>NC_081409.1:178344225-178692350 GCF_030272615.1 Cryptomeria japonica
CTCAACTTTGGATTTCCACACCACAAAGCTTAACTTGAACCATTTGGAGTTAGGTCAATTCAAAATCCATTTCAAATTTAGTCTTGGTTGGATTTGAATTGCAAGGAGTTCAAGATAAATTAGTTTGAGAGGGAAGTTGTCAATATTATAACTTGGACACCACCTCTAATCTTTATAGAAGTTGCAAGCAATGGGGCTAAAAAGTTTTAGTTGTAGATGAAAAAGAACAATGTCTTGCACCTTGTGAATATCATTAATGAGAGCTTTGGATAACTTAAAATAATTTTTGAGCTACAGGTTAGTTTTCCAAGTCAAGTATGTGAACTCCCATAAATCCTTGAATTTCATAATTCCTTTTTTGAATAGGAGTTTTCTATGCAATCGAGAATTAGTGGCAAGAGGCCGCTCTTGAAAATTTATCAATCTATTCCACCAAAAAAAAAAGTTGAGAAATTTATTCCATGACTAAGATCTCGCTATTTAGTATGGTATAAATAGCAAATAAAGTATATAAGTAGCAAACAAATATATTACAAAGATAAAATAGTGGATTATATGGTTGTAGAAATTGATCATCCCAATGGCATTATTAATTTTTTGAATATTAGTTATTAGCTTCTATTAGGCATAATTAAGATCAACTAGTGCCCTTTTAGCCTAATTGACTCAATTGGAAACATAGGAAAATTAGGCCTCATTAGGCTAGTCTATACATGTTTTTCATCATTTCCCTTTTGTTACTGATTCAAAGAAAATTTAGGGAAAATCTATGCAATCACACCAAATTAGCTTCAATTATGTTCGTTTACCCAACTTGTTTAATTTGTTTCACTTGTGCTGACAATACAATGAAATGGAACAAATTAGGACAGTTAATTTGATTAAGATTGCTTTCCTCAAATTGACCCAATGGCTTGTATTAGATTGCATAAGTAGGGTGAATTCACACAAATGTGGGTGAATAAACTCTTGAAGGTGAGGAGCCTTTTATCTCAAGGACGTTAAAGGGTATTTTTTCTCTCTTGATTGATGGGCGGAAGGAGAACATTTAGATAAAATGAGAAGACAAGAAGTAGGTGAAATCAAAATTTAGGCATTAGAAGCCCTTAGTGTTGCTTATATTTATATGAGATGATTAATTCAAACTTTGAATCGTTTAAATCCCTGTGAAAAAGTATTTGGTGCCATGCTCATTGGAAAACCAATGCCCAAGATCATCCAGTCTAGAAATATAATATGCAAGAAATATAATCTCAAATCTGCAAGAAATCTTCACAAAATTTTGCCTTAGGACTGCTCCAAATATGTGTCTAATTCAAATATGTGTCTGATTTCTGCTCATGAGTATCTGAGATTTTCTGCTCATAGGGTCTTCACATATCCTCCTTAAATTTGTTCTTGATCTCAAACTTGCAATGTCCTTTTCGACAATGGTGTAGATGTTATTGCACAATCACTTTGTTGCTTATAAGAATTAAAGATAAAATCTATTGATATTTGGAAGTATTGATCCACATTAAATATCTTTGGTTTTGAATGGTTGTACCCCTTTGCTTGGAGATGGACATATCCTTTCCTTTTTAATCACATCTCTTATACAATTCATGGCTCTTAATTAATAGTTGTCTAATAACTAGTTAGATTGTTGATCGAACTTGATGATTAATCATTGTTTGAATAACTAATCAACCAATTGATTAGTTAGTTTTCAGCTTGTTTCTTCTTGGTTTGTTGTTTTGATTCTAAATCTTTTAGAATCTTCTTTGTAAAGGGTTTTGGGGTCCCTTCAAAACCTGTTTTTGCCTTAATCCAAAACCAATTGATTAGTTAGTTACTGGTTGGATTGGTTAATGAAAAATATGTTCATCGACCTGCTAATCCTTCCTCCCTCCTAAGGACAATTTGCTTTATTGATATGATGCAACCGATATGAATTACCCTCAAATATTATGTCTCGTTGCCACGATAATAATTGATGGCCACATATAATGCTCTTTTGTTTATATGATTGAGGTCACATATTATGTTCACAGATTCAATATGCATCATACTTCCTCTGTGTTGTCTTAATGATGATGTTTAGATACCATCTTTTTTTTTTTTCAAAACTATGCCTGGTAAAATTATTAACGTGACTGGTGACGCTGGCACGACACGCCCTCCGACTCCATGTGAGCACTTTTGACCCAAAGCTATGAACCGGTGAGGCCACAAGCGGGGTACCTCATCCCCACACTTCACTTGTTCAAATCTGCGAGCACAATGGACCAACAAGGATTTGAACCTCGGTGGTCGCTTCACCAACAAAGTGTTTAAACCGTGACACTACATGTCCGAAGACAATGTTGGGATACCATCTTATGGACATATCAGATTATGGATTTACTATTGGTTATTTTGATCAAATTGGATTACTGTTGTAGACACCCAAAATTGTCCAATCTAATTAAGTAAATATTTTATTTATTTAATTATCTAAGCTTAATTCTTCTATTAATAAATAAATCTTTATTTATTTAATTAATTCATTTATCCTCTTCTAGCCTTATTTCTCATTTAAATAAATACATTTATTTATTTAAATTATCCTTTTCCCTAAATTAAATAAATATTTTATTTATTTAATTGATCTCACTCCTTCTATTAATTAAATAAATCTTTATTTATTTAATTAATTCATTAACCTTTTCTACCCATGACACATGTCATTCATCTCTTAATTCATACACTACCTACCCCTTTCATTATTTTATTATTTCTTTTACCTACCCTCTAATCATAGCCGACCTCTTTTACACCTCTCAATCTTATCCCTCCATTTCTTATAGTGTCTTCTATATAAGGAGATGCTTCCTTCATTATCAAAGCCCCCCGTTGACTACTTGACTACACTATGCTTTTGAACATAGGTGATCCTACTTGCAACCACATTCTGTTCTTTGTTGAGCTCTTGTGCACATAAAATCTGAGAGCAAATATATCAAGCAAGATCAATGGAGATAGGAAGAATGAAGATCCAAACCCTATTGGATATGTGATGGTATAATCTTTGTGATTTCATTTGATTTGCATTGTCTTAGGTAATCTTCATATGTTATGGTGGATCTTTGTTGTTGTTAGGCTAAGGTTTGGTGGTTGAATTCATTTAGTCTTTCAATATTGTTGTTTCCATTTTCACCATTTACAACTGTAATTAATGGCAAGGTCATGATCTATGTAAGATGAGTTATCATACTTGAAATCATGTGGGTTCAGTATGTGGTATGCTCTTAACGTCTTAATTCCTTGATTATGAGAATCATTATCTTCACTTCTACATGTTATTCTCTATGCTCTACTTGGACGCTTGATAGGAAAATCGTGAAGTCTTATGAATAAGGTCATTTCTTATTGAGACTCATTGTTTGGTGGGGACATGACAGTTTTATCTATTCTAAAATATTTATAGGCCAAAATCTTACATTTCAGTCATTGTCGAGTGTTTGTGGCAATTGTTTCTGTTAGAATTTCCAAAGATACTGAGAGGGGGGGTGAATCAGTATCTGACCGATATAAGAATTTTCTTAACTTGTAATATGAAAAGCAATTCAAAACTGCGTACCGGTAAATTAGAAATGATGCAGTAAATAAGAACAATAAACACAACATGAAAGACACACCATAACACAATATTTTTAATGAGGAAACCCGGTGTGGGAAAAACCTCGGTGGGATTTGTGACCCACAATATTCGCTTATTGGCCAATAAGGGAATATTACTGTTTACAATAGGGGCCTACACATGCAGGAAGGCCAAGTGCCTAGAGCTCACTGCTCAGTTACAAAAGAAGTCAAACTGACTTACAAAATGGATTATACAAATCCAATGTCATGTACTGCTTCAGATCAGCATCTGCTATGTCAGGTTCTGTACCGGTTTAAGCTCTGCAATAATCATAAACCCTTATCCAAAATCTGCCTTACAATTCGCATATTAGGTCTGCAATAATCCTTCCATACATACTTCTCCTAAATGATCTACAAGATCTCATACTTATATGAGTCATGCTACAATTCACCATGTCGGCTTACAAAAGGTTTTTACAATTAAATAAAAAATACAATTAAATAAAATTCCTGTCGGCTAGGGTGTCGGTAATCTTTCTTTTCGGTGCCAGTGCCTGCCAGTATCATATGATTGTAGGGTTGCCATCAATGACAATACCTTCAATCACCTACAATTTCTCATTGGAGTGTGCATTTGCCAATAGTTTCAGCTTCCTCAATGTTTTGTAGTGGTGTTTTGGATTCTTATTTATGATTGTCCCATTGTTCCAAGGATTGTAACACGTGATTAAAGCAATTTGGAGGTTGTTTGAGTAGTCAACCAATATTATATGTAATTGGTAAGCGAATTAGGAGTATCTTAATCAGTTTAAGAATCAAATGTGTGATTCTTCCTACCTACAAATTCAATGGTGATTCTAATATCATTTTCTCCCCAAAGTAGTCCTAATGTAATATTCAAAGTACTTCAAAGTAACATATTTAATACAATTAATAAATCTATTAGCTTGTAAGTGAAACTTATATCCACTTAAAGTTTAAAACATAGTAAATAACATTTGTGCAACAATAATTTAATCAATGAACATTTATAAATATTACTGCAAAATAAATATTAAAACATGTATGTGAAACAACAATATGCTACTATACGACACTCAGATGAATAATCATAGGTTCAGGCTCTCTGCGGCAAGGAAACATTCCATGAGGAACAAGTTCTTACTCAGAATCAAAGCATACCTCGTGGCATAAATACACAACCTTGGCCAAGACACTCCCGAGTGGGTAACCTAGGTTGAACACAGGCTGTGTGCCACGTCTCCAATGCTCAATGCCCAACAAATGACTCCAATCTTCCCTCTTTTGTGCCCTCTGATTTTCATCTCTCTCTCTCTCTCTCTCTCTCTCTCTCTCTCTCTCTCTCTCTCTCTCTCTATATATATATATATATATATATATATATATATATATATGCCCAACAAATGACTCCAATCTTCCCTCTTTTGTGCCCTCTGATTTTCATCTCTCTCTCTCTCTCTCTCTCTATCTATATATATATATATATATATATATATATCTTTATTTTCATTTATGGGCTTTAAATAATACCCCAAATGTAACAAACATTCTATCTAAAGAAATATGTATAAGATTTTGCTCATATGATTGACTGGAACTCTTTATAGGTACAAGACCCAAGAGTGGTCATGATCGAGTCGATCAAGGTGCTTGAGGTACGTAAGCTATGCTTACGTAACAGAGAACTGAATCAATGCAAGGTCCAATAGGACCGGTACAATGAAGTAGTGCCACTTGGGAGGACTATGATGAGATCCTACGGAGATTTCCACATGTCTTTAACTACTGAACTTTTCTTTTCTTTATATATTTTTTTAAAAAAAGAACAATGATGTATAATGCATTTTCATAATTGAAAAATTAAGAATCATTGAGGACAATGATCCACAAGGGGAAAGAGATGTCACACGCCACTTGTGCCCCAACTATGTTTAAGATGCTTTCATGTTATGTAAATGTTGTTTTGATGTTGAACGAGTAGATTGAGATGTATATGTTAGGTTAAATTATATACATGCTATGGATGAATGTCATTAATACAAGATTTTTGGCTAACTATTTGTGTTTGGTAGTGGATGCAGGACTATCATCCTTCGAGAAGGAGGGAAAATATCATCAAGTATGGGATACTAAAGAGTTGTGAATCACAATGCCACCTAAACCTAGTAGGTGATAACCTGGTAAGGTAAGTCAATGGATTTTACCTAGTCTTGTGTGAGCCAGTCTAAGCCAGTAAGGTCAGCCTATAGATGAGTTGGTTTGGTCTTGATCGTCTTTAATCATCTTGGTATTAATCTCTCAAATCTAAAAATATATGCTTATTGTGGATAATGGTATAAAAAACCAAAGTATAAGAGCATATGTTCTTTTAAAAACTATTTAATTATGAAAATGCAAACACACACACATATGTATGTATGTATGGTTGGGAATATAAAATATGTAGATAAGTAGGTGTGTGTGTATATATATATATATATATATATATATATATATATAATACAAAATGCAAAGTGATTATCAAGGAATAAATCAAATGGAATTGGTTGGTATTATACCAATGTTAAGTCATGGGAAAATAATGAACATGTTTTGGAAATCAATATCATATGATATTGCAAGCCTATGTTAAGGGAAATATTTTTAATCATTACGAAATATTTTTGTTGGCATTGGATGCCATTCTGGCCACCGTAGCGCACAATAGCTGAAATAGTGGAAGCCTTGGAAAGGCGGTGAGATAGAAATATAAGCAATTATGGCGGAGTTAGAGTATTAGTTTTCCACAATATCTACTTCACGTTGGTAAAGGGTGGCGCCAGACAGGAAACCATTTCCAGCTACATTCAAATTGCAAGAAGCTAAGCATAGGTCATGTTACTATACAACTGAAGTATTGATTTTGTAACTTTGAGTTTATTTATCTTGAAGGAAGAAAAAAAAGTGGAATTTAGAGATTTAGCATTGACTTAATGAATAATAGAATAAAAGCATTGCCTGTTATGTATTTAGCATTGACAGGTAATTGTTCGAATTAATATGAGAAGAATTGTATTCCATCTAATGGAACGATACTCTTCTTTTGTAAGCTATTTTAAAGTTAAAAAAGAGAGAGAGTTAGGGTTCAAAGAGGAAACTGAATTTGAACAACATTCCAACTGAGTTTTTTCTGAGTCATATAATATTATGACTGTTAAAGAAATAATTGAAGATGAAAAAAATCGAAACTGAAATCTTATGGCAGAAGATTTAGATGATTCAATATCTTATCAATGGAGTACCTGCAAAATAACACATGCAAAATTGAAAACAAAACATACACACACATGCATTAAACAAAAAATCTCACTCCATTATTCTCCTACCAATCAAGATCTTGTGTTCGATATATGGGTGCTCTCAAAAGCACGTGCACAAGAAGCTATGATGGATGGATAAGAAGATTATCAAGATTATCAAAATGCAATGAGATGAAATAGATATGAGAAATCAATGAGACGATGAACACAATGACCAAATATAAAAATTTGAATGCAAGAGAAAACTTCAAGTATGCAAATGATAGAGAAATTTTGTCAAGCTTAGAAATGAGGAAGAGCAAGGCATTTATAAATGTCCTCAAGGTGGAATCCAAGTTGTAGGGTGACTGTGTGATAAAAATATTGGTTTGGAGGTAAACGTGTTAATCCCATATTCATTAGGTGGATGAAATGGGTAAGAGTGGAAAATGATATATAGAGGATGTAGTTCATATGTAGGAGGTTTGAAAAATGGTTTTAATAATATAATATATTAATGGCTTTTAATAAATTAATAATATATTAGGACTATTATAATATAATGAGAAATCATGAAATAAAGAATATTGATGAATGAATATTATAATGTAACGAAGAATAATAATGGATAATATATTATGAATAATGGATAATAAGAATATTATATAATAAGGATCCAATTGATAATGAGAAAAATTAAGTTTAATTATGAAGACATTTTAATGAAATTTTTTATGTGTCTACATTTTGCCCCTCTTTGAGACAATGCATTCTGTCGCGTTGTTTCAAAGAAAATGATTAACTAATACATGCCCCAAAGATATCCTGGTAAGGATGATGATTGATATGATATGCCCCTTTGAGAGATTGATCAAACAAATTGATGGAGATTGATTTCTCGATAGATTATGTAAAGGAGATTGGATAATGGATATTGCGCAAGCGATTTAGTTGATGAAAATGCACACCTGAGAGGCGTAACTGAACAATTGATGGAAATGATCAGTATAGCCAGGTTGATAAACTGATTAAGATGATAGGGATTGATGTTAGTGCAAGACAAGGTGATCCAAGGATTGATTAATTGATTGATCCAAGGGCGTTGAGATTTCAAGAAGCCATTTGATTGATTGATAGAGCGATTGATAAACATTAAGAGACATGTATTAGTTGGATAAAGCGGTTGATTGATTGGTCTTGCTGCAATGAAAAGAATGAAGAAGATGATAAAAGAACTAATGAAAAAGAGAGATGAAAGGGGTGATGAAAAGAGAAAAGTGATGAGAAAGAAGAAAGAGTGATGAAAAAGAGGATACGAAGGTGATGAAAATTCTTGTGCTTTTTAAGTACTTATATCATCATCGAGCTTATTATAGCAAAAGGATAAAACTTATCTAGATATGAATAAGACCCAAATGAATCATCATACCAATTGCGTGAAAGAAAACATATTAGACATGAAAGGATTGCCTTAGTTTGCATCAAACTGTTATGTCCTCGATTATCTTAGACGATCATGTCATAAGACGAGTCATCATATTACTAAGGAACAATCCACAAGCAACAAACAAGTGAACATACCCCATCCTTGCCTTTCTAGTCAAAGACATCCTGGAAATATAATCTCTAGTCAGGGACATCTCGGAAAAGCTAAAAGACATTTCACCAAAGATAAAATCAAAACAATCAAAAGACAAAAGCAAATAAACAGACAATATGCATTATGCCAAAGTGGTTTTTGTCCAGTTTATCATGTTGATTGGATATGTCAATAGTGTTTTGTGATGGTTGCTTAATCGTAATCTCATCCCATCATGATTTTGTTGAAGTTCAAAGCTACATGTTCATCTGAAGTGTTTGTGTTTTCACAATGTTTATTAAATGTTTTTGGATTTTTTAATGAAAAGTTTTATGATTTTTATGATTTTTAAATGTTGTAATTTTTAAGGGGTTTTTTCAAAACTTTTTATGTTTTTAAAGATTTTTTCAAGACATTTTATAATTTTTATGATATTTTTTAGGGCATTTTATGGTTTTTAGGATTTTTTCAGGACATTTTAGGATTTTTATGATTTTTTAAAGATATTTTAGGATTTTTATGATTTTTTTAGGATATTGTAGAAGATAGTTCCTCTAACCGTGAGATGCCAACTATCCCAACCCTCCACTAAAGTTGAGGAGATGCCTGAGTAAGGGATAAGACTAGCTTAGTATGCAAGAGCAGCGTGTGTGCGGGTTATGCAAAATAATCCACAAGCTATGATGGGTGTGGGAAGGCTATTATGGAATGGGAGGGTAGATACAGATAGGGCATGATCAAGTAGAGTACTAAAGGAATGAGGAGCGAAATCTCTATGCATGGTGCCAATTGTCTAGTTTTCACCATGGTACTTGCCCAAGGCGTCTGTTTTCCAGGTATTCACCAGTGGACAAATTTATTTTTCTTTACTTTTTTTTTTGGTATTTTTTTCAAGATCTTTTTCTCATTTAAAAAAAAAAAATTCAGTATCTTTTTCTCATTTTTTTAATATATTTTTAGGATATTTTTCTCACATTTTTGTATTTTTCAAGATCTTTTAAAGAAATTCTCTGAAATACTCAAGCATAGAACCTACGAAGGTGAATGTCATTGATTGGATCTACAAGCGGTTCACCCTCGTGAGTAGCCAGTTGATATGCTCCCAATCCATATGCAATAGTGATAATATATGGACCAAGCCAATTAGGTTCAAACTTGCCCTTTTTGTCTCTATCTTGTTGATTCTTTGGATTCTCTCTAAGGACAAGATCACCAAAATCAAATGTGCGAGATTTGACTCTGTCGTTGTAAATTCTACACATGCGTTGTTGATATGCTCTAAGGTGATCAAAAGCAGTTTGTCTTCTTTCATCCAACAATTCTAAGTCATGTAAGCGGGAGACTTTGTAGTCTTCATCACTAATTAGATTGCGCAAAGAGACCCATAGGGAAGTTATCTCAACCTCAATGGGCAATATATCTTCTGAACCATAGACGAGGGAGTATGGAGTGGCTCCAGTAGGGGTGCAAACACTTGTGTGGTATGCCCACAAAGCAGGGTTCAGTTGGATGTGTCAATCTCAACCAACTTCATTAATGATCTTCTTAAGGATTCTTAGGATATTTTTATTAGAGGCCTCAGCCCAACCATTACCTTGGAGATAATACGGGGAGGAAAAATGGTGCTAAATATGAAACTTTTCACAAAGCTCACGAACATCTTGGTTATTGAATGGTCGACCATTATCGGTGATGATGGATAGAGGAACACCATAGTGACATATGATATAATTCAGAATGGAGGTGGGAATTTTCTTTCCAATGATATGGGTAAGGGGAACGACTTCTATCCACTTTGTGAAATACTCAGTGGCAGTGATTATGAACTTGTGGCTATTGGAGGATGGGGGATGGATTTTGCCCACGAGGTCGAGTCCCCACTGACAGAAGGGTCATAATGTGATAAGAGGTTGTAGTTCCTGTGCAAGTTCATGTATCAAGTCTCCATGGATTTGACATTGCTTGCATTTATTGACAAACTAATAGGAATCCTTTTCTATAGTAGGCCAATAATAACTAGTACACGAGTTTCTTAGCTAGGGTAGGACTGCTTGAATGTGCTCCACATATACCTTTGTACACCTCTCGTAAGGTAATGTTGGCTTTTTCATACTCAAGACAACTAAGAAAGGTACCATGATCAAGGCCCCAATGATATAGGGTATTAGCTAAAATGGTATAACGTGAAGCTCGGCGAATAAAAGTTTTTCAGGCTTTATTGGATAGATCAGGAGGTAAGGTATTATCATGTAAGTAGGCATAAATATCTCCGTACCACCGGGAATTAGGACCAACGATGAGACATCATTTTAGATTGTGGTACATTATAAGAAGGCTCCAAGAGCAACTCAACCAAGAACACACAGTATTCGACATTACTTGGCATTATTACAAGGGAGACGATTGTAGCCATTGCATCAATTGCTCTGTTATTGTCCCGAGGAATTTGTTAAAATGTGATTGTCGTAAAGTAACCCTTGAAATCATCCACCATTCTCTTGTATGGCATAATTTTTTCATCCTTTGTCTTATAATCATCATTAAACTATCTGATCACTAACTGGGAGTCACTGAGTACACACAACTCTAAGATTTGTCATTGTACAACCATACAGAGTCCAAAAAGTAATGCTTCATATTCTGCAATATTGTTTGTACATGGAAACTGTATCTTATAAGCCTTAGGTATGTAATCTCCTCGCAGTTTGATAGAGGATTCCAACGCCAGAACCACCATGTGTGAAGGAGCTATCAAAATATAGAGTCCGAACATTTGAAGATTCCATGTTGAAGATTGACTCATCAGGTAACTTTGCGATAAGTGGATGATCGTCTATGACTGGAGCATCAACGAGTTGATCTTCTATAGCTTGTCCTTTTATTGCTTTTCTTTCTACATACTCAATGTCAAACTCGCTAAGAATCATGACCCATTTAGCTAGTCATCCTGTAAGAGCTACTTTACTCAGAAGATATTTGAGTGGATCAATTTTTGCAATGAGATTTGTTTGGTGTGTAAGCATGTAATGTTGTAGTTTTTGTGAGGCAAAAAATAGAGCAGGACGCGCTCTCAATAGGACTATAATTGAGCTTATATCCCACTAGGATACGATTGATGTAATATATTGCATGTTCTTTTCCTTCAGAGACATGTTGCACCAAAGTGCCCCCAGTGTTGTGGCAGTTGTGGATATATATAGTAGTAAAGGATTGTCATCTGCAGGAGGTACTAACACTGGTGGTGGCATCGAATACCCATTGATTCTTTGAAAGGCTTGTTCACATTTGTCATCCCATCCGATTGAAATATTTTTATGTAGTAGGTGCTAGAATGGTTGGCATTTATTCACAAGTTGTGATATAAAACAACGAATAGATTGAAGTTTCCCTTATAAAGATCTCAACTGACGGATACTCCTCGGTGGCATCATTTCAAGTATGGCTTTTACTTTTTTAGGATCAACTTCAATTCCCTTAGATGATACCATGTATCCAAGGAGTTTCCCAAAGGTTACCCCAAAGACACGTTTCTTTATATTTAATTGGACTTTATATTTTTCCAACCTTGTAAAGATTTTATCCATGATTGCTAAATGTCCCTTCCTGGAGTAAGATTTTCCTAGCAAGTCATCTACATAATCTTCCAAATATATATGCATCATGTCATGAAAAATAGTGGTCATTGCACGCTGATAAGTAGATCTGACATTCTTGAATCTGAAGGGCATCGCATTCCAACAAAAGGTTCCCCAAGGACAAGTGAATTTTGTTTTGATCTGGTCTTCGGGAGCAATTTTGATCTGATTGTAGCCCGAGAACCCATCCATGAGGGATAACATCTTGTGTCCAGCTGTAGAATCCACTATCATGTCAATATTTGGAAGTGGGAAGTCATCTTTAGGACAAGCTTTATTTAAATCTCTGAAATCTGTGCAAACACTAACATTCCCATCAGGTTTTTAAACTGGCACCAAATTTGAAATCCAATTAGTATAGTAAACATGTTTTATAAATCCAGCATCTAGCAACTTTTGCAGTTCTTCCTTTACCAATAGTGCCACGTGGGAATGCATTTTTCTTAATTTTTGTTTGACAGGGTTTTCCCCCGGTGACAAAGACAAGTGATGCATAAATAAATCAGGGTCAAGTCTCAGCATGTCTGCATAGGACCATGCAAAATTAACCTGTCTTTCCATGTAAAACTGGACATGCTCTATTCTCTCTTCAGGGGTTAATTATTTTGCTAGATTTATAATCTTTGGTTTCTCTTTTGTGCCCAAGTTTGTTAGTATTGTCTTTTCCACTAACATAGATGACTTCTCATGATATAATGCTAGGGTAAGTGTGTCAATCCTTCCATCCTCGGGCGTAGAGAGGTTTTCACCTTTAGATATGTCCTTTATTTTTACTTTTTTTGGGTCTAATAGCACCACAAAATGATTTTCACTAGAAGACCTATTGATATTTTCCATAATTTTGTGACTGAAAGGCTTGGCACCTTCTCCAAAGTAAGTTGTATTGTTGAGCTCTATGGTGAAGCTTGCTCTATGATCTCCAAGGGATAAATCACTTTGTTGTCTAAGAAAGTTTATGATTGCCTCCTTGTTTTGAAAAACATCTAACTAGGGTGGTCCTTTTTTTGGTCCCAATCAATAAGTTGCGGGTGAACAAGGGGTAGAGGATCATGATTAGGCTCAAGGTTATGAATGGTCTCAAGGGTACAGATGAATCATAGTCATATATATCAATGAAATCGTCAAATTATTCAATGGTACCTTCCTCGTCAGTCTGTGTTGCATTAGAAGACTCCCCTACCTCACTCGAGTTACCCTTAGTACTCAAGGTCTTATCTTTCTGTGTATCATACCCTAGACCAAGAACCTTACGTCCACCATCAGGTTTGATTGGTTCAAGTATGCCTTGTTTTTCTAAACCACGATGACTATGACCATCATAACCATATATTTTCATTATCAATCCCTTTCCATATTGCTCAGCTGGTATTTTGACCTCAGGTTCTACAATTTGTTATTTCTTTGTATAACCAACTCAGGAGATCCTCTTCTTTCATCTCATCATACAAGGCTCCCCATTTTTTGAAAACTGTAAGTTTGTAGACTATAGTAGTAGTGTTCAATGTGGTTTCAGTCTTGTGGTTTGCCATAAGTGTGAGGGGACAAAGGTAGCTTTCCAATGCAAATAGCATGACTCATAGAATATTCTCCTAGTCCATGGTCTTTTGCTTTTATTTTGACCTTAGCTTCACTAGATTTGGAGGTGGATGCTTTTAAAGATTTGGGATCAATGTATGCTTAGGAAGGAGGTTCTTCTCGATTGCTAGGAATGATGGATTATGTCTTAGAGCTTATGTAATTGAAATACATAAAAGTATTTGGATCTCCTGGTATAGTTATTTCGACACCATTGTGTAAAAATTTAATACATTGATGGTAAGTAGAAGGTACAACCTGCATTGCATGGATCTAGGGACTTCCAAGTAGAATGTTATAGGTCAAGGGGAGATCAAGGACTTGGAAAACTACATCCTTTACCATAGGTCCCACTTTGATAGGTAATGTCATTGAGCCCTTGGATGAGCGTTCCTCTTCATCATATGCCTTTATGGTAATTTTTTTCTTTGGATCAACTGGAATTTACACAAACCCTAATCTATGATCAACTTCAAGGTACAAATATTTAGACCTGCTCCTCCATCTATCAAAACTTGCTTGATTTTGACTCTGTGGACAAGGACTTCAATGTGTAATGGTGCATTATATAGTTGTTGCATGGATGAATCATCATTATCGGTAAAAGTGAGGGTATGAGGGGAGGCAATATGTCCCACCATAGCTTTAAATTGATTTACATGTAGGTCGGTAGCCATTGTAGCAGTAGCAAACACTTAATAAAGGATACCTTTATGTTCAGGGGATAGGCCTAGAAGCTCAAGTATAGAAATTTGTGCCATCGTCTTCCCTAAATGCTCTATAAGGTTGTATTGCGAAGATGGTGCAATAGATTTAGAATTAGGTCCTTTAAGGATAAGTGTGCCTTTGTGGGTGGTAACAATACAATCAGGTTCTTTGCTCTTTATGATGAAAGTGTTCACATGATTATCAACCTCACTGATGTTGTTTATGGTATAATCATATTTAGCATTGGTATAGTTCACACCGTCATTGGATTTGGGAGCCTTCCCTTTATCCTTGTCATGATTACAGAAAGGATTCTTGAATATCTCACGATCAAAGTTAGCGGAAGGAGTATGTCCATCAACCAAAATATTTCCCTCATCAAGGTCTTGTATGAAATGTTAGAGTTTCTTGCAACTGTTAGACTTATGACCCTTGTGCCTATGGTAGTTGCAAAAGTGATCATCATTCCACCATGGGGGTTTAACTTGAGGATTGCATTCCCTTATCTCTGGCAATGTTATAAGATTGTTTTCAAGGAGTTCTTTCAATGCTAACTCGAGTGGTTGTCCCAATGGTGTAAAATTTCATTCAGAGAAGCTTCTTTGTTTCTCTTTTCCTTTGTCTGAGGATGAACCCTTAAGGTCGTAAGCAAATGATGATATTTAGCATTTTTCGTGTCAACAAATCCATCATTAACCAGATTCTTGTTCTTAGCCCAAAAGGGTGTTTTGTGGTTGGAACTTGATCCTTTGTGATATTTATCATCATTTATCTTTATAGTACCATCATCAATAGGGGTTTGTTCAATGCAGAATCCCATGTCTATGACCTCATCAAAGGTGTCCAAACACTTGAGGTGAAGTTCTCTTCCAATTTCCTTATTTAAATTACGACAGAAGATGTCAACAAGTTGCTTATCAGGAATGTCATAAGGTGTTTTTGTCAAGTGTCTCCATCTTTGTAAAAATGATACAAAGGATTCTCCTTGTTTTGTGTTTTGTGTTAAAGAGGTCCATCATGGTCACCTCATGTTCACAGCTGTAAGCATAGTGTGAGATAAATTTATTAGCCAATTATTGGAAAGATTTGATCGTCTGAGGTAATCAGGAGAACCATTCCATAGCGCTTCCTCCAAGGCTGCGAGAAAATAATCTCATAAGGTATGTTTCATCCACTGCAAATTCTAATGTGGTAGCCCAAAATTCTCTCAAGTGATCTTTAGGGTCTCTTTTTCCTTTGTACTTATCCAGTTTTGGTATTTCCCAATCACTAGGAAAATGTGGCATCAGAATGCTCAAACCAAAACAGTGAAAAAATTAACAACATTTCAAGATGGAAAAACTAAACAAAATAGTTTTAAATTCTGAAAAAAATTCATTCAAATTTCACTCGTAAACTACAACAAATAGTTTTCAACTCAAAAATTATTGCTCACGAAGTATATTCAGTAGAGGGAAATATTTCTCAACTCTTGAGAGGAGCTAGAAGCTAGCTTAAGAGCTCCGGAATATCTCCAAAATCTATATAACAAATGAAAATGAATATACAAATAAGTGAGATGGTTTGATGATGTGAAACAAGGTGAAATCTTCTATGACAAGCAATTGATTTTTTTTGTTAGGATTGTAACCCTAGCCTTGAGAATGTTTAGTTTTGAGAGAATATTAAATAAATAGGTCAAAACTTGTTTAGTGCATTCTTATATAATTTCATACCTGAATTAGAGTTCGAACTGGAGAATGACCTTGTCCTGTTATTTTAACCATAAATTTCTTAGCAGTCAAAGAAGTCAAGTACCAGAATACTAAGGACTAGTGTGAAGGCAACAAAACTGATTAATGGTTATAATCAACAAAGTAGGGTGATGAACCTGACTATACTTACTAGGTGTTTGCATTAATTAAATCCTTTGGCCAAGGTGTTGCTTGTGTGTAGCATCAATCAGTAACCTAGGTGTGTGACCGACTAGGGTTGCATAAGGTTAATACACCAATCTCAGATGGGATAAGGACTCCGGTTCTTGAATTCCCTGTGAAGGGTCGGGTATACCAATAGGTAGACATGAGGGACTAAAACGTTTATGGTTGGGCGGAAAAGGACCCTTATGATGTTTTCCCATCCCAATTTTAAATGACCAACTCAAAAAGGAAAGACATTAGAACTTCAACATCACTTCTTAACGCAAGTAATATCTTATCTCTTCCAATTTCAGTTTGATCATTATAGATAGTATGTGATTCACGCTAAAAAGGAACACAACGAAACACAAGTTCAAACATTAATATGTTGGTGACAATAAAAACGAAACACAAATGAACTTATAAACCTAAACATGCATATCAAGAGAGATAAAAAACATACAAGAAGAAGCATAAACAAACGAAAGAGGGAAATGAAAACCCCTAAGATGCTCCACAACTTGTTCATAGTTGCTCCTCCCTTGTTCCTCTCCTCTCCAAGTTCCACATGAGTGTATCCCTCAACTTTTTGCACTATCTATGGATGTCTTATGAAGATTCAAGATGATTATGAAAATAAGAACAAATGCCTATGCAAGTGTAAATAAGCTACTATGAGAAAGCACCTAATTAGTCTATATAAATTTTATCAAAATAACAAAGCTAATGATTATAGATGCTCTCTTAAAAATGACTATAAGTTTGATGCATAAAGACTTCTCCTCTTTAAAATGAAGAATGAGAGCTCTATTTATAGTTAAAATAGGGCAATGGATGGTTAAGATTGAGTAATCTTATCAAGGGCAAGGATTGATGGGTTTATGATCCATGTGAGGGCTTTCAACCCAATCCCATGATGACAAATGTCAACATGAGATGGCTTGAGAGGAGAGGGAAGAAGCCTTAAATGCTTGAGATGACATGAAGGTTACCTTGGGAGGGTTTGGTTAGGCTTGAGCTAGTGAATAAAGCTCTTATTCAATGAATAATGCCTTCATCCAATGGATAAATTCTTGTGCAAGAGTTAGTAGGAATAACCATGGTCAAAGCAATGAATGCTTGAAGAGACCCATGAGTTAAATGAGGGTTGATTTAGAGGAAAAACCTCTAACCATGTGGGTGAATTCAGTTTAACCATTAATGATTATGTAAGAGCCATAAATGGTTATGTAAGAGCCATAAATTGTTTAGAAGACTTTGGGGGTTAACTTGTTGGAGAATAAAAGCCTTTAATGCTCTTCAAAGACTTTGGAGGCTTTGAGAAGTGACTTCTCTTTGCTTAGGAATGTGATAATAATTAGGGGATAAGATTAGGCTAATTTGGAGTGGATTAGAATAATCTAGAAGGGGTTTAGGATACAAGTGGGTTTGGTGGGTGAGGGAAAATAAGATTTTATTTAGAAATAAAATCTATTTATTGGTGCAACTTGCATTTGTAGGAAAATGCAAGTGGAAGGGTTTTAGAGATTTTAAATAAATATTTATTTATTTTTGATGTGGAGAGGGGTTAATTAAAAAAATATGTTTTATTCATTTAATTAATTGTTGGAATATGGTTTAATGAATTAATTTAAATAAATTGAATAATTTATTTAATTAATAAGAGAATAGGTTCAAGATGAATTAATTAAATATCAATTTAATTAATTGTTGATTGATGGTTAAATAATCAAATAAATACTAAATATTCTTTTAATTAAGTGGACAAATTTATGTGTCTACATTTGCCCCTCTTTGAGACGGTGCAGTTTATCGCGTTGTTTCAAAGAAAGAAAGATAGGTATAAGAAATATACCTCGAAAATGTTAATTTAGTGAGTGGTATGCCCCTTCGAGAGATTGGTTGATTTTTTTTCGAATAATCGGGCTATCTCTCGAAAAAGAGAAAGAAGTTGGGGGGAGGTAGAATAGAAGAAATTAAAAATAATGGTGAAAAAATGGGAGAAGACGGAGTGAATATGGAGAAAGGGGAAGCCAGTGAGTACCCTTAGGTCATGCAGGAGATACGGTGCAAATGTAGTGTTTGTGTTTTTGATTGATACTATATAATTGATCAAAATTGGTTGGACAATCTGGTGCAATTGGTTGAATTGCCCCAGTTGAGTCAAAGCGTGACAATTGATGTCAGTTTTTTGCTTGGACAGGATAAAGTCTGAGTAAGTGAGTCAAAATGACCTGTTGTGACATAGAAAATTGCTAGAATTGCCCGATGAAGTCAAGGTATCTGAAGCAAAATACTTGTTGAGACTTAGACAATTGATGTAATTGTCTGTGTTGATTGTGTTTGATTGGTTGATCAATTGATATTGTTGCGTTGTAGGTTGTTTGTGGTGTTTGTTGGACTTGGCGTACCTATTGAGACTAGGAAATTGATGTAAATGCCTATTGTATTCTAGGATTGACATAATTGATTACCTGATCAGATCCGAAGATAATTGATCAAAAAGTATCCGTTGATAGTATAGGTGTGCACAAGTCGATGTACCTACGTAGACATAGTAACTTTCTTTATTGGGTTGATGGAACACAATGTAGGGTATGTGATGCTAATGATCGAGATGCGGAGGGTGAGAGGGGGGTTGATTTAATGTTAGATAGAATAAATGGAGGACCTAGGACTCATTCCTATGTAAGAGAAGCAAAATAGAGTATCCATTGTCATGACTATGTATGAATGATATGCAGGGATATGGATTTATGGATGGATGGAATACAACATATATAGATGAGATGAAATGACGATCCATGGATTATTCAAAGTGCTTAATTTTCATCATCGAGCATAGTCGTATCGATCTTGGCCGAGGTAGCAAAAACCAAGGTTGAGCGTTTCACCTGTAATCAAACATCGCAGACAAGGAAAATTCCCCTCCATTCTGGTTCATGTACACATGGTCGAAGTATACGTTGTAGTCAGTAAGCCATAGTGATCCATTATTGTATTTTTGTATAGGATCGCGTAGCTTAGTGAACTTCCCACGTAGAGACCATTAGTATATGCCCTAGAACTTCATTGGAACAATCTGCAGACAACAAACAAAGAAAAGGATATCAAGAACCATCCTGACTACTCTAATCACTTGTGGATATCTTGGACTAGCGTAGGAACCTGATATAAATAAATAACAAATCGACCAAATACTCATTAGCCAAACTAAATTTTCTTTTCAAAGAAAATGTTACCATGTTTTGTTTATGAGGAAGGATGCATCCTTGTGAAGACAGTTGTGTGCAAATGTTTTGATTGGTTGGTTGATTTGATAGGTGGTCATCATTTGAGTAGCTCAAAGTGTTTGTGTGGTGTCTATTGTGATGTGTATGTACAAGAAATAATATACGTTGCAATGTTTTTTATTGATTTTGATGTTTTTGTCACGTTTTTGTATTTTTTGAATGTTGTCAATGTTTTCGATGTTATCTTTAGGACATTTTGCAAATGTTTTTGGGATTTTTGAAGATTTTATGAATGTTTTGGTATTATTTCAAGACATTTTTGAATGAGCAACTCAATGAATCACAAGCAATGGAGAATCCACTTCCATTAGTAGGTTTAAGAACATTTGCCCCTAGTTGGATGTCGGTATGAAAGCGTGATGCAAGACACATGAAGTAATAACCCTGTTGGCAGATCAATAACAAGTCGTGGTATAAATGATGGATGAATGGATGCAATGGATGTGATGGCAACAAGTTTGAAAGACAGTGGAGCCATCACATTTATGAATGGTGCCCATTTGCCAGGTTTTCACCACCGTACTTACCCAAGGCGCCACCAAAGTGGTTTTCGCCATTTGGATGAATGATTTTTATTTACTATTTTCTTGATTTTTATATTTTTGTATTTTGTTCAAGACTGTTTTCTAAATATTTTTGGTATTTTCTGCAATTGGAGGAGCCTGATGCTCTACACAACTTATGTATGAAATCTTTTTAGATGCATGTTGTTAATTGGATTTGCTAGTGGTTCTCCTTCTGAAGTTGCTAATTGATATGCCCCAGACTTGAAGACGACAGTGATGACATATGGATCCAGCCAATTTGATTCAAATTTTCCCTTGTGTTCTCTGTTCAGTTGATTGTGAGGATTCTCCCTAAGAACAAGATCTCCTACTTCAAATGTGCGAGATTTGACCCTATGATTATAGCTTCTGCTCATGCGTTGTTGACAGGATTTTAGGTGGTTGTAGGAAGCTTGTCGCTTTTCATCAAGCAGTTCTAAGTCCTGAAGACGTGAGACTCAGTTAGCTTCATCATCTATTAGATTATGCAAGGAAACCTGTAGAGATGGTATTTCAACCTCAATAGGCAAGATGACTTTTGCTCCATAAACTAGTGAGTAGGGAGTTGCACCTGTAGGGGTTCGAATGCTAGTTCGATAGGCCCATAGTGTTGGATTCAATTGAATGTGCCAATCATGACCAACATCATTGACTATCTTTTGAGGATCCTCAATATGTTCTTGTTGGATGCTTCGGCTTGACCATTGCCTTGTGGGTAATATGGGGTGGAAAAACGGTGTTGGATATGAAACTTCTCACAGAGTTCACAGACATCTTGATTTTTGAAATGAAGACCATTATCTATGATGATGGACATTGGTATACCATACCGACAAATGATGTAATTGAGGATGAATGAGACAATTTGCTTGCCGGTCACTTGGGTGAGTGGGACGACTTCGATCCACTTTGTGAAGTATTTTGTGGCTGTAATGATAAATTTATGACCATTGGATGAAGATGGATGGATTTTACCCACAAGGTCAAGTCCCCATTGACAAAAAGGCCATGGTGTAGTGATAGGTTGTAATTCCTGTGTTGGGGCATGTATCAGATCTCCGTGAACTTGGCACTTCTTGCACTTTCTGACAAAGTAGTAGGAGTCTTTTTCCATGGAGGGCCAATAGTATCCGACTCACATGATTTTATTTGCTAGTGAAGGACCGCTTGAGTGAGCCCCACAAATTACTTCATGTACCTCTTCCAAGGCTTTTTTTATCTCATCTTGTTCCAAACATCGAAGGAGAGTACCATCAAGACTTCATTTGTATAGGGTTTTCGCAATGATGGTGTATTGAGCGGTTTGGTGGATAAAGGTTTTTCGTTGGTTATTTGATTGGTTAGGGGGAAGTGTGTGGTTACATAGGTAAGTGAAGAACTCACCGTACCAGGGGGAGTCGAAACTGACAAGGCGACATATCATTTCAGTTTCAGGGATATCATAAGCGGGGATCCAAAGCTGTTCCACCAAGAATTCATAACGTGTCAAATTTTGTGGAAGATCCAAGAGAGATGCAATTGTAGCCATTGCGTCGGCAACTCGATTATGATCTCTTGGTACTTGCTCAAATGTGATAGTCGTAAATGAGTCTTTGAAACTATCCACCATCCTTTTATACAACATGAGCTTATCATCCCTTGTTTGGTATTCATCAGTGACTTGTCAGATGACTAGCTACGAATCTCCATATACCTATAGCTCTTTCAGATTCCATTGTATGGCTAATCTGAGTCCTGTGATCAAGGCCTCATATTCTGCTATATTATTTGTGCATGGGAAAGTGAACATGTATGACTTCGGGATGCTATCACCTTGAGGTGTGATAAAAATAATACCTGCCCCCGAGCCATGTTTGGTGTATGATGCATCAAAATATAGCTTCCAGGATTGTGTAGTTGTGATGATGAAGATTTCTTCATTTGAAAAGTTGGAGATAAGAGGATGGTCGCCTTTGAGTGGTGCATCAGCCAACTATATGCAATAACCTATCCCTTGATAGCTTTGCGATCTACATACTCAATATCAAATTCACTTAGAATCATAACCCATTTGGCCAAGAAACCTGTTAATGCTACTTTGCTAAGTAGGTACTTGAGTGGATCTATCTTGGCAATAAGTTGTACCTTGTGCGTTAACATGTAGTGCTTTAATTTGGTGGTTGTCAAGATGCTAGGCAAGCTTGCTCAATAGGTGTGTAGTTGAGTTCATAGCTTACCAGTGTCGAGAGATGTAGTAGACATCACATTCTTTTCCTTCCACATTATGTTGTGCCAGTAGTACTCCTAATGTCGTGGTTGTAGCTGAAATGTATAACAATAGAGGTCTTCTTGGATCTGGTGGAATTAATAATGGTGTATGCATTAGGTAGTCTTTAAGCATTTTGAATGCTTGTTGGCATTTTGCATCCCATTGAAAGCGAATATTTTTATGTAACAGATGGGTGAAGGGATGACATTTATCAACCAATTGTGCAATGAACTGCCGAATTGATTGTAGTTGCCCTTGTAATGTCCTCAACTGATTGATATTCTTTGGAGGTGGCATGTCCATGATTGCCTTGAATTTCGTTGGATCTACCTCAATGCCTTTACTTGAGACAATGTATCCTAAGAGCTTCCCAGAAGTTACTCCAAAGACACATTTCTTTGGATTGAGACGGGCATAATATTGTTCTAATTTGTTGAAGATTTTATCCAGTACTTCCAGATGACTCTCTCTTGTTAATGATTTAGCTAGTAAATCATCCACATAATCTTCCATTATTGTGTGCATCATATTGTGGAAGATGGTAGTCATGGCTCTTTGATACGTTGCCCCTGCATTTTTTAGACCAAATGGCATCACATTCCAACTGTATGTTCCCCATGGACATATGAAAGCAGTTTTGTGTTGATCTTCTAGAGCAATTTTAAGTTGGTTGTATCCTGAAAAGCCATCCATAAGAGAAAGCATTGCATGACCTGCTATTAGATCGACAATCATGTCGATATTTGGTAAGGAGAAGTCATCTTTAGGACATGCCTTGTTTAAATCTCTAAAATCTGTATAGATACGGATGCCCTCATTGGGTTTACCAACATGTACAATATTGGAGATCCACTCCGCATAATCAATTGGTCCAATGAAACCAACATCCAAGAGATTTTTAAGTTCAGCCTTGACAAGAACGACAATCTTTGGGTGCATCTTTTTGAGCTTTTGTTTGACAAGTTTAGCTCCTTCTGCTACAGTTAGGTGATGCATGACCAAATTTGGATCTAAGCTAGGCATGTCTGCATAAGACCATGCAAAGTTGATTTGGCACTTCTGGAAGAAATCCACAAATTTTGGTTGTTCTTCAGGAATTAATAGAGATGCCAAATGTAGTTGGTGAGGAGTCTCAAGGGTCCCCACATTGAATTCTTTGATTTCCTCTATTAGGATGGTTGATCTCTCCTGATTCGTACTGAAGGGGAGGACATCAAACCTTTCATCCTCACACACCTTGGAGAGGTTTTTACCTTTGGATACACTCTTTGTTTTTACTTTTTTGGGATCAAATAGTGCCATGGTGTGGTTTTCACTAGAATACCCATGTTTTATTGTAATATTTTTGTAACTGAAAGGTTTGGCATCTGCCCCAAAGTATGTTGAGCTGTTAAGTTCAATGGAAACCCCAACTTTATGATCCCCGCTTGTTATGTTATC
This sequence comes from Cryptomeria japonica, assembly GCF_030272615.1. Taxonomy (NCBI): domain Eukaryota; kingdom Viridiplantae; phylum Streptophyta; class Pinopsida; order Cupressales; family Cupressaceae; genus Cryptomeria; species Cryptomeria japonica. The sequence continues at coordinate 178,368,052 of NC_081409.1, forward strand.
CCATAATTCTAAAAAGTCTATGAGTGCCTCATCGTTTTGGAAATGGTCAAGGCATGGGAGATTTGGCTGGTTCCATTCAATGACTTTGGGATGAATGAGAGGCATTATTTCATCGATTAAGTTGAGTTCCTGGGAGGCATCAGTGAGGGTTAATATGGAGGCGTGAAGTTCATCGATGGTACTCTCTTTGTCAGATTCAGGCTTAGGATTTGACGTAGGGCCTGCGGAAGTTGCTTCTAGCTCAGGAACCCAAATTTTTTTAATCCATGCTTCTCCATAAACTGGTATATCCTTACGAGGTAGAGGGGGTGATGTTTCTTCCTCATCTAAAGTATTTAAGTGCACTGAATCCCATTCCCACTCATGTGAATTTGTTTTTGAATCACTCTCTAGCATATGATTACTGTATCAAGCTGGGATGTCTTTTGAATTGAATAGTGCATTAGTTACTGGCTTATGTACTTTTGGAGGTGGGATTTCTGGTGTTGTTGGTGGGGTTGTTGGTGTTGTTGGTGTTGTTGATGGGGTTGTTGGTGTTGTTGGTGTTCTTGGTGCTATTGATGGGGTTGTTGGTGCTTCTGATATAATCAAGGATTGCATCCTTGGAGTAACCATCTGATACACGGGTTTGTTGGGTTTTCCTTTGAATCGAAGCTTGGGAAGAGACTCTCTTTGAAAACCTACTCCAGTTTTATCTCTTGGTTTCAACTCTGGTTGTAAGGGCTCTTGTCATCCTTGTTTGAAAGGTCCCAAAGCACTATGGACATCATAGCCCATTCTTTACATTATAGTGAAGCCTTTGCCATATTTGTCAGTGGGGAGTTTAGCCCTCGGGCTTTCTTTGTCGATAGGGTCTATGTAGATCCATTCTGCCAGGTCTTCATCCATGGTTTCCTCCTCTTGACTTCTACCAAGGTGAATTGTGCCAAAGTGCAGGTTCTTTTGGCTAGTGGTGTTTGAAGTAAACCTTGGGGTTTGCCATGAGTTATAGGGGATGTGAGTAACTGCCCAACACAAAAGAGTTGGCTAAGATTATATTCCCTGGGACCTTCCTCAGCGATTTTCATTTTCAATTTCTCATGCTTTGGTATAGGGTTATTAAGATAGAAAGATAGGTTGGATTAACATATGATGAGGAAGGGATAGCTTCTCTATTGTTAGGTACTATGATCTTTGGCTAATGGCTAATATTATTACAATATGCAAATGGATTAGCATCACCAAGGATTGTAATTTCTACCCTGTTATGTGGAAACTTGATACATTGGTGATAGGTAGATGGAACAGCTTGCATGGCATGCATCCAAGTTCTTCCTAACAAGAGATTATATGGCAAAGGAAGGTCTATAACTTGGCAAACTATATGCTTCACCACTGGCCCAACCTTGATGGGTAATATAACATCTCCTCTGGAAGAACGTTATGCATCATCATATGCTTTAATGGTTATCTTTTTGCTGGCATCCATCGATTCTACTCAATAATCCAATGTTGTGAATAACAACAAGGTGCATATGTTTAAGTCGGCTCCATTGTCAATCAAGACTCGCTTGATTCTATGTTGGTTTAGAAATCCTTCAATATGGAGGGAGGCATTATGGGGTTGTTGGAAGGATGTGTTGTCACTTTTAGTAAAAGTGAGACATGGTGATGACTTGAGACTACCAACCATGGATTGAAACTAATCTGTGTTGAGGTTGGTGGGGACATACGCTTCTTGGAGATCTTGATCCAAGATTGTTTTATGTGAGGGGGATAGGCATAAAAGCTCTAATATGGAGATGAGGGTTGGTGTCTTATCCAATTGCTCTACAAGATTATATTGTTTGGGGAAGGGTATCGTTCCTTGTGGTGTTGCTCGAATGGTAATCTTGCTACGATGTGTAACAACGTTGCATGTAGGATTTTGATCTTTTATGGTAAGAGTTGCAACTTGTTCATCCACATCATAAAGGTGATTCATAGTATAATTGTATGCAGCTTGTGTGTAATTGGTTTTGGTATCTGTGTTTCTCCCTGAGGTGGAAGGACCCCTTTGATCATGTGATGGAAGTGGATTCTTGAACATTAAGTGATCATCATTGGATTTTTTTGGGTCATGTCCCTCAATTTCAATTTCTCCTCTATCAATAAGATCTTGAACAAGATCTTTTAGTCGATGGCAATTACTTGTTTTATGCCCTTTTCCTTGGTGAAATTCACAATGTTCGTGATCTCTCCACCATGGAGGCTTGACCTGAGGCTCATAATTGGATGTATTTGGCAAGGTCACAAGATTGGAGGATACCAATTGATGTAAGATTGTTTCAATAGGTTCCCCTAAGGGCGTATATGTGTGTTTTGGCTTGTATTTTGGTTCCTCTTGTGTATTGCGACCTTGATTTTGTGGTTTATTGATATTGTTGTTGTTAGGAGGGAGATTTGTCCTACAAACCTAACCACAAGTTGTGCAATTTTTACTATTCTTGCATCCACTATCCTGTCATTGACAACGTTCTTGTTTTTGTTCCAAAATTTTAGTTTATCACTATTATAATGTGGATGAGGACCATCTTTGGGATCATTGTAAATTTTGATAAGTTCCTTTTTGATGAGGGCTCTTTCACATTTTAGTCCTTGAGTGATCATTTATTCGAATGATTCTGTACCCTTCATGTCTAAATGAAATTCCATTTCATCATTTAAGTTAGAAATGAATATTTCTACTAATTCTTGCTCAGATAGATGAAGAGAGCGTCTGCTAGACAGTTGCCTCCACCGTTGTAAGAAAGTTGAGAACAACTCCCCTAGTTTTTGTTTGGTGTTGCACAAATCTGCCATGGTGACATCACGTTCTATGTTGTGTGCATAATGAGCGATGATTTTTTGGACCAATTCTTCAAATGTTCTAATGCCACCTAGAAATCGTGAAAACCATTGTGTGGTTGTACCTCCTAAACTTTGAGGAAAGAAACGCATTAGATATGTGTCCTCATAGGCCACCTCTAAACAAGTTGAGTGAAATTATTGCACATGATCCCTAGGATCTCCTTTGCCTCTATACTTTTCAAATTTGGGTGTTTTGAACCCTCATGGAAAAGGTGGCATAAGCATGTTCCTATCAAAAGGATAGGGACAAATGTCGTTAAGTGAGAACCGATTGGTCTTCACACCACTGTTCAGTTGTTGAGTGAAATGTGGCATAAGCATGTTCCTATCAAAAGGATAGGGACAAATGTTGTTAAGTGAGAAACGATTTGTCTTCACACCACTGTTCAGGTTTTGCCTCAACATGTCTATTTCTGAAGGAGGAGGAGGAGGTGGAAGATTCCCTTGATGATTAGGGTCATAGCGGAAGTAATATCTACCTCCTCCACCATCGTGATGGTTGTGTTGCTCAGATGTTTTTTGTATCTGTGTTGTATCAAAGTTGGAAGGTAGTTTGGTACCCTCTTGAGCAAGTCTCAAGAAATGAGTGTTGGCATTGTTTCTAAGGATTTCATCAAAGAGTTTGTTGAATTTGGGATTATGTTGTGCTCTTTCGATATCTTCTGGAGTTGGAGTGCTGGGATCCTCATCATTAGTGCCTCCTCCAAAGGCCTCATGATAGTCATTGAGGTTTTCTTCTTCCTCTTCAATTTCTGGTTGTCGGTTTCGCATTGATCTTGTTTGAGCCATGTTTTTGAAAGGTGATGAAAGTGATTATGAGGTGGCGATGAAATGTTTGATGGAAGAAAAGTTTTTTGAAATGTTTGGTGGAAGATAGATCTCTAACACTGAAGGTTGGATGTCAATGGAATTCTTTGTGAATTTCTCTTGTGTTTTTCAACAATTTTGATGTGATGAGGTATAGCAAGGTTTGAGATGTGTTACAAACCAAACTACTTAGTGATGAGAGGATGCACTCATAAACTAGTTTTAACCTATCTAGATGTGTAGAAATACCCCTTAGGATCTAGATCCTAGATGTAGAGACACCCTAAAATGATTTGTTGGTTTGGTTAAGCAATATCTGAAAGGACTAAGGACAAGACCTCTTTATGTTTTGAGAGTTGAATGGTTTTTGTGAGGTTTGGATGTGAAAATGGGTAGGATATATGTCTCAATAAAATTATTCTATTATGAAGGGGGTTGCTACTTCTTCCTCTCTCACAGGGGTTGGTGGTTCCCCTCGAGCTTCGTTGTATGTGATCCAGATTTGAAGAAAGAAAGCAAGATTAATCTTGCCCCCTTTGTTCTTGTGATAATCAAAAGCTCTATACTGAGTGGAAGCTCTATTGCTCAAAGGCTCTTTGTCAAATTCATTGGATTTGCCCTGAAGGTACAAGTGCATATAATGCAAGAATACCCTATATGAGAGAAATAGTTGTCTATTGAGATAGAAAATTTTTCTTTTATTGATAAAGGCTTTTGAACCAAGTTGTCTCTTCTTCAATTTGGTCTTTTGAAGAAGATTTTTTTCTCAAGATATGAGTGATGGTCATGATACTTTGTTTTCACTTGTTGATGTTGTTTTGTTTACCAATGTTTGATGGATACTTGCTCTCAATTTTTTAAAAAAAAATTCTTTGACAAGAAAACACAACAAGCACACAAGCACAATAATCTTGTCCCTTTTTCAATAAAGGCACAACAGGTGTGGGTCTAAATCAACCAAATTATGAACCTTTTTACCTTTTATAAATGTATTTTATGTTCCCAAAGCTTGAAGTCGACCCAAATTTTTACTGGTCTGAAACAAGACGAAGACAACTCAAACACTTTTTATCCTTAAGGTCAATGGCCAGTTGTGATATTTTCAGCCCACATCTTCATATTTCTTTGACTTCGGTACTACATACCTTATGTACCCCGTCGTGGTAGGTAAGGATGTGATATACTAAGTCTTGTGCAAGCATAACAGATAGATGATCCCTGTGATGGGGGAATCACCACTTTCATCAAGCTACAAATAGCTTTTCAAAAAGCCCTGTTTCTACTCAAGGAAATATGTATGGTGAGTATCTTGGTGTGTAGGGGAAAAAGCGAGACTAGGTTAACATGCCCTAATCCTACCTTTTGACACACATTACGGAATACGAAAGAGCCTAGAGGTATCACACAATTGGCTACTTCTTCTTGTGAAAGAGAGAGCCACGGGCTACCTATTAGGATTTCTATTCCTTCGTTGAAATTGAAAGATAAAACGATGCAAGTTCAAGTCCTAATCCCAAAATGCATGTACAAACGAATAACAAGATTGTAGAATTGAGATTAAATAATGAACAATTGTAAATATAAGGATGAAATAAGAATGCAGATGCGTACCCAGAGTCAAAATCTGATTGAAAATGTTTGGGACGGGGGCGCGGGCGCCACTGTCCTGATACAGTGCCGGAAACTGCTCCTGAAACTGCTATCTTGCACTCTGGAAACTGTCGGAAATGTTGTCTGTCAGGAGGACCAGGGCGCCCAGCGCCTCTGTCCCAGGGACCAGGGCGCCCAGCGCCCCTGTCCAGGCAGGACTAGGGTGCCCCACGCCCCTGTCCAGGTCTTTTACTCTGCAATTTGATGTGGAGTGCTGTCTCAACCTGCTTTTCCCGGATCTGTCACCTGCGGCGTCGTCCGAGTCCCGAAACCTGCACTTATATCTGAAAAGGGTATGGGCGGCTATATAGGGTTTTGCCTTAGTCAAACCCCCGCTTCGGTGATTTCCACCTCCATGAATAGCCAAGTTGTGTTGTAAAATGTATTGTGTGTGCAGACCTAGTGTGTGTGCAAGGTCCTAAAATGCAAGCAAGCAAACTAGAGCAACCTAGGAAGTAAACCCTAATTGCTTGTAAATGATGATGTCAATGCTCTAAATCAAGATGCAAAGTGATCTAAAGCATGAATAAAGGATATATTGAAGCTTATGCAAAGACATGAAAACAACATGAAATCATACCCAACCCCCAAGGGAGGAGTACAAGCCAATCTTCAGTCGGTAATCTCCTATCGTTCTTTAATGTCTTCCAAGCCCTAAATGGATGAATGAAATTGATAAATGCTTGATAGAGGGATGTTGAATGTTGTTGAAGTCTTCAAAGATCTGCTCTTTCACTGCATATGAGGTTCCTGAAAACAAAAATCGGATCCTTTCAAATGAAGAAAGAGAGCTCTTATGTATGAAACCCTAGGTCGTAATTTCGTCTTTTGGCCGACCTAGAGATTGAATTTCCCGCCAATTTCTTGGGGTTAAGCTTTATTTTATGATTGGATTGTGCTCCTAAAATTTTGGGAAAAATGTCCGGGACCATGTGCACTCCGGGCGCCACGGTCCCGACAACTTTTCACCAAAATTTCAGGGCCATCAGATATGATGATTTTAGAGAGAATCCCGAAGTTACAGGTGATTTCGAGATGTTTTGACCCCCGAAACCAAGCCCCCAAGCTCAAAATAGGACTTAATTAGGGTTTTTGATTGAGTGATGTATTGGAGGAATAAAATGAAAAGGGCACGCTTTAACGAAAGGGCCCAACTTTATGATGTAGAGGACGATGAAATAGGACCTTAGACCTAATTAATTTGATTAATTAAGTGCTAAAGGAGAAATGCAATGCAAAATGTAAAATGCACCAAGGCGGGTGCTAAACTAGGTGTGAAATTGTACCACCCTAGTAAGTGCGTACAATTTACGACGCTACATTTAGCCCCCACTTTAGTGGTCATATGAGTACTACGTACATATGCAAGCTAAAGTACAGAAAAGTAAACATCATTTGAAAAAGGATATATCCATAAGTTGTCGGACGAAGCCCCCAGCGGTATCTGCAGTACACAGTTAGGAACCGCACCCTACAAAACACACGTTAGATCACAAAATCACCTAATGCTTACTAAGGAAAGTGATGAAATTTGTGAGTAGCTATATGCCCCCCCCTGTTTCGACTTGCTTATTAGGGAGGTGAAACAAGGTAGCATGTTTACTTACGACAAATTATGTAAGAGAGTATTGATGAGGGGTGTTCACTGAATAGGCTTCATCAGAGCACTTTTTGGAACATCCTGAGAGTAGGGGAATGAAAATACGATTCCTACACAACAAACGGCTTGAAAATCGCATCTCCCAAACTCATGTTATGATGAAATGAGTGATAAAGGAAAATTAGGGTTTCGAAAGAAAAGGTAAAGGAATGAAAGTATATACTTTGAAAGTGACATTTGCATTTGTCACTTTGTTGATTTCGAAATACTGTCCATTGCAGAGGAGCCCACATAGCCATCATAATGCCTTCACGACGACCGGAGCGTCCCACGAGGATTGAGATCCTGCGCCAGGCCGTGATCGACAACGAGCCACTGGATGAGGTGAGTTGACTGAATGTTGACTTTTGATTTTTCGCATTTTGACTTTCTGTGATCATTTGCGGGCCCTGAAGTCTGACCCGAGCCCCACCCAGGGCGCCATGGTCCCTGTGGGGCGCCCTGGTCCCCTCAGGGTGCCATGGTCCCTGACAGGGCACCATGGTCCCTTCAGGGCGCCATGGTCCCTGACAGGGTGCCATGGTCCTTGACAAGGCGCCATGGTCCCAATTAGGGCGCCATGGTCCCAATCAGGACTTGGCGAGGGATTTCAGGGTTAGCATACGATGTTCGACAGTTTGCATGAGTGATTTTGATGATTGAGTACTAATTACAGTTATGTTTTTGTGTTGCAGGGTCTCCCATACATGAGAGAGCATACGGCGGGACAGATTCTTCGCAGTTTGCGAGATCAGATTCCGCGACTGACTCAGGCAGAGAGAGACACATTGTCGATCGTGGGATTATGGTATGCGATCCTCATGCCAGCCATTCGGTTCCATCCTGCGATGCTGATGGCATTGATGGAGCGATGGGATCCTGACACATGCACATTTCATCTTCCAGTAGGGGAGCTGACGGTTACACTTGAGGATGTGTACCGCATACTTCGTCTTCCTATCAGAGGAGCTACTGTTACATACGCAACCGATCGGTCAGCAGAGGACCATCAGAGAGAGTAGGTATATTGCATAGGGAGAGTCATGCCGAGCGAGACGAGAGGTCGCATCATGGTCAACTGGCTCTTACATCCTACAGGAGAGGTGCCCCTTGTGAGACACCTTATGATCGCTATCATAGAACTAGCCATCTGCCCTAATGGGCGAGGTACGCATATGCATGGGGGTCTCACATGGTGCATCAGAGCTATGGAGAGACACAGGAGAGTATATGCTTGGGGTCGGAGTATGCTTTCACATCTCTATCACGACCTTGAGGAGTATGTGTTTGGACAGGTTTGCAGCTTGATGACATGCACACTTCTGCAGGTGTGGGTATTTGAGCACTTCACATGCACCAAGCCTGTCGGCTTTCCGATGAGTATGGCTAGCGAGCGACCTAGGGTGTTTTCTTATCCACTTACCAGCGAGTGGAGATTTGGAGATCTATTATATTGGAGAGTGATTTTTGATAGATTGACAGTTGAGGTGACCGTGTGGAGACCCTATCTGCGGATGCACAGATGGGATGGGATGGAGAGACAGTTAGCATGCTTACAGAGGAACCGCCTACTGCGGGGACGATATTCACATATCGTAGTCCCATTCTACTTCAACCGAGTACGGAGGCAGTTTGGGCTAGAGCAGTGTGTTCCAGCCGATGTGCCCATCTATACTCGACACTCACGAGTCCTTCCCAGACCTAGAGCAGTAGCGAGACCGACGATAGATGACATTGAGACTACAGATATAGAGGGATCTGATCAGGATGTAGTCATTGATTACTCTGCAGAGTTTGGAGCACAGCGTAGGTATGTCTCATGGTTTATGAGATCATACCCAGGGCCTATCTTTCCACCAGATCACTCGACAGGCCATCCAGGCCCATGGAGACATGGAGACCGAGATGAGGACCAGGGATCCAGGTCAGAGGAGCCAGAGGAGGGAGAGGGTTATGAGGAGGCAGGAGATCCTGATCCACCCATAGGAGATCAGCCTAGTGTCGAGGAGGAGGAGGAGGAGGACACGGATAGAGATGAGGATGAGGAGGATGCAGGTGAGGATGCGGACGAGGACGAGGATGAGGATGACGAGGAGGACGACAAGGAGGAGGAGGATAGAGATGATGAGGAGGGGTCAAATGCAGCTCCCCACCATTCAGGAGATGATACCATAGCTCTGGATCCTCCTCTTATTCCCCAAAAGGGGGAACATGAGGCGATACGAAGACCTGTTTCTAGTACCGTCCAGCCTACACCCGTCGTGCATAGATTATTCGAGCGAGGGGAGCCTAGTGGTTCCCAGTCACAAATGCTACCGTATCATGATCCCTACTGGCGTGAGGGAGATCCAGGTATAGTAGGTTTATATTGATTGATTAATGTTTTGATGATATAGAATGGTACTAATACAAAAATCTGTTCTACTGCTAAAGCTAATGTGCAGGAGTGGCGTTCCCTGATTCAGCAGGCAGTGACAGACATTTCCACGATGGCACAGATCCCCAGTTCCTCACAGATTGCTTATAGGCCTCAGGGGAACGCGGGTCGGCATGAGGACTTGTTTTCCCCATTCCGAGTACAGGTAGACATATGGAGGGAGAGAGAGAGAGTCCTATCAGAGGACCTTCAGCGGGCGCGGCGAGATCTAGCAGCTGCTCAGGCCGAGGCTACCTCCTATCGTGCGATCCTTATGGATAGGGATCGTAGGAGTTCCTCTCGGAGTCACTCGCGGTCTATATCACGCTACACACCTATGGGTCCACCTACATGACCAGATCAGGAGGGAGCATCTAGTCGACACTCTCCAACCACCAGCCCTGGGGATAGGAGATGATTTTATGATGTAGGATAGGTCACATTTTGGATGTACAGTGACCTATATTTGTATACGATCCACATATATATATATATATACATGCTTCTCGTTGTCTCAAATGTGTTATCTTTAATGCTTAAAACAATGTATATTTTGTTTTGATTAAATCTAATACATTTGGTAGATGTACATGTATGTTCAGGATTTAATTTCCATGTGATTGATTTCTCAATGCTCCATGATTAAATTGATACATGTGTGACTTAATTAAAATATTTAATCAAGTACTACATTGATGATAGGGAAGAAATATGCATTAAGTCTAAGAATCATATAACTAATGTGATTTAATTTTGAACTTAAACACAACATGATACGATCCTACTTAACACATAAGACATTGTATAATATGCTAGCATAATGGAAACGTAAATCTTTTACAATTTACATAAATGAATTCAAGACAAACTATAAAGTAAGGAGACACGCTTGTCAAGAACGAAGCAATATAGATTAAACACCATAACATTTAATTCTATTTTGCTCTAATTAGGAGATACTAACATATTACCCAATGTTGAAGAACTGAAAAGAAAATAAGGAATGAAGAATTAAGCATAATATCTACGCAAGTGCATAGCATTGATACGTTCTTTAAGAGGCGTATCGTCTACATCCGCTATCTTGTAAGCACCTGATCCATAATCTTCAATAACGATATATGGTCCAAGCCAATTAGGACTAAATTTTCCCTTTTCTGTAGGTAAGGCATTCACATTGCGCTGATTCTCATAGAGGACTAAGTCACCTACTGAGAAGGAACGTTGAATAACCTTATCATTATAGCTTCGTTGTAGAGTTTTGTGATACGCTTGAATATGCTCAAGAGCGTTTATACGTTGTTCATCAAGCATCTCAAGCTGTTGAAGTCGTTGTTCTCTATAAGAGTCATCATCTACTATACCTTTGAGAGAAACCCTAAGTGATGGAATTTCTAACTCTAAAGGCATAATAGCGTCAGCACCATAAACCAGATTATAAGGAGTAGTTCCTGTAGTAATTCGTACACTCGTTCGATAGGCCCAAAGAGCATAGATTAGCTGGTTACTCGAATCCTTACCATGCTTATTCACGGTTTTGCGAAGAATTTGTTCAATTATCTTATTGGATGATTCAGCTTGACCATTTGACTAAGGATAGTATGGTGTAGAAAATCGATGTTTGATATGATACTTCTCGAGGAATTTCTTCACGTCCTTGTTCTTAAATGATGTCCCATTATCTGAGATTATAGTTGAAGGTATCCCGAATCGAGAAATGATGTTTCTAAAAGAAATTGACAAATCACTTCAACAGTAGTAGAGCGAAGGGGAATAGCTTCTACCCACTTCGTAAAGTAATCTATTGCAGTTATAATGAAGGTGTGTCCTTGAGATGAAGGAGGAGAGATTTTACCAATGAGATCCAAACCCCATGCGGAGAAAGGCCAATAAGCTACTTGAGAACGAAGTTCTTGGGTAGGAGCATGAATCAGATTATTGTGTTGTTGACATTGATGACATTTCTTAACAAATGAAAAAGAATCCTTCTGCATAGTTTGCCAATAGTATCCCATACGAAGCAATCTTTGAACCAAGGATTTCCCTCCAAAATGCCCCCCACAGGCACCTGAATGTGCCTCTTCAAGAGCAACGGGGATTTCCAATTTGTTAAGAGAGCGAAGGAGAAGACTGTCATAACCCCTTCGATAAAGGACATTAGAAAGAATGATATACCTAACAGACAGCTTGCGGATTCTAGCCCTAGTGTTCCTATTGGCGGAATCAGGAAAGGTACGATCGATCAAATATCTTACGATATGCGAATACCATTCGTCTGAATCTACAAAGTCACAACATGTTACCAAGCTAGAATCGTCTACAATAGCTGGAGAAATAAGGTTGTGAATAAAAAATTTAAGATCAACCACAGAGTCCTCTAAAGATACAAGAGAAGCCACACATGCCATTGCGTCCGCATGTCGATTATCTTTTCGAGGAACAGGTTCCATGGTATAAGAATCGAATTTTTGTAATAAAGAGATAGCAAGGTCTTTATATTGTGATAATTTGTCTTGTTTTGCTTGATACAGTCTTGTTACTTGTCTTATAATCAATTGAGAATCTCCATAAATATGTATGTGTTTTATGTTCAGAGCTAAGGCTGCTTTTATTCCCGCTATAAGAGCCTCGTACTTAGCAATGTTATTGGTACACAGGAAATTTAGACGATAGGATAAGGGAATGGATTTCCTTGTAGGAGAAATCAGAACAACACCTGCCCCCGATCCCGTACGACACTTAGAACCATCAAAGTATAATTCCCAAGTTTCATCTTTCTCTATAGAAAGAATGAAGTCATCGGGGAAAGACTCAGAATTAGGGAAGGAGAAAGGTGAAGGGGCCTCAACTAAGTGATCGGTCAATGCTTGCCCTTTAATTGCTCTTTGTGAAACAAATTTAAGGTCAAATTCAGTTAACATCATAACCCACTTAGCTAGGCGTCCTGATAAATCAGTTTTAGAGAAAAGATGCTTCAAAGGATCAAACTTTACCATGACGTGGACTTCTAAATTCAAAAGATAATGTCTCAATTTTTGAGTCGCAAACACCAAGGCCAAGCATTGTCTTTCTATCGTAGAATATCGGGTCTCATAATCAAGTAAGGTACAACTTATGTAATAAACCGGACATTCCTTACCATCTTTATCATGTTGTGCCAACAATGCTGCGAGAGCATGAGAGGAAGCAGCTGTATACAGAAGGAAAGGTTTAGAAGGTTCGGTAGGTTGAAGGGTAGGAGGACTAGCCAAATACACTTTTAAATCTTCAAATGCTTGCTGACAATCTTCGCTCCATTGAAAAGTGATATCCTTTTTAAGAAGTTGAGTAAAAGGAAAGGTACGATCCGCAAGTTGAGATACGAACCTACGAATAGCTTGAATCTTTCCTTGTAAGCTTTTAAGTTGAGACACATTTCTAGGAGGTGGCATGTTGACAATAGCATCTATTTTCTTAGTGTCCACCTCAATCCCACGATGCGAAACTATGAATCCTAATAGTTTTCCACTATCCACACCGAAAACACATTTTCGGGGATTCAAGCGCATGTGATATTTACGAACTCTTTCAAAGATTTGACGAAGGATTTTAATATGATTTATGCGAAGAATGGATTTGGCTAAAATATCATCAACATAATCCTCTAAAATCTTATGCATATAATCATGGAAGATAAGGGTCATCGCTCGTTGATAAGTTGCACCGGCATTTTTAAGTCCAAAAGGCATCATTATCCAACAAAACGTACCCCAAGGAGTGGTGAAAGCGGTTTTGAATTGATCTTGAGGGTTAATGAAAATTTGATTGTATCCTGAAAAACCATCCATGAAGGATAACAAGGCATGTCCTGTCGTAGAATCAACTATCATGTCAATGTTGGGAAGAGGGAATTCATCTTTCAAGGAAGCCTTATTTAAATCTCGAAAATCGGTACACATTCTTATTTTGTTATCTGGTTTAGCCACAACGACAATATTTGAAATCCATGGGGAATAGTCAATAGGGCGGATAAATCCAGCCTCCAATAATTTTTCAATCTCAGCCTTAACAAGCAGAGCCACCTTAGGATTCATTTTTTGAATCTTTTGTTTCACAGGCTTAGCATCAGGAACTAAAACAATGTTATGAGTAACAATCTTAGGATCTATACCAGGCATGTCAGAGTATGTCCAAGCAAAGATCTCGGGGAATTCATGCAATAAATCTTCATATTGTTTTTGTTCCTCTTCATCCAAACATTTTCCAATTTTAGTAACTTTCTCTTTATTGCAAGGATCCACCTTAACATCAGTGGTGTCACTTATGAGAAGATTACTTTGTTGAGGAGTATCCTTTAACTGAGGGAATTCTTTCACAATCTCATCATTATCGATCTCTTTTCCAAAATAGGCTTCAGTGTTCAAACAATAAAGGAGTCCCCTATTGTGATGATAACGAGGAAGAGTGTCATAGGCTCCCAAGAATTCAGCTAAAACATCATCGGTAGGGAAGACATCCAAAGCACAGTCACCCGAAGGATCCCCATCAATATACTCAGGGTGTTGCATTGATAGAGATGTAGAAATAGCATTAACACTAATGCATGGTCTTTTAGAAGCTTTAGTGCGTTTGCAGGGATTATAGCCAAGTCCAAAGGCATAATTGTGAAAATTAGTCTCTAGAGGAACCTTCATCCCTTGTTCATGAGCACCACAACGATTTCCATGATACCCATGTTTAGCAAAAATGCGAAAACCACGACCATAACGATCAACTATTTCAGAAAGAGAAGGTGGTTTTTCATAAGACAAAGAATCAAACTCTTCACAATTAGAGGTGTGAGGAGAAGAAGTTTGAGAAGCGGCCACAAAATTATTACTCATAGGTTCAGGTAAGATTGACTGATTTTTAGCTTCTTCCTTCTTTTCAACCTTAAGCTCTCTAGAAGGAACCTTATATTCACCTACAAAGGTGGGATTGAAATCAAGAGATCCCCAATCGTCTTCTGCGAGAACCTTCTCAGGATCAAAATCTTTCTTATGTGTAGATTCAAGTCGAGAAGAATCTTCTTCAGGAGCTCCAGACTCATCCAACGAATTTTGATCATCAGAGAGAGAAGATTCATCGATAGGTATCTTGTTTAAAGAGTCATCACTAGACGAGGATGGCTTAGAAGAACCCCCTTTGGAAGTAGATGTTTGTAGACAAGCTTGGAAATTAGTATCACCTATCAAGGTATATGTCTTATTGTTATAGATAAATTTAACTTGTCTATGCAATGTAGAGGGGACAACTTGCATACTGTGAATCCAAGGCCTCCCTAATAACAAGTTGTATGTTAAATTTCCCGACATAACATGGATAGGAGTAGGCAAAGTAATAGGTCCTACTGTGAGAGGTAAGGTGATAATACCTACTGAAGTCATAGCCATATTGTCAAAGCCTCGAATGAGACGAGAGTCAGGCTCAATGAGAGATGTATCCACATTCATTTTATGCAATAGATTGATGCTACACACATTAAGGCCAGAGCCATTATCTACTAGTGTTCGTCTTATAGCAGTGTCTTTCATGATAACCACAATCATCAAGGGATCATATTGTTGTTGAATTTCACTAGTAGGCAACTCATCTTGGGTAAACACAATTTGAGCTTTAGGATTCATCACAGAGTTAACTAAAGATGCTATATTACTAGATGTATTCAGTGGAGGAACATTCAAATCTTTCAAGGCATCTTGTAACATTCCATGATGGGCGGAAGAAGTTTGAATCAAATCCCAAAGGGATATCTTAGCAGGGGTGGCTTTAAGTTGTTCTATGAGATCATATTCCTTACCCATAACTTGTGAAATACGAGGAGCTTGTGGAAGAATTGGTTGAGGATTATGAAGAGAAACTGGAATAACGGGAGGAGGATTAGACTGCCTATTATTTCTGGTGTGATAAGTATGGGCAACCGCATGATAACTCTCTCTAGTTATTTGCTTGGCATAACTATAAGGACTTATAGGTTTTCTTCCTTGCACATTGATAATTGGTTTATTCGGAGTACGAAAGGAATCATGATTATACCCTCCTTGGACAGTAAGGAGAGGTGATTTAGGAACTTGAAAGGTGGGAGAAGGATAAGCACCTTGGACTTCAAAGAGAGGCTTATTATGTTCATTCAGGTTTATCATGTTAACCAATTTAGAAGTCTTGTTCTTGTTTAAAGATTTCGATAAAGCCACAAAGTCATCAAGAGCATCATCCAACAAAGCATGATCATATCGATTAAAAGGTCTATCTTTTGATTCAAAAGGAGACATCTCCTCATAGAGGGGATTATTGAACACAACCATGTTACTAGATTCAGTGGAAGAGTTGATAGGAATGTACCCTTGAGAGGAACCATTCGACTTATCTTTCTCATCACATCTAAATAGCATAGTAACAAGGTTTATGAGTTTTTGGTAAAATGAAGGTTTGGCATCTTTAGGGTTCAAAAACTTATCTAAAGCTTCATCTAATTCATCTTGGCTATAGTCATAATAATCATCAAAAGCACGAACATTTTACAAATAAAAATCTAACATTTTGAAATAAAGGTTGCATAAAATTTAAACACACAATGCAAAGAAACACACTTTTTTTTTTTCTTTTTTTTCTTTTTAATGAAAATGAAATGAAAACACACTAAATCTAGATCTAGATCTAACAAATGCAATGCAAGAGGAAGCAATGATAGATTCACGTCGAGTTCACCAAAATGTGTAGAGGAAAAAGCGAGACTAGGTTAACATGCCCTAATCCTACCTTTTGACACACATTACAGAATACGAAAGAGCCTAGAGGTATCACACAATTGGCTACTTCTTGTGAAAGAGAGAGCCACGGGCTACCTATTAGGATTTCTATTCCTTCGTTGAAATTGAAAGATAAAATGATGCAAGTTCAAGTCCTAATCCCAAAATGCATGTACAAACGAATAACAAGATTGCAGAATTGAGATTAAACAATGAACAGCTGTAAATATAAGGATGAAATAAAAATGTAGATGTGTACCCGGAGTCAAAATCTGATTGAAAATGTTCGGGACGGGGGCGCGGGCGCCACTGTCCTGATACAGTGCCGGAAACTGCTCCTGAAACTGCTATCTTGCACTCTGGAAACTGTCGGAAATGTTGTCTGTCAGGAGGACTAGGGCGCCCAGTGCCTCTATCCCAGGGACCAGGGCGCCCAGCGCCCCTGTCCAGGCAAGACCAGGGCGCCCCACGCCCCTGTCCAAGTCTTTTACTCTGCAATTTGATGTGGAGTGCTGTCTCGACCTGCTTTTCTTGGATCTGTCACCTGCGGCGTCGTCCGAGTCCCGAAACCTACACTTATATCTGAGAAGGGTATGGGCGGCTATATAGGGTTTTGCCTTAGTCAAACCCCCGCTTTGGTGATTTCCACCTCCACGAATAGCCAAGTTGTGTTGTAAAATGTATTGTGTGTGCAGACCTAGTGTGTGTGCAAGGTCCTAAAATGCAAGCAAGCAAACTAAAGCAACCTAGGAAGTAAACCCTAATTGCTTGTAAATGACGATGTAAATGCTCTAAATCAAGATGCAAAGTGATCTAAAGCATGAATAAAGGATATATTGAAGCTTATGCAAAGACATGAAAACAACATGAAATCATACCCAACCCCCAAGGGAGGAGTACAAGCCAATCTTCAGTCGGTAATCTCCTATCGTTCTTCAATGTCTTCCAAGCCCTAAATGGATGAATGAAATTGATAAATGCTTGATAGAGGGATGTTGAATGTTGTTGAAGTCTTCAAAGATCTGCTCTTTCGCTGCATATGAGGTTCCTGAAAACAAAAATCGGATCCTTTCAAATGAAGAAAGAGAGCTCTTATGTATGAAACCCTAGGTCGTAATTTCGTCTTTTGGCCGACCTAGAGATTGAATTTCCCGCCAATTTCTTGGGGTTAAGCTTTATTTTATGATTGGATTGTGCTCCTAAAATTTCGGAAAAAATGTCCGAGACCATGTGCACTCTGGGCGCCACGGTCCCGACAACTTTTCACCAAATTTTCAGGGCCATCGGATATGATGATTTTAGAGAGAATCCCAAAGTTACAAGTGATTTCGAAATGTTTTGACCCCGAAACAAAGCCCCCAAGCTCAAAATAGGACTTAATTAGGGTTTTTGATTGAGTGATGTATTGGAGGAATAAAATGAAAAGGGCACGCTTTAACGAAAGGGCCCAACTTTATGATGTAGAGGACGATGAAATAGGACCTTAGACCTAATTAATTTGATTAATTAAGTGCTAAAGGAGAAATGCAATGCAAAATGTAAAATGCACCAAGGCGGGTGCTAAACTAGGTGTGAAATTGTACCACCCTAGCAAGTGCGTACAATTTACGATGCTACACTTGGGAGAAAAACTATCTATGCTCTTGCACTGAACTTTTCACAAATATCCTCAATCAATAAAACGAGTGGGCTTCTAAAAATAAGAGGTGTCTAGTAATGTTCGATGTCTTTGGACATAAGTTCATTCTGTAGTGACTCGCTTAAGAGCCTTGTAACTTGTGGTGGGACCCATATGTCCTTTCAACGTTACACTATAGGAACAGCTACACCCAAGGCTACAACTTTCACTCTCACCTGATTTTTAGAGTGGCTCGAAGGATTTACCACGCAAGGTCGTTCCCAAAAGTGATGTGTCTCTTGACAGACCTTTCTTAAAAATAGAAAATTTAGAGCGTTACTAACACTTTTCTCTTGCACCTCGGACCACGAGAGCCAAGGGAGAAGATAGTGTGTGTTAGTAATGAGACCACTCTACAGTTTTGCACAAGCCTGTCAATCACAAAAAACACTTGTTCTTTTTAGCGTTTTAGCAATATGATCTATTTGTTATTTAGAGATGTTGCTCCAACATACATGATGTTTTTTTTAATTCCTCAAAGCAATTTGTTTTTTAACTAAGAAAGTGAAATCTTGTCAACAAAATGAAAACACATTTGCTTAAAGTAAAATCGCTTTGTAAACAAAATTGACAAGTTTTGATTGTTCTTTTTAACTTGCAAATAAAAGATTGATTGTGAATTCTATCCTTGCAAAAAATGAAAGATTGTTGGTTCTTTTTAACCCCAAATTGAATTTTTTTTCCCTAACTTGCAAGAAAGCAAAGTTGTTTGATTTGTTGTTCTTTTTAGCTCACAATAAGATTCTTTTTAAACCCAAATGAAGATGTATGTTGATTTTAGCCCAAAATGAAAAATGAGGTTCGTTTTAAACAAAAGGAAAATGAATTCTTTTTACCCAATTTTAAAAAGCTACAAAAAATTTAAATATTCCTAATTCTAACTCCTCGAACCTGCAAGAAATCGTTAGTAACTTGCAAGAAAAAAAAATAGTGAAAAAAATCCTTTGGTGGGCTTCCACAAGCCTAAGTTTTAAATTTTTCGATTACAATTTTTTTAGCTCTCTATTACAAAAGCGCTACTCTGTGAGAACATAGAAGTACCACTTTGGACAAAAGTGCCAAAGTACTGACAAACGTGCAAAACAACTAACAAAAACGCTAAAATATGAACAACGACGCTAATTTAAGAGGTTTACCAAAATTAACAAATTGACAAACAGAGAGCGCAAAAGAGCTAGATTATTACAATAGCACTAATTAAATGAAAGAAAGCGCTAAAAATATGACTAAAGCACTAAACCTATAGAAAAAAGGATAAAAATCGAACAAAAGCGCTAAAAATCTTCTGTCGATAGTGCCAAAACGTGAGACAAAAGCGCTAAACTGCAACCTATGTGTGAAAATTATAAGAAAATCACAAAAAGTTAGATTGGAAAGATTAGAAGGTTGCATGTTCTGTTCACGTCGGGTTCACCAAATGATGCACGCTAAAAAGGAACACAAAGACACAAGTTCAAACATTAATATGTTAGTGACAATAAAAATGAAACATAATCGAACTTATGAAACTAAACATGCATATCAAGAGAGATAAAAAACATACAAGAAGAAGCATAAACAAACAAAAGAGAAAAAGGAAACCCCCTAAGATGCTCCTCAACATGCTCATAGTTTCTCTTTCCTTGTTCCTCTTCTCTCCAAGTTCCACATGAGTGTAACCCTCATCTTTTTGCACTATCTATGGATGTCTTATGAGGATTCAAGATGATTATGAAAATAAAAACAAATGCCTATGCAAATGTAAATAAGCTACTATGAGAAAGCACCTAATTAGTCTATGTAAATTTTACCAAAATAACAATGCTAATGTTTATAAATACTCTCTTAAAAATGACTATAAGTTTGATAGATAAAGACTTCTCTTTAAAAGGAAGAATGAGAGCTCTATTTATAGTTAAAATAGGGCAATGGATGGTTAAGATTGAGTAATCTTAACAAGGGTCAGGATTGATGGGTTTATGATCCATGTGAGGGCTTTCAACCCAATCCCATGATGACAAATGTCAACATGAGATGGCTTGAGATGAGAGAGAAGAAGAATTAAATGCTTGAGATGACATGAAAGTTACCTTGGGAGGGTTTGGTAGGCTTGAGTTAGTGAATAAAGCTTTTATCCAATGAATAATGCCTTCATCCAATGAATAAATTCTTGTGCAAGAGTTAGTGGGGATAACCATGGTCAAAGCAATGAATGCTTGAAGAGACCCATGAGTTAAATGAGGGTTGAGTTAGAGGAAAAACCTCTAACCATGTGAGTGAGTTGAGTTTAACCATCAATGTTTATGTAAGAGCCATGAATGGTTTAGAAGACTTTAGGGGTTAACTTGTTGGAGAATTAAAGTCTTTAATGTTTTTCAAAGACTTTGGAGGCTTTGAGAAATGACTTCTCTTTGCTTAGGAATGTGACAATAATTAGGGGATATGATTAGGCTAATTTGGAGTGGATTAAAAGAATTTAGGAGTTTAGGATGCAAGTGGGTTTGGTCGCTGAGGGAAAATATGATTTTATTTAGAAATAAAATCTATTTATTGGTGCAACTTGCATTTGTAGGAAAATGCAAGTGGGAGGGTTTTAGAGATTTTAAATAAATATTTATTTATTTTCAATGTGGGGAGGAGTTAATTAAACAAATATGTTTTATTCATTTAATTAATTGTTGAAATATGGTTTAATGAATTAATTTAAATAAATTGAATAATTTATTTAATTAATAGGAGAAGAGGTTCAAGATGAATTAGTTAAATATCGATTTAATTAATTGTTGATTGATGGTTAAATAATAAAATAAATACTAAATATTCATTTAATTAAGTGGACAGATTTATGTGTCTACAGTATGTTTTAAATTTTATGCCAAAAATGTGATGTATTTACTTAAAAATAATAATTTATTATTACTGTTTTTAGCTTTTAATAATGTACAATGGTATCTTGCTACATATGATGTTCACATCTTTTTATTTCATAATCACTTGGTTATAACATAAAACACCTAATGCACGATTAACATCATGTAAATAACGCATACAACAACTAGAGCACAAATGGGATGTAACATATCCTCCCCCTTGTGAATCATCATCCTCGATGATTATAAGTATCATTTTAAAACAAACATGAAATTAACATTGTTTATCCAACATTTAAAGAAACAAGTTCAACTGTTGAAAACATTAACAAATGAGGGAATCTTTGATGGATCTCATTATAATCTTCTCAAGTGGCACTTTCCTCAGAGTATTGATCCTACTAGACCTAGCATTGAGTGAGTTCTCTGTTATGTAAGTGTTGCATACGTACCTTGAGCACCCTGATTGGCTCAATCATGACCACCCCTAGGTATTGTACTTGTAAGAACTTCCAATCAACCAGGTGTGCAAAATCGGATACATACTTTTTCAAATAAGAAACATGAAATACATCATGCAACTGAATAAGAGCTGGTGGGAGAGCAATTATGTAGGCGACCGGGTTGATATCTCCATGAGTTCAAAGGGTTTTACATATTCTAGTGCTAGTTTAGAAGACTTTCCAAATTTTATGGCACTCTTGTTAGGTTTTACCCATAGAAGCACTTTCTCTCCCACCACAAACTGTCTGGGAGTACACTTTTCATTTGCGTAGATTTTTTTTTGTCGATCATTAGCTTCTACTAACCTTTTTTTTAATCGGCCTTACTTGCTCTTCCATTTCTAAGAACATTTCTAGACCGAGGGTTATCCTATCTTCTAGCTTATCCTAGTTGATAGGAGCTATACACCTTCTTCCATATAGTGTTTCGAATGGTGTCATCTTAGTGTATGACTGGTAGGAATTTTTGTAGGCAAATTCAACCAAGGGAAGATAATCTTCCCATTTGTACTATTGATCCATGCAGTACATTCTTAAAAGGTCCTCTAAAACCCGATTGACTCTTTTTGTCTGGTCATATGTTTCAAGTGATATGCAGAGCTAATGTTCAACTGAGTTCCTAAGACTGCAAACAGAGTTTGCCAAAAAATGGATGTCATTTTGACATCCCTATTTGAGATTATTTTTTTTGGTACTCCATGTATTGGAAATATTTCTTGCACAAATTTATAGGCTAAGATAGGCACTCCATCTATTAGGTTGTCTACAATAAAGTGAGTTACTTTTGTTAATTTGTCAACCACTACCAAAATGGCATTATGCTTGTTCTTAGACATAGGCAATCATTCGACAAAGTCCATGTTGATTATCTGCCATTTCTAGTCAGGTACTGTGTTGGGTTGTAACAACCCTGCTAGGTGTAGATGTTCGACCTTAACTCGTTGACATTCAAACAACTTGCCACAAACCTTGAGGCATCCTTTTTCATCCCTTTCCAGAAATACAAAGGTTTGACATCATCTAGAAGTTTAGTAACTCTTGAATGTTCTGAGTAGGGTGTAGAGTGTACTTCTTTCCACACTAAATCTCTTAATTTGAAAGACTCGGATATCTACATCCTACCTTGGTATCTTAGAATTCCATATGTTTCAATCCGGAAACCCTCATACCTTAGATCAAGTCATAGGGCTTCTTTACCTATTAGTAATATCTATCCCCTCCTAATAGTTGTACGACACAATTTCTGAAATCGGTATGTACTGTTGTAATGGCATTGATATGGCATCGAGAACTCAATATGTTTGTCACTTAGTTTTCTTTACCCTTTATGTAGTTGATCTCAAAATCATAATTAGAAATTGGTTCTAACCATTGTCTTTGTCGTGCATTAAGATTGGGTTGAGTGAAGATGGATCTCAACCCTTGGTGTTCTAATCGAAGCTCGAATGGTTTACCTAGCAAATAATGACACCACATTTGCAGAGCATGAACTATTGCCATGAGCTCCAGATCATGCGGTGCATAATTCTGCTCATAGTTTTTAAGCTTTCGAGATTCATGCTATTACCTGTTTGTTCTGCATAAGAACTCCACCCAGTCCTTCCCCTGAATCATCAATCACTGCCATAAAATGGTCTTCAGGATCTGGCACCTCTAGGATTGGTGTCATGGTCAACTTCTCTTTGAGGAGCTGAAAAGCCACATAACATTTTTGAGACCACTCAAATCTATTTTTCCACATTAAGGATTTAATCCAATTCATTCCATAAAAATTCTCACTTCATGTACATTTTTGGGAACCGACCACTTAGATATAGCTTTTATCTTTGCTGGATCCACAACTATTCCTTTGGAAGAGATAATGTGCCCCAAATACTGCACTTCTTTCTGAAAGAACATGCATTTGGACAATTTTCCATATTGTTTGTTGCCTTGTAATCGCTGAAGTACAATTTGAAGATGTTGAAGATGTTCTTCCTCGTTTTTGGAATATATTAATACATCATCCAAAAACACTAACACAAACTTGTCTAAGCAATCATGGAACACATTGTTCATTAGATTCATAAGCGTTGCATGGGCATTAGTGAGATCGAAAGGGAATACTGTGAACTCGTAATGTCAATATCCAATTCTTAAAGTAGTTTTATAAATTTCCTCATCTCTGAGTCTTAGTTGATGATCCCCAAATCACAAATCTATCTTGTAGAACATTGTAGCTCCTCCCATCTGATCAAATAAATCATGGATGCGTGGTAAAGGGTATTTGTTTATGATAGTTAACTTGTTTAACATCCTATAATCAATGCATAGTCGAAGGGACTCATCCTTCTTGACAAAAATAACTGGTGCCCCCCACGGTGACAAGCTTGGTCTAATCAAACCCTTGTTAAGTAATTCTTGTAGTTGGGATTTCAACTCCATAAGCTCAACAATTGTCATTTGGTAGGGTGATTTGGATACTGGTGTTTATACGGGTAATTCCTTCGAAAATATATCCTGGTACCCTTAAGGATAAAGATACTTCTCTTCAAAAGACAATTATGGTTCCTCTTTCCCCTGAGAACCTTCCCCAAAATAGGAATCAGCTTCACCCATTATCATATCATCTTGATATCCGACTTCCCTATACTCATTAATTTCTTCCATCTTTACAGCAAAGATTTGACAACCTTTTCTTTCACTCCTTAATTGTACAACAGACAATTGTCGTAATTTGATTTCATGTCGGGTTCCTTGAATTGACACCCTATTTCCTTGGTCATCTAGACATTCTACTGTCTTATCAAAACAATTGACCTTTGCTTTGTGTTTTCCTAACCAGTTCATACCTAATATAACATCGTAGGTACCTAGAGGTGCTACACACAAGTCCACTTCTGTTGAGAAGTCTGGAAACTCAACCTTAGCCTAAAACAGGGATTGCTCTACCCGAGCTCTCTATTGATTAGCATACTTTACAGTCCAAGACTTGGCCATGTAGCTAGGTCTTCTAAGAAACTTCCTAAGCATCTTAGGAGAAGTAAAATTTTCTGGTGCACTTGTGTCTATCAATATTGTCACAGGGTTTCCATAAAGCATACTTGTTGTTTCCACCAGTGTAAACTGATACTCTACTTACCGGTTGTCGACAACTGCATGGATCCTTTGTTGAAACACTGACTGTTGTGGAAGTAATGGGTTTCTCTGTTGTTGTTGCCCACCTTGTGTCTTGGTAGGATACAAATTTGCATAATGTGTTTCATCGTGGAGGGCACCAATGATCTTTGTCAAGAAGAAGGATGGAACCATTCGAGTATGCATTGATTACAGGATGTTAAACAAGTTAACTATCAAAAACAAATACCCTTTACCACGCATCGATGATTTATTTGATCAAATGTGAGGAGCTATAGTGTTATTCAAGATATATTTGCGGTTTGAGTATCATCAACTAAGACTCGGAGATGAGGATATTGATAAAATTACTTTCAAAACTCGATATGGACATTATGAGTTCATGGTATTGCCTTTCGGTCTCTCTAATGCCCCTGCAACGTTTATAAATCTAATGAACAATGTGTTCCATGATTGCCTAGACAAGTTTGTGTTAGTGTTGTTGAATGATATATTAATATATTCCAAAAACGAGGAAGAACATCTCCAACATCTTCAGATTGTACTTCATCGATTACGAGATAACAAACTATATGGGAAATTGTCCAAATGCACATTCTTTCAGAAAGAAGTGCAGTATTTGGGGCACATTATCTCTGCCAAAGGAATAGTTGTGGATCCAACAAAGATAAAAGCTATCCCTGAGTGGCTAGTTCCCAAAAATGTACATTAAGTGAGAAGTTTTATGGGATTAGCGGGTTATTATAGGAAGTTTGTCATGAACTTTTCTCGAATAGCCTATGAAATTACCTCACTCCAAAGGAAAAAGGAAAGAGGTTTGAGTGGATGCTTTCAAGCTTCTAAAACAGTTAACCACGTCACCCATATTAAAAATACCAGATTTAGAACGACAATTTATGGTGGTAACAGATGCATCGGGAGAAGGATTGGGAGGAGTCTTAATGCAAAACGGACAAGTAATTGCCCATGAGTCCCAAAAACTTAAAAAATTATGAACAAAACTATGCACCTCATGACTTAGAATTGACAACAATAGTGCATGCTTTGCAGATGTAGCGACACTATCTTTTAGGCACACCATTTGAACTTCGATCTAATCATCAGGGTTTGGAGTAAATATTTACCCAACCAAATCTCAATGCATGACAAAGATGTTGGCTATAATTGATATTAGATTATGACTTAGAGAGAAATTACATCAAGGGGAAAGAAAATAGGGTAGCAGATGCTTTAAGCCAGTGGCAACATATTAATGCCATGATTGCAGTATATACAAACTTTAAGAGTCAAGTACTACAACAACTTTGGGGAGATAGTTATTACCGACAAGTTAGAGAAGCCTTGCAAGTCAACCCACAAGATCCTTGGTATGAAGGATTCAAAATTGAAACAGACGGTTTATTAAGATATCAGGGTAGAACACATGTACTAGAAATCCCCGAACTAAGAAATCTAGTGTTGAAAGAAGTTCACACTGCACCTTATTCTGGTCATCCTGGAGTACAAAACTCTTGGTTGACATAAAACCCTTATATTTTTGGAAGGGAAAGAAGAAAGACGTTGTGAGATTTGTGGCAAGTTGTTTTGAGTGTCAAAGAGTCAAAATAGAGCACCAGCATCCTAGCGGATTGTTACACACAAATGCAGTTCCAAATTGGAAATGACAGATAATCAACATGGATTTTGTCCAAGGATTGTCGATGTCTAGGAACAAGCATAACACCATCTTTGTAGTGGTTGACACACTCACTAAGGTAGCCCATTTTATACCCAGAAACCTTACTGATGGGGCACCTATCATAGCCTATAAGCTTGTGCAAGAAATTTTTTGATTACATGGTGTCCCTGAAAAGATCATATCTGACAAGGAAGACAGGATGACATCTGGGTTCTGACAAACCTTGTTTGCAGCGTTAGGAACACAATTAAACATTAGCTCAGCATATCATCCAGAAACAAATGAGCAGACATAGAGGGTCAACCAAGTTTTAGAGGATCTCCCGAGAATGTACTGCATGGATCGACAATACAAGTGGGAAGACTACCATCGACTAGTAGAATTTGCCTATAACAATTCATACTAGTCATCAATAAAGATGACACCATTCAAGACATTATATGAAAGGAGGTGCAAAACTCCTATTAGTTGGGATAAGCTAGAAGATAGGATAAATCTCGATCCAAAAATGCTCTCATAAATGGAAGAGCAAGTTAAGCTGATCAAAAAAAGGTTAGCAGAAGCTAACGATTAGCAGAAGAGCTATGTTGATGCAAAGCAAACTTCTAGACAGTTTGAGATTGGATAAAAAGTACTACTGCGAGTCAAACCACATAAGAGTACTACAAAATTTGGGAAGTCTTCCAAATTGGCACCTAGTATGTAGGACCCTTTGAGGTCCTAGAGATCATCAACCCAGTTGCTTATAGGATTGCTCTACCTCCAGCTCTCGCAAGATTGCACAATGTTTTTCATGTATCCTATCTAAAGAAATATGTATTAAATTTTGCTCATATGATTGACTGGAACTCTCTCAATGTACAAGACTCAGGAGTGGTCATGATCGTACCGGTCAAGGTGCTCGAGGTACGTAAGCTACACTTACGTAACAAAGAAGTGAATCAATGCAAGGTCCAGTGGGACCAATACACTGAAGACAATGCCACTTGGGAGGACTATGATAAGATCCTGCAGAGATTTCCACACTTGTTTAATGTCTTTAACAACTGAACTTTTCTTTTGTTTATAAGTTTTTTTTTTTTAAAAGAACAATGATGTAAAATGCATTTTCATACTTGAAAACTTAAGAATCATCGAGGACGATGATCCACAAGGGGAAAGAGATGTCACGCCCCACTTGTGCCCTAACTATATTTAAGATGCTTTCATGTTATGTAAATGTCGTTTTGATGTTGAATAAGTAGATTGAGGTGCATATGTTAGGTTAAATTATATACATGCTATAGATGAATGTCATTAATACAAGATTTTTGGCTAACTATCTGTGTTTGGTAGTGGATGCAAGATCGTCATTCTCCGAGGAGGGGGGAAAATATCATCAAGGGAGGGATACTAAAGAGCTGTGAATCACAATGCCATCTAAACCTAGTAGGTGATGACCTAGTAAGGTAAGTCGAAGGATTTTAACTAGTCTTGAGTGAACCAATCTAAGCCACTAAGGTTAGCCTATAAATGAGTAGGTTTGGTCTTGATCGTCTTTAATCACCTTGGTATTAATATCTTAAATTTAGAAATATATGCTTATTGTGGATAATGGTATAAAGAACAAAGTATAAGAAAGTATAAGAGCATATGTTCTTTTAAAAACTATTTAATTATGAAAACGCAAATATATATATGGTTGGGAAGATAAAATATGTAGATAAGCATGTGTGTATTTTTACACACATACTTACCTACCTATTAGTGAAATCCAACATACATTCATATATATATATATATATATATATATATATATATATATATATATATATATATATATATATATATATATATATATCATGTATTAATGGAATTCATCCATAGCATGTATATAATTTAACCTAACATATGCACCTCAATCTACTTATTCAACATCAAAACGACATTTACATAACATGAAAGCATCTTAAATATAGTTAGGGCACAAGTGGTGTGTGACACCAAAAATGATTTGAAAAGTGACACCTTTCATATCTATTTTAATTTTTGTTAATTACATTCATATATTTTTTTTATTGCAAGTTTATTTCCAGTAATAAAAGTAAACTGATACTTTTAACTAGTGACTGAATTTACTTCTATTTGTTGTTATCAACCTTATCATGGAACTAAAATGTTTGCCTACATACTACAATTAAAGAAATATAAAGGAAACACATAATTGAACAAAGACGCAGCATAAATCACATCATGTAATAAGGGAGATGCAAGGTACACCGTGAACAAACCTGAAGTGGAAGCAATCCAGCTTGGAAATTCGCTGTGCATCCTTATGTTAAGTGAGACCGGAAAATTATAAAGTTTTGCACTTTAATTGGAGCCATCAAAAACATTGGGGGTGCCATCAACATCTCTACACTGCTTCTCCTTGCTTTCTGTTTTTGAACTCTTTGAAATTCAAATTTTACCACAGATGAAACCCATCATAATGCAAGGAATGATGAACATAAATCGTACCATGCTGGATTGCATACTGAAGGTCTTCTGCTAGATTGTAAATATTTCTGCAATACCCAGTAATAGAATAACAGAAACAATGCACGGATTATGTATCAATTTAAGAAAAGAAAAGTCACGTCAAATTCTTGTGTAATAGTGGGGGTCCAACTGAAGTGACAGGCACTGTCCACAACAAGTGGCAAGCAAAACAGAATTCCCCAAACAAAAGTGAATGTACATACAGAAAACATGAGCATTGTAATCATGAAAGAAGATAAAATCAAAGAAATCTTATGTATATGAGAATCATTAAAAATCTTTAGTCCCAGCAACAGGTTAGTTAGAAGTGCAAGGCAAATAAAGATCAATAGAACCAATTTTTAAACCTGAAGCATCTTTCAATTCTAAGAATTATTATGTATGGCCCTTAAGTAAGAAGGATGTTGCCATTTGGAATGTATAGAAGGCAGTGACAAAAATGAAGAGACGAACACTTCTTCGCTGAAGTTGTAAGCGTAGTGACTACTTTAACTCTTGCTAAATATATAATATTGTCTTCATGGGTTGGCTGCTTTTCTTCATAGCCTTCGGCGCTTCGCTATGTGCCAGGTGAAAAAAGCTTCAGGATACTAGTTGATACTTTGCTATAGGTCGTTGAGCCCACTATGGAACTCCAATGCTAAATTAGTGTTGTTTTATTGAAAGGAGTGTTTTCTTCTTATTTAATTATCTTTGTAGAACTTTGTATGCTCATTTATAGCAGATTTTTCTTAAGTATTTAAATTTTTACCAGCAACAGAAATTTTTGCTTTTACCATCAATACAATTTATCAAGAATTAAAGGGGTGTCATAACCTCACAAATTCAGTAACAACCCCGGGCAATTTCTTTACCCTTGTAGACCATTAAAATGGTCTATGCAACCAGCCCAAGAGGTTTTGGAAATCACAACCAGTCTTTCCTGACACTAAATATCAAGTTACGCATATATATATTGTGTTTTGTTGAATATTTCTATTAATGCATGCTTAGAGTGTCAAACAAAAACATTATATCCAAGCAAGCAATTGGCACACTCTCTAGCAATTAAATGAACATTTAACTAACAAGAAATTTCTATATTGAACTGAAATTGTGGCCTTATGAATAAAAGGTTTTGCAAAAATTATTTCATCCGGTGCCTTAAATGCTGATCTGCCTGAAACTTCTTCAACTATACTGGGAAAAATACTATATGCATTAAGTCCGTAAATGGTTTTAATCCTTTTCACCTTCTTTAACCTTTCAAATTTGCACACATAAATTTTTTTCTAGCAAGCCTTGTCCTTGGAACACTTTATAAACAGCAGATTAACTGAAATGTTCAGAAGCAACAGACGTGTGTTTGTTTATTATGTGCTGTCTCAAAATGGTGTTTCTAAAATCCAGTTAATCTAGTTCATGCATTTATATGCTCAAAGGATAACTTATTCTATTTTTTTTATGAACAGCATACAACCTTTACAATTTTCAACTTTATCATCTTCATTTTCTATCTATTGTCTTTCATATACTAGCTATAGTTTGGTGAGTTTGGCTACTGAAAAATTAGCTCTTTTCTGATTTTTTTTTAAGAAATACTTGACTAGCAATTTTTTGTCTTCACAGAAATTTGTTTCATAATTCCATTAACTAATAAAATAGCCTTGAAGAATCTTGACATTTTTCACAATCTCAGACACGGTCGTTGACTGGTGTCATAAAAACCACAGAAGAATAAAATTTATCATTTTCATTGGCAGCCAATTCAAATTGTTACTCTAAGAATTGAATCCTGTTCAACTTTCACTGAAAAATTAGCTCTTTTCTGATTTTTTTTTAAGAAATACTTGACTAGCAATTTTTTGTCTTCACAGAAATTTGTTTCATAATTCCATTAACTAATAAAATAGCCTTGAAGAATCTTGACATTTTTCACAATCTCAGACACGGTCGTTGACTGGTGTCATAAAAACCACAGAAGAATAAAATTTATCATTTTCATTGGCAGCCAATTCAAATTGTTACTCTAAGAATTGAATCCTGTTCAACTTTCACCTATGTTTATAGAATATGTACAATAATGTTTTAGCCAACTTCTACGCAGATGTTTCTGGACAACTAAGGATGTTACTGTACAACTCAGCAAGCAGATAAGATCAGCTGCAACAAAACTTTAAGATTTCTTTTAATGCTTTCCATATTTCTAGCCTACGTCATGCTTCTAGATACTGATATCATAAAATTTATAACGAAAATTAAAAACAAGATTCTAACATTATTTTTTGAACAGAACAGCTAGAAATGAAAATTGGATGAATCAAAAGGATGTTAATTTTAAGCAATCAGATGTAAATTTAAGCAATTAGATTATAATCAGACTGTGAATAAACAGTAACAGTAATAAAACACAAGACACAAGACACCAATACCCTGGGAAAACCTCCGTCTTGGAAGTGAAAAACCCAGCCTTAAATATGATCTGTATTATATCAATTGTAGCCAATTACAATATAGCAAACTTATCTCAGATCGCTGTCCAAACAGCAAGGTGGCGAGGTAATGAAGGATGCAGCCCTAATCAACAGCAGATGACCAAAAGAGAAGATCAGGAGCAGATGTCTAAGATAGACTGGAGCAGAATTGCTGAAGATCTTGACAACTTCGCCTAACAATATCCTTGACTGAATTCGCACAAGTGAAGAAGAGTTCGCTAATGTAGGAGAGCAGATTGCATTTGCTAAGAATGATTGTGTGTAAATGACTTCATCTTGAAGTGGTTTATATATCACCCTTTTGGGGTTAATCATCCTCAAGTCAGCTTGCATGATAATTAATTAATGTTGTATTATCATTATACATTTCCCACATTAGATATTTGGGTCCAGCCCAATAGTCATTGAATTGCCTTTCCACGTTACATTTGGGCCCAGCCCAATAACATAATTAATTGCTTCCCACGTTACATTTGGGTCCAGCCCAATAACAAATTAATTGAGATAATACATATGAATTTTAATTGTCATTTGACAACATTAAAATTTGATAATCAGGTATCTGAACTAGCTAACATTTTCAACAAAGGATACCAATAAAGTTATAAACTGAATATATTAATACTGTTTTTGTTGCCAGTGGGTATCAAATGGTGAATTTTTGTACATTTCCATCAGTATAAATGGACTATGGGCTTCACATGCATACTTTGTAATGCTCTAATAAACTGACATTCATATACAGAAGATTCAACCTTTGTTCACCATAAATGTTATGCATTTTTTATGAGGATCTGCAAGAAGACCTACAATTAAAGAATAAGGGCAGAAACCCTTAAGAATAGATAAACAAATCCAACAAAATGAACACAAATACAATTCTCTATGGAGCAAACCTCAATTGAAATAAGCAGTATATAAAAGAGAAACGCCTGGCATATATATATATTAAGACAAATGGCATACAAGTCTAATACATCTCAACCTGAGTGACTTAGGCCATGACTTATAAGTTATAGTACCATAATGATTTCTGTCAATCTTGAAAATAAGAGACTTCTAGCCAGTTGTCGTAGCAAAAATTGAAAACAAAAGCAACAAAAACCATATGCAAAAAATGTTGAAGCTTTTACTAGCACAAATAAAAATAAAAATTCTCTGGAGTACAGAGATATATTAAGATTCATCGTTCAGAGTTGATAAGCTATAAACAATGTTCACACACCAATTCCTTAACTGCCAAACATTTTCAGTTTCATTAATCACATTCTTTAAACGCAACAGAAAATGTAAAATATATAGTACAAAATCTGTGGATGATCCCCAGGAAAGAGACTAAACAGAACTTCATCACAGTGGAGAGTTTGGGGTAAATGATTAAAAGACAGAATAAATATGAATTATTATGAACTTGATGACATGGTTGCTAGATGATGGACATGATTGCTTCTATTTCTTTATGTTTTTGTCGGCTTGCTTGGCAGGCCAAAAATGGCTTACAATGTGTCATTTCTTAAAAATTGGATTTGCAATGTTATAGTTCCTTGCCATTTTGTTTATGGTTCCTTTCCATTTTATTTCTTATAACATAGTTGGCTTAGAAAAGACCAAGGAAAGATAGATTTAAAGTCACTGATTTGAGAAAGTTACAATTTACTAGTCACGGCAAGGTACTTTGTGTGACGTCCCTGGGCAATCAGTTCCCCTGTATTCTTCTTCCTCAAGTCAACGGTAACAAAGGCAATTGCCTTGCCAATCCGGAGAACCTTGGCTTCAATTTCAATCTCCTCCTGAGTTAAAGGAAAACGAACACAACAATCTAATTCAGCATAAAGTTTCTTCATCATGCAAAAACAAAAGAAATTCAGTCCACCCAGAAAACATTTACAATGAGAATGTTCAAGATTTACCCCCAACTTTGCAGCATTAAGATATGAGACATTGATTTCAACTGAAACACCGGATGATTTAGCCCCTGTAGTGAATATTGCTGCACTACCTATAATATCAACATATGCTGCAGTAGCTCCTCCATGAAGAAAATTCCCTACGTTCTGTGCACTCAAGTAGAAACATGGTAAGACAAACTTCCTTGATGATTAGGGCCTCAATTTCCCAATTCAAGTAAGAATTTACAATTGTCTGTACAAATAATGTGGATATCTATAGTAATTTACCTTAAACCATCTTTTAATATAGAATTTACAATTGTATTTAGATATTCATCCATCATGCACTTTGCTAATGCTTCGAAAATAATGAACATCACATTGGTCAGACCTAGCAAATCCTCAGAAAATTTGACAGGATGCAAAACACGTCGAATATTGAAAAATTCACCGACAATGAGAATTGGCATATTCGCAATGAAAAAACCTAATTTCCATGGTCCAAGAAACAGAAATATGAATATCCTGTCACATTTCTTGCAACAGTTGCTAAGTAAACTAACTAGAAAATTAAGGCTCCAATAGCACTGTAGGTAAAACTAATCTGGTTAAAAAACTAACATTGAGCAAAAGACCCGAACATTCCCTTAATCTAACCCTAAGCAATACCCAAATTGGAAATGCTTCATATACCTTATGAAGTGCAGCAGGAGGAACCCAAAAGCTATGTTTTTCCATGGACCTGCTCCGAATCCAAATTAGAATCTCCCACTAACACGCTGCTGAGCGTTCCACCACAAAGCTTCCATCCCCTTTGCAGTTTAGGGTGTGGATTGGTCTTTCAACAAAAGCTTTCAATAAACCCAACCCACTCTGTCCTAGTAAGAGAGGCATGAATGAATATACCCAACCCACTCAATCCTATTATGAGAGGCACGGATCTACTTAAAAGCAATTGAATTTAGATTTGGATATAGGTTTCAAGCCCTAATCTAAACGATTTCTATTGTTCAAAACCCAATCCAAGATCAAATCAATAGTTGATAGTGAAGATTCTAGCATTGTTCTTGTTGTTCAAACATGAGATGAAAGTTCCTTTATCTAGGGTTAGAAGAAAATGGGTATCTTACCAGGAGGCGTGGAGGAACTTTGAGAGTGCAGAGAAGGCGTCCATGCTCTGCAAGGTCGACTTGCAGGCCTTGCAGAAGAAGAGCGTCGTAGAAGCCTGTCGGCAAGTCATCGATGGATGAAGGCAATTTGTTTGCCATCTCTTCCAGCCATCCTCTAACAACCTCCAAAGAGCTTTCGGATGTCTTCTGCTCCTTTGCCATTGCTGAATATGTGCTTTTTTGGATGCAACAAATCTCTTGGGATGATAATATTTTAGAGTGTTTCAAACAGCGGTGTATTTTGCCATTTTGGGAATAGATCCAATGGACACATTACTCTGCTGGATCCCTTGATTTGAGTTGGGTCAGTACCTATTTTAGAATGTTTTATCTGTAAGTCAACTGATAAGCGATGATTTATTTAGTCGGTGTTACTGGGATATTGAAATTTGTGGCATTTCTGAACATTCATGCCGTTCGTCTCCACCGGGCAGCAGCGCAAACTCGAACTTAAAACAAGCTATAGGTCAAAATTTAATGGTCTGTCTGCCGATAGTCATTAATGGTCAGTAATGGTCTTGGTCAAAATTTAATGGTCTGTTTCTGCCAATAGTCATTATTACTAGTCACTAGATGGAGTAATTGTTATTACTTGCAGTCATAGCAATATACCCGGATGGTTGATTAGGTAAGAAAGTTAATGTATCATTGCATAATATAATTTTGTACATAGTTTTGATAAATTTCATCATTCGTATGAGACAATCAAATTCTTTTGAACAATCAGCATTCATTCAGTTTGAATCAATTAAAGTTACATTTATGTTTTTTTATATATTTTATAGTGCGTTTTCAAAAATCTTAATATTCAAATGCATTGAAATACATTAGAAAATCTATTATTTGCAACGTAAGTTTAAAACTAGTTTTTTGATAAAG
Source organism: Cryptomeria japonica (assembly GCF_030272615.1). Classification (NCBI taxonomy): domain Eukaryota; kingdom Viridiplantae; phylum Streptophyta; class Pinopsida; order Cupressales; family Cupressaceae; genus Cryptomeria; species Cryptomeria japonica. The sequence continues at coordinate 178,402,955 of NC_081409.1, forward strand.
ATAATAAATCTTTTTTGTTTCCTTGTCATGATCATCGAGTGTCTACTTATAGAAGATATAATGTTGCAATTGATTAGTGATAATTTTTACAAATTAATGAAAGGGAATAATTTAAAGGGTATAATTTAAAGAGAGTGTACAAGTAGTTGCACATACATGACCCTGTTATTGGGAGAGTGGTTATTGTGAGAGCAGTTGTAGGCGAGCTATTTATTTCTTTCTAATACTAGTGTATGCATTCTTTTTCATTTTGGAATAGTGATCAAAGGAGAATGTAGGCTCTATGCGAAAGCCTTTTATGGATTTGACTCTAGCCTAGTCTTTCGATTTTACCAATATCAATTGCGGCTTTATTTAGTGTTAGGCCTTGTGATATGTGTATAATGATAGCCCACATCATGGATAGTGGCATTTGTGTACAATTGCCCAGGGATACCAATTGTATTGGTATAGTTTTGGGGTTTGTTTCATCCCATGGTGGACCATCATAGTTATCAAATGTGACTATAACATATGCTAGCAATTTTGGGGGTTTATCCAAAGGCATATACAATATCTTTGACCTCTCCAAGAGATCGATTTACAAAACCAACTTGGACCCATAGGTTTGTTGTAAGCATAACACATTGAAATCTTCTTAGTAATAGCTTTTGGAAAAGTTAGTCATCATTATTAGCAACAACTAATTTATGCTGAGTATTTACAACAAGACAAAGCGCAACAGGTACATTTAGTTGTTTTAACTTTGTTTTATAATGTAATGCTACTAGCTCTCATTTGTAGGAAATAAATATCGATTGGTCAAACTATTCTTGTTCAATTGTTGTTAGTTGCTTGTTTGTGCGAGTCATTAACAATTCTCAATCATACTCTGTTGGTTTTGCATTGTGCATGTTTCGTAATGTGTGACAAAATTGTATTTGAATTGGATCATCACCCTCTTGTCTTTATATTGTTTGTAATGATGATTGTATTAAATTTGTGCCATAGATTTCTTGCAGTTGTGTCTGATGCATAGATATGTTTATCCATAACTGGTGGCAATTAGGCAAGGTCTGCTATAAGAATTATATAAATGCCACCAAAGAAAATATGTTGTTGTTGGGGTATCGCTTCACACAATTTGCTATCAATTTTTAATGGTAGTTTTGGCCCAATGAAGCTCCTCTCATCAATTAGAATGTATTGTTACTTTTCATGTCTTCTTGGAATGTTGTCAGTGTTTGTCCTTGCAATGGTTGCATTTCTCTAATTGGAATCTTGGTGATTGCATGTATAGTCAAGGCTTATATATTAAATGTTGCAATTCCTATTGGAGCAAGAATAAGGAGTGGGTTTGCTCTTTCTAGTACACAATTTTGAAGTGCATTTCTTATGCAATTGATTAGATAGTAGTTTTTCAATTCCTTGTATGACCATATATAATGGTTGCTTTGAGAAATTATCTATCGAGTGATTTGCACTGATAGTAAGTGTCAACTGTTGTTTTGGTGATAATGTGTAGTTTTGGTTGTACAAATTTAAGGGGGAGTAAATATCTTGTTGGGTCATCTTGTTTGTGTTTACAAATTGAACTGTACACCATCATGCAAATGTGTAGGAACATTGTGTTCTTCCCATCTATTATAGTTGCCAAAATCATGTCTCCATAACATATCAAGTTCGTTTAAATTAAGACTATTAGCAAGGCCCATTTGAGATAATAAATCTCATTCATTCATTTGTAGAGTATATTCTTTATCCATCTCTTCGTCAAAATAGCTTTCCTCTACAAGGACATCTTCAATTTGATATGTGTGATCAACATGTCATACATTATAATTTTGTGTATTCGTGTGCTTCTAATTATTGATGATTTCTTCTTTGTTTAGGTCTATATCATTGTCTATTTGTCGAAATGTTTATATAGAAGTAACTCACTCCAATAGAATGCCTCAAAATATTCAGACTCTTCTTTTAGACTGGTATAAAACCTTGGAAAAACTTGGATTATTGCTTTTTCTTTTCTATATCACCATTTGCATCTTTTGTGACAAGAAACATATGTAAAAGATCTCATTGATTTGATTAGTGTTACCGTTTCTAGGTAAGATGGGCAATGTATGCATGATAATATGTAGTTAGATTTTATCTCACTACCATCAATTATTTTCTTGAGGCAATGGAACACTTTTTTACCTACATTCAATGATATAAATTAACGATTGTAAATCACAAGAGGTAAGTTTTGTAGCATATGACATGTTTCTTGTGCCCCTATATCCCTTTCTGCAACAATCTCAGCCATGAACTTTTGGTATGATTTTAAAGCCTGATCTTCTAATCTTTCATTTGAACAAACTCTTGCCAACATATTAGCAAAACTCTTTGATTTTCTTTCATCTTTAGATGCATACTTGGCAATGTATTTGAGAACAAGAAGTTGTGAGGTGACAAGTTGGCAATCTATATTAGCTCTATCCATATTGAGAGCATCTTTGGGTTATGGATGCTTAACCTATCATCATTTCTTGATAGTTCACAAGATTTGTGTCCTAATTCATCGCATAATAATGTTAATTCTTTGCATTCTTTACGTAAAGCTTTATATCTACATTCTACATGGTTCCCTTTCTTACGTAGGCATGCCCACTTAATACACTAAGTGTGTCTTTGTACACAATTAACTAACTCTTCATAATTAGTGTAGGGATAGGTAAAGAACATTTTAAATGTGTTTAGAAGGAATGGATCATCTATTGGATTTTTATGTATCATGTTACCTATTTATAATTTAGAACAAGGTTTCCAAGAAGTGACATAGTTGTCAAGAAATTCTTTTGCTCTAGTCACTTCTATAGTATTTTCCCAATCTAGTGCATCCATATTTGGTGCATTTCCTAGCCATAGGACCATGTACATATTTGCAGAACCTCGATGTTGCCATTCATATCGGTACTGTGTATGTCTAGATTGAGTTCTCAGGTCTTCCTTTTTCTTGTTGGCATTTTCTCCCTACTATTCCTTCCTCTCTTAGGAAGGTCATTTGTGTCAAGGCCAACCATTTTTATCATGCTTGACCCTAGAAACTGGTATGTCTGAAAATGGATTTATCCCATGGTCTTAAAGACATGATTGATATTCAAATTGGAGGCATTCGTCACACTTAACATATGCTCTATCTAAATTACCAAATATGTGCTTCTAATGTAAATCCTCGAGAGAACAAGATTAAGGATTATTCATTGGTTGTGTTGAGAGTTAAGACCTCGTCAAAGTTTCTTAACCCTCCGCAAGATCCTAAGGTCTCTAAACTAGAGAAGAAATGGACTATGGTGACTTGCAAGGGGAACTTTCCCCTATCTAGCAGTTTGCAAAGTAAATTCTTGGAGCTTGCTACTTTGAAGGGAACATATAATGCCAGCTTCATCGACAATGAGGCTCTTATTCAACCAAATTTTATGTGAATGCCTTAGCCAGCCTCAATCCTCTCTTCTCAGTTATAAAATTTAAACTACTCTCACAACCCTTATAAGCATGCGGAAGAGGGCAAGTATATTCAAGAAAATAGAAGGAATGGTATGCCTAGTTTCCAAAAGGATTTCAAGTTCTTGTAAAATGGATACTCCTCATTAGAGGACGAGGATGATATGCAAGATTTTTGGTCATGAATTTTCTATCATGGAATGTCTGAGATCTCATTAACCTCATCGAGAACTATTTCATGTAGGATACTTGACAACATTATCCAATAATTTTTGTCTTCAGGAAATTAAGATTTCTTCTTTCATGCTTTCTACAATATTTCAGGTTATTTCACTACTTGGCCTGGTTTTCATCCCCAATCATGAGGCTAGTTGTGTAGAGGTTGTCACCCTTCTTGTGCCACAGTAACATTCTCACGTGTTTGACCATGTGTTTGATCCAACGTATCTCTTGTCTAGATTTTCATGTCAATTGAAAATCTTCTTTTGGGATCATTACTATTTATGCTCCCAATGATATTGTTGAGAGATTTGATCTTTGGGAGTGGATTGTAGATTTAGTGTTCGCTAACACTTGGGTATTATGTGGTGACTTTAATATGGTTGAGGTGTCTTTTGATAAATATGGGGCCTCTCTTTTGATGGATAGCTAGTAAGCAAGATGTTTGGTTTTACATGCACAATAAATTGGGTCTTTATGATCCCCCCTCTTTCTACCACCACCAAGTTGTTTGACATACGCGGAGTAATTCCCATGTAAGAAATGATAGAGTCCTTAAATGGTTGTTTATGCCATGATAACTACATAATCTTTTTTCTCTTTTTCCTCCTATGAAGATCATCTGGTGATGCCTCTTCCCAAAGTTACCTTATCAACCACTTTCCCATCAATCTCAGCATTAATTGGAAAGTGGGACTATCCAAAACCTAATTCTTTTTAAACACTTATTTTCTAAGTCATTAACCCATGTCAGCCCACATCTACAAGATTTGAAATTAGGAGAGTCATCCTAGTTAGCAGTCAACGGATAGCTTGGTGAATTGTGTTATTCAATGCACTTCCCGCTTTCTCTATAGTTATGGTTGTTAGTTGGTTATTTTCCCTTGGCAATCCTATGAGGCCACCACATTGGATCTCCACCATGCCACAAAGTCTCTTTTTGCAAACCCATTATCTCCCATTTTGCAAGTTTGTATGGCCCAACTTCATCATCATAAGTAGATTGTTGATAATCATGATGCTCAAGGAGCTCAGATCAAGGCCAAAATATACTAGCTTAAAGTTGAAGACCAAGCCTCTAAAGAATTTTTTCTAGCTCTTCATGCTCATCATTCCAAACTAGGCATAAAAAAAATCAAGGTCATATAGTGATCTCTGAGCTACCAAATATTCTTCAAGCATTTGTTTTCCATTATGAGAATGTTTTCACTACGTGCAACAAGTTTCTCATGAGTGAGATTTTTCTCTTCAAGATTGCCTCTGAGTTGTCTCATGTAGGCTTTCTCAATCTCAACGCTCTTTTTGTGTAATTTCTCTTTATGGAGGATCTAAAAGAGGTTGTAAGTTTTGTGGCTATTGACAAAGTGCTAAGGTGTGATGTTTTTCCCTATGAGTTCCACAAGGCCATTTAGCCTTATGTGGGTTCCAACCTTCATAAGGTCTATCTGGAAGCCTTTCATAATTAGTAGGTAAATTGATCATTAAAGGAAATATCAAATTCATACCTAAGTAGTGAGACCTTGAGGATATTTGTAATTGGTGGCCAATTTCTATAAGGTCATTGCCAAAGCCTTAGCTTTGAAGATTCACCATATGATGCCTCAAATTGTTCACCCTGAACAAACTATTTTCATCAAATCTAATTTTATCATGGATAACATTATTGTTATCTGAGAAGCTATGGAATGTGCTTGCCACTCTAAACAACAAACTATCTTTCTCAAAAGTTAACTTCACCAAATCTAATGACTACATCAAATGGCCCTTCATTATAGTTACTTGGTGCTCTTGGGTTTGGCCTTAGCTTTATTCAGTCTATTAAAGTGCTTTTCATAGATGCCTCTTTGTTCATTACTATCAACAATCGTCAATCTTAGGCCTCTGCGCTCTACCAATCCATTCGAATAGATTGTCTGGTTGCTTTGTTTCTATATGTGCTTGTTGTTAAGAGATTTGGACATTTTTTGGCATACTCTATATCCTCTCTAGCGAGTTTGTGGTATTTCCCTACCCGATTCATCTAACTAGTTGGTTAATTGTCATTTTGCAAAGAATTATCTTGTCACTCTCATTGAAGAAGAGAAAAATATTAGAAAGGCCCTTCAATGCCTTCATACTTTCTGTTTGGCTTTTAATTATGTCATTCGGTGGTATAAAACTCAATGTTATAGTTGACCCTTTCTTCTTATGTGTGACAACCCATTTTAGTTTAATTATTTTATTGATTAATATATTATAATTATGACTAGTTATTTTATTTTTGCTTGGTAATAGTGATTTTTTTATTAATAACCGAAGATTTTGAACTGGCACGAACCAGGTGGGGCTACAATTAGGGAGACGCCTCCCCAAATCCATCTCCCCCTTCAAGAGAGGGGTCAAAACAGATACTCCCCTCCTTTCCCCGCTTACTCTTCTCTCGTTTCACCTCTATCTGTCCATTCACTTTGGCATTCTCCAAAGATTTCAAATTTTAAACACCCACTTCATCCAACCCCTTACTAACTCGACAAAGCTGCTCGGTCTGAATCCCCTCAACCGGCTCTACATCAAAACCCCCCTTAGAGCTAGAACCACTCTCCATCTTTTGTGCACCCCCATTAGTAGCCTGAATGGAGCTACAACCCCCTAGAACACCACCATCCACCACACCATTTGAACCACAAGGAAAACCTTGCTCAGCATTTGTTAGTATTGGAGCCTTTACAATGGTATCTTTGATCAAACCCCCTACATCCTGGGGGGTTTTCAGATTCACCTCCTCCTTATCCACCTTGTAAAGTTGGGGGGTAACCTCTTTCCACCAAGAAGATGACTTCCTCACCCTATGCCTATCGTAGGAGTCTACATTATGGCTAATCTTGTAGCAACGCCTACACCTAAAAGAGATCCCTTCATAATCCATAGATTGAAGCCAACTACCTTTAGAAGTAGAAATTGAAATCTCTAAAGGGAGATCCATTGACGTATCCATCTCAACCAAGACATGAGAAAAGGAAGTATGTAACAAATTGAGAGAGCCTTCATCAGTCATAAAAAACTTACCTAAAGAGTTCCCAATAGCTTCAAAAACAGAGTCAAACCAGAACTGCAACAAAAGATTTGGAAGCCTAATCCATAGAGGGGTGCGATCAAAGGATTTTGACTCGGGATTGAAATTTGGATGCCACGGTTTAAGCATCAACGGATGACTGTCCTCCCAACACTATTGACAGCCACCAAGGATTTTGTTTCTATCCTCCACATTTTGAATAACCACAACAAAAAACCTTTGAGCATGAGGGTAAATCTACACACAGTCATCCACAATGGGTTCCCAATGCTTTGAAATCCATTTATAGAGGTCACCAAGACTTGGCCACAATCCTCTAAAACACACAATAAGCCCTAAGCCAGCAAAAACCACTTCATTATGCTCAACCTCCTTCTCTACCTCCTCTATCAAATTGACTACAGTCGACAAGGCCGCTGAGGTCATGGCCATAACCGAGGGGGCCCTAAAATCTCTTCCATGAGGCAACAAATCACCATTTGGCTGCGAATGTAAATCCCCCCGATTCAAAACACCACATTTTTGTGCACCTAACCTTCGTTCAGGCTTTGCAAAGGGTTGCGACTGGGTGTGAAACCTCAAACCACGATGGTCGGAGACACTACTAGCGTAAGCACCAAACCCCTCTCGATTTTCAGAGGACCCAAATCTATCATTCCAGTATTCTCTCGGTACCTCCACACTCCCAACTCTGTCAACACCCCCTTTCACCACGGACGCCCAACTGGTTGCACCATGTCCAAAATGATTTCTGCCAAACCTCGTAGAAACCCTAGCTTGCGGAGAAAAACGAAGCGACATCGCAACCTAACAACTTCAAAGGGTTTTAAAAGGGTTTATGGTAACTACAGAGAATCGAACCAGAGTTGATGCGTAGCACCGAGATCATTAGCCTAACTTTACGCCTCACGACTCGCCTTCACACCAACTTAACTACTCATGCACCCTTATTATGACTCATTATTTACTCTTATGCCATTTTACGTAATTGTTTTCTACTAGAAAAATAAAATAAAAAATCTATTTTTATTTTCCATAAAATTGATCTCTTCTCAAAATAAAAATATATAAATTATATAGATTTAATGATTGACATTTCCAAAAATTTAAAATAAAACTCACTCTCACACACACACAAAGATATATATATAAAAGTGAAAGTTTCTCAAAGAATTGTTTTCTTTATATCTAAAGTTAAGTTTCTCATTATTATAATCTAAAACTAAAATGCTTTTATGATTTACTTATTTTATACTTGTGCTCTTTTTGAAACTAGAGAAAAGCTAGTCTATATTGTAATACATGTTTTTTAAAAGTTGAGTAAAAGTATTTTGCAAGGTAATACTTTATAGGAATAAAGCTAACGTAGAGAGTGCTTATTTGTAGCAAACACTTCATAACCAAACCAATTCAAGCTAATAAAAGGATGATTCCATATATCTTCTTTAGTTTAATGTTAGGCAAGTAAAAGATTTGGATCGTGAAATACAGGAAGGAAACGTTAAGCTAAGTTGTTGAAAATAGTAATTCTAATATTCTAATTGCATTAAATTCTTTCATGTGCTAGTGCAAGCTTTATCACCTCCGCTCATTTTAGGATTGTTTTTATCAAAAAAAAAAAAAAAAAAAGAGTATTGTTCTATAGCAATCCATACTTAGACCATGTCTAATAACTCTTACCTTATCTTGTTATCAATATGTTGCAGTTACTTATTGATGAATCATAATTATTTTTACAGAAGCTCATATGCAATCGATGTTCAATAATATATGGGAATAAAATCATTTATGCACCATGTAAACAGGGGAGAAATTCAGTAGTTGTGCATCTTAATTTCATGCTTCTCAAAATCTTACATGGAAATTTCAAATCACTCCCGCTTATAACTAAGGTTTCAGAATCACATGAGTATTAAATCAACAACTTTTATCACAAAAATTGAAACACGCTCAACTACTAAATCCTTTCTCCTATTTGTATTTAAGAAAAAAAAAGAAACGAAATCTGAACTGGAAGATATGAAGAAGCCACTAAGCATGTTCACTCAGCATTGAAGAGTATTGAAGAGTATGGAGAGGAGGTTCGCAGCATGAAAAGAAACAAGGATTTTTGGGACAATAGAGATACAGTCATAATGGGGATATTGTTTTAGGGGTTTCTCCTCTGCAACAATGTTGTTCACTAAAATTCTATTAGAGACATAGAAAGGGAGACATATATTATACCAGGTAGAGATCTTGTAACGTAGTTCTTCTGGTCATTGCATTTTATGTATCATATGTAACATATTTCCTAGCAACCACTTTAGCACAGGCATGGAGAAATATTGGTAAATTGTCAGTCAGTGCATTTGCTTATAAAGTTTCTAAAGCTTATTCAATAATGCTTTTCCGATAAATCCATTTTCTGCAAGTCTCACAAATCTGTGAAAACTGTGAGATGAAATTTCTTAAAGCATCCTTTCTTTTTGAAACAGTTCAAGTACCTTGCCTGTGCATACACATCTTTCTTGCATGTCTAGCAAGGCACTTGTAATTACAATGTTTGACAAACATTTTTCTTCTACTGTGCTTTAACGGATTTCATAAATCTTAGTATACTTTGGTCACGCTTCTATTGTCTGCATCATTATCGTTTTCTTCTGAGTCACATTGTTTTTTCTTCTTATTATGCCTCTTCATTCTTATTTGGGAATGTAGCAAATAACCTTAGCGTACCAGGTGAAGATCCAGGTTGCATTGTAAATGTCGTTCCAGTAAGCATGCAAGCACACTGAAAACAAACAGAAACTTGAGGAGAAACCCAAAATTGGGCTCTCCGGTTGTTTTCTCATTCATTTAATTTATAGTGCAATACATAATAAATGTTACAAAGACTGTAGCTGATAGTTAGATCAAGAATTTATTAGGAGAAGTTGCAACATGAATAGCATGGACGGTGAAGGCGGCTGGAAGCAGCTGCACGTGAACAACATGGATGTCTAGAAGCTTCTTTGGTTGATTTGTGCCGACAAAACATAGCTGATTTAGATAAATAATTTATTCTAACATCCCCCAAAATTAATTATCTAATTGTTGTTGATATCCCCCATAAACTAAAATGGATGGGTTTTGGTCTAAAGCCTTCTTAGATACCCATTTACAATCACTTTACCAGTTCTATCTAAATGGGCTTTCATGTGCTATGGTCTTCCTCTTATCAAATATCACTTTAGGTTTTTCATGGCTTACCCCCAACCAATACATGTGGTTTTAAGCTCATCACAAACTCATAATCACTTTGAGTTTTACGGAACTGATACAATTCTATTTAGTGGTTTCTAGCTCACCACAAACTTTCACTCAAGTGGTTTTGGCTAACCACAAACCTTACACAAAGGTGGTATCAAATGACCACAAACCATCATGACAAGGAAACCAATGTATAATGAACACACTATCTATCATCATTGTGGGCTTGTACCTAGATTGATTATTGAATCCATATGAAAAGAAATCCATCTACCAAGTTACATCGGTAACCAGCCGTTGTGCTTGCTAGTTCTATAAGAATTCTTTTTAGATACATGATTCATCAATATTTAAACCAAAACATTATGAGGTGTCGAGTACCACTAATCATGCACCCCTTATACAATGCATACTTCAAATTTTCCTTTTAACAAAGGTGACTAGCTCTCAATACATTCATGCCCAAAAATACCTATGCCCATTTACATCAACACACTTGTCAACTTCACAAACAACAAGGAACTATTCTTTGCAATTTCCCACAACCTTCACAACTTGCAACACATTATTTTAGAAACAACAATCACTTGAGGGATATCTTTAAACTTCCAACAAGCTTGTTTTACATGACCATTTTTTACAACAAAATAGCCTTCACATTTAGAAAACACAACTTTTCACACCTCCGACCAAATACTTTGCACCTCATCCAATCACAACTAACTCCATCTAATATCTATAATGCTAGACATTCACACAATTCGTTCATGCAAACCAAGCCTATAGGCCTAATAACTAGAATGAAAGTCTATGAAATCTCTCCTCAGTAACCTACGAATACTCATTTCTCCCAGCCTATATGCAACACCTGAGACATTGAAACACAAGCCAAAAAAACTTACAGCAAATAGTTGTCACAAGATTCGCCTTAAGCATATCTCCATAAATCTGCCTTGAATAGCCCTTCTAGTGTGATGATGCGCAGTGACTGGCAAGATAGCAAATGCCACCCTCCTTTTGCAGCTTTTTCTTTCTTCAGCCAGTAATCAGCTTTGGCATCTCCTTCAAAGTTAGCAAACTTCTGCAACTCATAAACCGTTCTCCCACAATGCAAGCTCAAAACAACTACTTTTCACACCTTAAGCTCAAAAATATCCCATCTTCACCGTCAAATCCTTCAATGCTACCCTTACAAAACACATTTCAAATATCACTACACCTCAGAACTCTCGTAGTACACATATATCCAACATTGTATGCTCACATTTCATCAAATATAATCTAGTTTGCAACTTCAGGCAGCTCTTGACCAGACTAAGGCGGCTTCCTTCTCCGCCATTTACAACTTCAACAACAATCCTTTTGTTCCTTTCAAATTGGGGGCCAAAACTTTTAACGAAGAGAATCGCATCCCTTTGATAGCAAACACGGGATAAAATAGACACTTAAATAGATCACCTCATGGACCATAGATCACACAAGAAGCACTGCAGAGCCCACAAAGAAAGAAACAAAACAACGCACAACTAGCTACACACTGGATTGAGACACCACCCCTACCTACCGTGGCTCTAATACCATGATAACAAACGGAAACACGAGGAGAAGCCCAAAATTGGGCTCTATGGTTGTCCTCTCATTCATTTAATTTATAGTGTAATACATAATAAATGTTACAAAGACTGTAGCTGAGACTTAGATCAAGAATTATTAGTAGCAGTTGCAACATGAATAGCATGGACGGTGAAGGCGGCTAGAAGCAGCTGCACGTGAACAACATGGATGTCTAGAAGCTTCTCTAGTTGATTTGTGTCGACAAAACATAGCTGATAGATAATTAATTTATTCTAACACACACTAACGCTTTGAAACTTACACTTTGGGTTAATTTAGATGAAAAATCAAGTATCATTCTCCACGTACAACACCCATAGTTATATCGAGAGGCATCTACAATGACATCAAAATGAAACAAAAACTTATTTTTGAAAGAATTTGACATGCAAATGACAGGTAAATGCGTGAAATGTGTTATCTTTTGATTTTTAATAATAAACCATTAAAATCTGCAACTTCTTGAAGCACATCTCTGCATGGAATATTTAATAATCAACCATTGAAATCTGTAACGGCTACAAACGATGCATGTTAAAACTTAAAATTTGTAAAGGTTGCAGGAAACATCTAGAAGCTCCTAGACGTGTCCAACAGTAGAATAACCCAATAATAGTAACTTGCATCCCTTCTGCTGAGTGTGAACCGTTATGCATTGCATGCTGGTGAGGAATCAATAGTGACCAAAAAAAGTAAATTTTGTTACTTTGGCTGCACCTCTTCATTCTCCACTACGCTTCTATATAATCTTACTTTTGATTCTTGTTAATTTTGATCAAAGAAAAACCATGTGTTCTGAGGTGAAATGTCTCCTTCCCGCTGCTCTTACTCGCAGATATGCTCAGTCATCTAGAAGTCTCTGTATCATATTGATAACTCGGTATAATTCCCACCATCTTCTCTAGGGAATACTTTATTAAAAAGAGCCTGTTTAAAATGTTTTTACTGACTGCTTTGGTGCACCAGCCTACATCATCTCATATCTCTTTAGACACAAACAAATTAGAAATGCTTAAATGATTGTTACTTTCATTTGCTTGAATTTCTGTATACTCAAATCTTTTTTTCTTGTACTCTGTATAAGGATTATGAAATTTGTTTCTATACCCTACACAAATCTTTCTTACCGAATTGATGATTAAAAAATCTTTTTGTGTTACGCTTTAGGTTCTCATTTTACAAAATGTTTGGCTTTGTTTTCTTGACATTTCAATCAATTGTGGTCATAATTTGTAATTCATATTTATTTTATAGTTCATATTTACAGTAGAATGATATAGAATGATTATGAGAATTGAAGATGGATATAATTATTTACTTATTTGAAAATGGCATAAGATAAAGGAAGTGATCACAAATGGTATTGCCACAGTAAAATAATACATTGAGTAAAAGCTATTAGCTTTGATGGCGGCACCTAGGTTTTTATGGAGAATAAGTACAACATATGCAAAGAACATTGCAAGAAGGTCATCATTTTAATTATATATGTTGTATACCATGGAAATGGCGGCCTTCTCATGTCTACGACCTCTTTTTCATGATATCACTTGCAAATCATACCCAACAAAAGTGTTAACAATTATGTGTGTTGAACTTATATTTTGACCCTTTTTTGGTGTATGCTAAACCTTGGTCGGCTTCTCAGAACTTTTAAATTTAGTTCTATATATATAATGTTATGAACAGTGAAAAACACACTGAGCAATGCGAGATGATTCAGAGGGAACATATGATTAATTGGCTTCAATTTATGATCTTGATTGCTATAAAATCTATGACTATCCAATGCCATTCTATAGGGAGAAATAAAAGAATCAGTGTGAATAAAACGGGTCTTGAAAAAATGAAGGCTAAAATTTAGAGCACATTGATGATTTTATCACATTGATGATTTTATCCAAATATAGGTCTTATGAATGCAAAAACCAAATCTTTTGTTTGATTTAGAGTTGTATCGGGTGCTTGTGAAAAGTGTTGTATATCATAAAATTATTTAAATTGAAGGGCTCTTCTGATTTCTCATTTAATAAAATACAATTTATCTGTTTGTCTTTCACAAACTTATTCTTTTGAAATGAAATTCGCCAAACAACTTTATAAAAAAACTTGACTTAAATACTTATAAACCTAAAAAAAATTAGAATAAATATTGAATTAATATTTTTATGAGAAAAGTTAACTATAGTAGCAATCATATGTTCTTTTGAAGCTGTGTATAGAATACTTAGTCTTTACATTGCATTTGCATTTTTAAAAATTCTATCAAGTTTAAATAAGAAACCATCACAACAATAACTAAAACAAATAAAAAGTACATAAAACAAGTCACATGGCATGTTCTTACAAGGGGAAAGAAGTTACATGGCATGTTCTTACAAGGGGAAAGAAGTTACAGACCATCTAATTTGGAGAAAGAATGTGCCAAACAATTTCATAATAAGCTTTACATTTATAAATAATTAATATATAAAAATATTTTATGTGAACCAATTAATTGTTAGAGATCAATATAGCATTAATATTTTGCTTTATTAAATATATCAAGATGTCTTTACAACTGTAAGCTTATTCTAAAAAGTATGTATAGATATCTTTTCATTGTCATGTGTTTTAGTTGCTATTAAGACTATGAATCTAACTAGTAATTTAGTATGTAATGCATTTAATTAGTATCTTCCACATAAACATATCTTATTTTCAATAATTATGGAAATAGCAGTTTAGAGTAAACAAAGCTTTCAAATATTTGGTCTTTTTAATTAACTTCAAATATGAAAAGTTATATTTCAACTTGAGTTTAAATAAATTTTATGATAAATAGTTTTTTAGATTTTTGTTTAACAATTAATCTTAATTTATTTTAGAATATTTATAAATTATTTAGATTAAAAAATAAGATCTTCAAAAAAGATATATCTTGATATTCTTTTTATGTCACAAGAGAAACTTTACAAATCAATGCAACCAACCATACTTTGTTGTGGAAATAGGTAATTTATCATTAGACGATGTTAGGGAAGAATGATTCTAAATTTGATATCTCTCGACATCTTTTACTTACTTTTTAAAAAATATAAGTATACTAGTGGTAGAGATTAGATGCATTCTTTGTAAAATAAGAAAACCCTAATTTAGAGTTTGCGGCTATCAAATTCACTTAGCTTGTTTAACAATTTATTTTCTTTTGATTATCTAGGTAAAGATTGCCTATAACCATTTTATATAAGACCTTTTGTTAGTGAAATAGGAAAAGTAAGCCATTAGCTTAAGATGGTTTTGCATGGTAAGAAGAAATACTTTAGAAATAAGAAAGGTTAATTTTGTAGCAACAATTTAGTTATAAAATTAAAAGTTTGAGATTAGACAACATGAGGGAAAGTAGTTAAAGTTGTCTTATTTAGACAAAAATACATAGCAATGTTGATATTAATCTTATACTTATATCAAGGTTTTATATAGTTGATATCTTTTTTTTAGGATAGATCATTTTATCGAGTCAAGTTATAATCTTAGCACAAGATTATATAAGTATTTGTACTTTAAGAATAAGGTCCCTAGGCAAAGATGACAACCTTTAATAACTTTCAAGAGTAAAGGGAATAAAGAAGGAATAAGTAGATTCTATCAATCCAATGACTTGAGGGTATCTTTTACTATAAAATTTATTGCATGCTAATGATAAGATGCGGTGAAATCATTTTATTCACTTAATAACTCATGAAAACAATTGATATGTATATCATAGTTTAAGAGATGGAAAGGAATTATGAATTATGTCTTGAAGAAATTAAGTTAAATAGTTAGAATATTGTTTACTATGCTTTTGTATAGCATTTTTTTTCTCTCTAAGTGTATGTTTAGAAAACATTATGACTTGTATACGTATGTAATAATATGATTGAAATGGTATTCATGCATGGACTTTATTATCAAATGATAGTCCTTTGGTAGATGCTTCTATAGGGTTTTGAGTGCCCTTGTAGAATGGTGGATAAGATCAAACTAATGCAATTGTATGCATGTTTGCATAGATGTACTTTGTATATTTCAATGTGTTTTAATGTTTGTCAGACAAGTGTCAAATATGGAATAAAGAGAAGGGTGAGTTTCCAGAGAAGCTTAAGTCTCTACTTTAACTCATTTGTCGGTAGTCATCTCTAAAAGATCTTTGGCCAAAATTTTGTTGATCTCTTAGTATATGCTTGCTAATTGATTCACTGCATTTTCACTCTCTTTCATATCTTAGTGTCGTTACAATAGCATCATAGATTGTAGATACACTAAGTTGCACTAGATTCCATCACCCTACCAGTTTCGAGTTGCTAGGCATCCTTGTGCAGGGTCGGTGTTTCTTCGTGTCATGAAGAACTCCGGGGAAGCATAAATGCTTCATGGTTGGGTGGTAAAGCGCTCCGGCGATGTTCTCACCCGTGGTGTGTTCATGGGAGATAGATGTTGGGAGCTCTTGTCAGGATTATCATCAACTTTGTAAATTATGTATTGTTGCATTTGACTATATGGTCTTTTGTAAAGACATTTGATGTCTTATGTGTACTTATTTTTGAGCTTATATAATTAACACTGTATCAAAATTTATTAACATGTTTCTATCCTTATGAAACGAGAAATTTATTTGATATGTGCTTAATCATGCATGAGATTAAGTCTAATTATGTAGTTTAATATTTTAATAATATGCAGGTCCTTACACTATGCCTCCCTAACTTCTTGGATATGGATGGAAGTGGATTGATCGTGGGGAAATCTTTCTATTTGTGGGTATTCACTTTTCCTTTTAGGCTTCTTCAGTTGGCCTTTAAAACACAGTCCTCACCAAGATTGAGAAGAAGCTCTCTTATTGGATCATCGAGCCACTTTCAATGGTTGGTTAAAAAAATGGATTTGTTCTCAAATTCTTGTGGGACTATTCTTTCAATTTAGAGAAAAATAATATTGGTAGTATGGTTTTATATGGAAGTCTCGTACAGTTTTTGAAGAATTATGGAGTATATGTTCTTGTTATTTGGTTTTATTCACCACTCCTCTACTGAATTATTGTTGTTATAGACCAGTCCATGAAGACCACATCCCTCAATCTTGGGTAATGTATGAATTTATTGTCGATAATTTTGGTATTGTATATTTCAAAAATATGGAAATTGAGGAAGAAATTTTCTCCCATATGTGTACTTTAATATTATGAAGGATGTATCAAAATTTTTTGCATTCCATTTTGTTGCATAAATCATATTTACATCAAATTAGGAAGAGTGGTAGGAGTTTATGGTTTAGCCTTCTTTATGGCAATGCACGTACACACTCAAGGGAAAAGACTAAAACGAGGAGGTTATCGATGAAGGGGAATTGAAATCCAACCGAGGTAGCATGGATTAGTTGGTTATACCTTGAATATTTTAGCAATAGAGTCGTTTAGTCTAGACCCGCTTCTATTAAAGTTATTAGAATACCAAGAAGGGAGTTTGATGAAACAAAAACGTTGCAGAGTTCAAAGAAGTTTTCCTAAAGATTTTTGTTAAGCTCAATAATCAAAGTGAAGACATCATTGATCTTGGAAATTCACAATTGGAATTTCTTGAGGACAATAAATTTTGGGAAGGGAGTCTTTGTCATGTCTTATTTATAATTTTAGCATGTACTATTCATAGTAATCTTACTTATCTAAAAATAGTAAGTCAGGGCCTACAGATAAATTGGGAAAGTCTAATTGTTAAGAAGAATCAATCAAACCAGAATTAATGACAATTAATAAATGATATTTCAAATGTCACTATAATCCAAAAGGAAACATGAGTTTTGAATTAGCAATTTTGGCTTGTGAAGTGAAAATAGAAGTTATTAAACAAACATATAAAATCAATAATATTGGAATAAAGTGTAAGGATTTGGTTGGTTGAAGGGTAAGTGGATGTTTCTAATTTGAACTAAAACCATATATAACTCCTTAGTGTTGGATTTGGGTGCCCAATATCAAGTTTGAACTTGTTTCTATTTAACGAGTTGGGGTTTGCAACTTTCAATTTTCTCTCCCATTTCTCTAATAGGCTTACGCCATTTTCTTTTGAGTCTGCTAAACCTATGAAGAGTTGATATCCACGGTTGATAAACCAAAGAGATTAGAGGCTCAAGGGTAGTGGGTCCAAAGGTTCTCCAAGGGCAATCCCACTCAGGGGTTACATTTGCATTTCATGTTTTATAATTGAGAATTTTGTAATAGTTTGTAGGTATTGCTCACGACTTTTGGAGTGAACATTATAGAAATAATTTTCAGTTTGCATGATTGATAATAATAGCATATGTTGCTAGTTATTTTCTATTGTAATAAATTCTAGAACACTTAATTTCAATAGAATTTCAATTTGATGTGTTTCAGTAAACTTTATAGTGTACTTGATTTGCTAGTTTACTCTATTTTGCAAATTTGAAATAAAATAATAAGGTGTTCTTTAAATCTGATTTAAATATTTAATAAGGGTTATTACAAACAATTAATATTCCTCAAATATTCCAGGGTCTACAAATTTGACTAAATATTTCAATATTGCCCACATTGAGAGAATCTTATATAGAATTTGTGAATATTTTATTCCTTCATTATGCTAGTTAACATAGATAAATGGAGGCCATGTTGGCTAGTGTCTTCCTACCACATGGCCTACAGTGGTATGTGTGGTACATGAAGTACCCTGTGCAAGTCTATCTATGTAGAGCCTGCACAAACAAGTCTTTAAATGAATTTTTTTTTAAATATTAATTAAAAAAAATTTAAAAATGAATTTTTGTTGACCCACAATATCATTTTTATAACCTGGCCATGTTACCATACGACTGTATGATTGGCCATACAGTAATGATAAGGGCAATTTTTTTTTAGGCTTTTGGTGACCCAATCCAAATTTGATGAATTGATAATCAATTTTGAGGTCCTTGGGCCTTCTAAATGTAACATTTGGTGAGCACAATTTTTTTCCAAAAATGAATAAAATTTATGGGTACCTCACAAATTTGGTAACCACCTCCCAACTTCAAACCCTCGTAGATTTGACATTTGGTGTTCAATTTGGATGAAGTAAAAGGCAAAACTATTTTTTTTCAACCCTTTGAATCCAATGGTGGACTTAGATTTGCATTAGAAAGCTCTAATCTTGACTTGTAATATGAAGCCACAAAGAGAAAACCCCCAAAATACACTAAGATTTGTAACCTAGATCTCTCAAATAAGACTAACTAGCAATTGCACCTTAGTGTGCAATGGGTATGCCAAAGAGGTTTGGAAGGTCAATTAAGATATTTTTTGGTTTATTAGTTGCATGCATTATGAAGTACATGAGGTCAAAGGGCTAGTCATTTAGAAAATGATGTTGTTTGTTCAAAAGGGATCAATTGAGAAGTGATAGATTCAATAGACTATGTGTCCACTTATAACTATCTAAACATGATTGAAACAAAACCTTTGAAGGAGGTAGACAAAAGGATAGATATAGGGGTAGATAGAGATGGATATATAATGATATAAAAATAGAGGGATAGATAGAAGAATAATTATGGATAAATAGATATAGAGGGGCAAAGAGATATAGATACAAAGGTATAGGAAGATGGAGAGGGATAGAGATGAATGGATAGAGAGGGAGAGACATGTTTAGAGATAGATGGGAAAAGATGAAGATAGGGTTGAGATGAAGATAGGGGGAGATAGAAAGTGGGAGAGAAATAGAGAGAGATAAATAGAGGTAGCATGAGAGATAAAAATAGCGAGATAGCAACAGAGAGATAAGGATGAAGAGTGACGGATATAGAGGGAGAAGGAGAGGAAGAGATAGGGGGAAATGTACCATATAAGGTGATCTAATAAGATATTAAGAGAGGTAGTGGGGGTAGAGAGAGACCTAGAGATGGATAAAGAGACAAAAGTTTAGAGGTAGATAAATAGAGATGGAGAGAGGGAGAGATAGGGGGAGTGATAAAGAGAATTTGAGGGAGATAAAGAGAGCAATAGAGATAGAAAGAAATATAGACATATGTTGGATTTGAGAAAGAGATAGATAGAGGTATATGTGAAGAGAAAGGGAGGAAGAGGTAGAGATACATAGGTAAATAAAGGGATAGGGAGGGAGCAAGGGAGAGATAATAATAAATTTTTAATTTGTTAAGTTAATAAATAATTAAATAAAAAAGTAAAATTATATTATTATTAAAATTTAAATAGATAGATATATTTAAAATATCTAAGCTAGTCTTATATAATTATTCAAAATATAATAATTTTATAATAATAAAAAAATCATTTAAATAAATAATTATAAATTAACATAATTCTAGTTAATTTTACTTGTTTTTTATTAAAAAAGCAGCGTTAAAGAGGGCATTGACCCTTTACAAAGCCAAAGGCTATCAAATTAAAAAGACCAAGCAGGGGAGCAAATCCCAAAAGAACAAAGTTGGACGGGCCAAACTAACCTGTCAAACCATCAACAACCCAACCCAAATCAAGAGGGGGGAGAAAAACCCAGAAGTTGACCAGGGGGGGCTTGGGAAATGGGGTCAGATTTTCCTTTCCTCCTACAACAAACAACCATCCAAGAAACACTATCATTAGGAAATTTCAAAGAAGAATGAAGCGGGGAAGACCCTGCAGGGTCACTGCCAGACTGCTGATGCAAAGCGACAACAAGCTGTTGCAGCGGAGCAACAACAAGAGAACAAATGTTGGGAGAAGAGTGAAGGTGAGGAGCAGGAGCAACAGGTGCAGGAACCAAGGGGGAAGGGTCCGCCACAATAGTAATATCAACCAGGCCTTCATCAGCAGTAAGGGGCACCTCATCGTGAGATGGATCAATCAAAACAAAATCTAAAGCATTAATCGTCAAGTGGTCTTTTGTAGCATCTTTCCACCAAGTAGAAGTACCTTTGCAACAAGAGAGAGAATAGTCAGAAGCAAGGTGGCCCGTTGAGAAGCACCTTCGATAGCGAAAAGGGAAGCCCTCATAATCCAACGGTTGGGTCCAAGGCCTATCTCTAACCATAAGAACCACATCCCTAGGGAGGGCCAGAGATATATCAACATCAATTAAAAGGCGAGCAAAGGTAGAATGACCCATGGAGAACGTGGCATCATCAACCTTCAAGAAGCTTCCAATGGAGTTATCAATGGCCTCAAAACAAGAATGTTCCCAAAAATGGAGGGGGAGATTGGGGAGGCGGACCCAAACCGGACAAACAGAGAGGGATTTCGTAAGGGGGTTGAAGGAAGGAGTCCAGGGCTTGATAGAGAGGGAGTGATCCCCCCAAGCACAAGGGAAAAGCTCAATGCCATAAGAAACAAGGGGCTTCCAAGAATCACTCACCCAACGATGAAGGTTCGGGAGGGAAGGCCAAAACCTAGTAAATCTGCAAACCAGAGCATTGCATTGATAGAAGTCAACATTCTCCATAACCTCTCGGCCACAAACCACAACATTCTCCATAATTTTACTTGTTATTTGTAATTTCTTTAATAATTAAAATAAATTTTAAACTTAAATCTTTAAAAAATTAATAAATTAAATTAAGTGTAAAAAATATATCAATAAATTTGAATATTAACAAAAAAATCGATTAAAATAAATTAATAAAAACAACAAACTTTTTATTTGAAAATTGATTAAATAAAAAAGTATTTTTTTAATTTATTAGAATTAAATTCTTAATATTATTATATAAATTCAAAATATAAATATATTCAAATAATTAAATCTTTAGTAAGACAAATAATAATATTAATTAATTAAAATGATCAAATTTCCACAATCCATATTAATATTCTTGTAGATGCTTCTCGTTTTGATTGTGTGTCTTTGTTTACATCAACGTTTTGGATCACACTCTGTGATCCATCATCAGGATGCTTAGAGTTCATTATCTGAAACATTGATGTAAAAAAAGACACACAATCAAAACTAGAAGCAGCTACAAGAATATTAAACTTTTCATATAATATATATTCAAAATCAATTATGTATATATTATAATATAATAATTAATAAAATTAAAAACTAATATAATTTATTGCTTACATATTATATTTATTTAATATAATAATAATTTAAATATAAAAAATTCAAACAAAATTAAATATAAAACTAAGATTATTTATACATTTTTAATTATTTTTATATATATCGTAATTAAAATAAATAAGAAATCTGTTTTCAATGTTTGAAAATATAAAAGGTATTGTGGAGTTATTCGGCAATGTGGCAATGATATGTATAAGAGTCTTAAAATAAAAGTATTGATATAGATTGAATGGAAACTGCCTCGACCATGACGAGTATAAAAGATTCATAAATTAAACACTACCAAATCAATGCTTGTCATGTCAAAACGATATTCATTAGACAGGGTAATACGGTTTGTCATGTCAATGCTGTTAACACTTACATACAAGTAGGTACGAAAAGTTTGAATCATTGGACACGGTGTCAGTCAGTCAACTGCAATTTAAAATATTTGCATTTATTAAATCATTACCGTGCGAAATGAGCAGACCGAAATCAACAGTTGCAGATGTTTGAATTGTCTTGCAAACCTTTAAGGGATTGTGATCCGTCGATTTCATATATGAGCTCGTCCATCTCATAGTATGAGACGCCTTCGACGTAACAAGAAGTAATCCCACAAGTTCTAATACCATGTAAGAGTCGGGATATAATTATCTATACCATGTAAGATTGGCTAAAAATTATAGCCAGCCAAGATCTTGGCACTCCATGAAAGCACAAAAGAGATCAACAATGAAAGAATAATGATATTCTATCAAGGATGCCAATCATAGATACAATGGAATTATATGTGTTATGAGATTACAAAGGGGACCCCTTAGTTATATAGGCCAAGTTGAACATAGGATGACATAATATTATGACACTTGTCTTAATCATATGACAAGAGACATAAAGTGGTAACTTATCATCCACTTAAGGTGTAAAAGTGATAATTATCCACTAAAAGTGGAAAGTATCCTATGTATTCCCTAAGTAAACTTAAGTAACATGTGTGATAAGTACCTAGGTGTTGAACTTGCTAGGTATAATACCCCTGTTACACAAATATATTTGAGATCTTGAGATATTTTAACATCATTTGATGTGTGGGTTTGTATTACATTAACCATATACAATTAGAGCATTGGATAGAGTGCAAGTTACTTTGGCATTGCTATAGTGGATATTTAAAATATTATATATTTATATTCTTGATTTTAGACCACTATTTCACATGTGCAATACTTGGGCATGTTGTTTTCATGGATTTATTATTATTTTAATTGCATTGTGATCTTATTATATTCATTAATATTAGTACTACATTATAATTGATATATGGATGTATTTATGAGAATTGATTCTTGTTGTGGGAATGACTATATATTTTGAAGAAAAAACAAAGAATATTGAGAGGGGGGGGGGGGGGGGGGGGGTGGGGGGTGAATCAGTATTCTACAAATCTTAAATTTTAAAGTCATACAGATGAACAACCATTAGAAGGAAGGCACACAATTTTCTCGTAGAAAACCCTTTCAGGTAAAAAACCATAGTAAAAAGGTTCTATTAAAAAATATGAGCACCTACTCAACATGAAGAGCACCAACTCTTTTTCAAGTACAAATAGTATCAATGAAGCACCTATTCCACTAATCAAGCACCAACTTGATTCAAAGAGTACCAAATTTAAAAGATAATCAATTCTGAAATAGAATCTCCTTCACAAAGAAAATCTACTAGCAATCGAGATGAAACATATGAAACACAAAAATCATCCTTTTTGGTTCAGCAACTACAACACTTGTATACTCACAACAGACCATCACAAGAAAGAACACAATATCTGCAATCAACTCTTCACCATCCAAAAGACAACAATATCTCCCCCTATATCATCACTATGACCACAATGGCACTTCAAAAATAACCACCTCCATCAATTCCACTCTCTGTACCTTCAATGCCAACACACATTCAATTATCCTCTTCAACACCATGATATATATTTCAATCAATTATTTTTAAAATGTTCTCTTCAAAAATACGATAATTGTTCAGTTTGCATGCTTTCCAAAAAAAATACAAATGTCTATTTTTATTAAATTTAATCCCTTCGCCTACATTTCACACACTCCCTCCAACATGTGTTCACTGTAAGTCTCTTTCGAAAACGTAAATCCAAAAAAAAACATCAACACAAATAAGCACACAAGCAAGCTAATAAAACAAGCATGCACATAACTCAAGTTCACAAGCAAGTCAAGCTGATCAAGCTCCTCAAGTAGGTCAAGTTTGTCAAGCTCCTACAATAACATCAATGACAAAATGGCCAACATATCTATCTCATTAGAATTAGAATTTTATATTTTTGTGCATACTCAAAGTAAGGATATTTTGGGTTTGCATTTTTTAGGTTACATTGCATTATAGATCAAAGGTCAAACCTTAGGAGATATAATATCAAACAATTTCACAAAAAATATGAAGAAAGATAATCATTCCCCTAAGTTCTAATCTAGGATAATTCAATGAAGGCAAGCAGTTAAGGATAAATTGACCAATATTAAATCAATAGCAATAGGAATAGATAATTGAATAAAAGTTACATTGAGAAAGAATAATCAATGGACCAGAATGCTTTAACTTTAAAAAGGTAGATGAATAAATATAATATAGTACAAATTCTAATTGTGTGGTACAAAAAGTTGGTATCCTTTTTTTTTATCAGTAATAATCTAGTTTATTATTAATATTAAAGATAAAAGATTTACATCATTGCAAGCTTAGAGTCCATAAAAAAACCATATACCACCCAACCTCAAAACCAGCCAAGCAACTAACTAAAACCACTAGACAAACCACCCTACCAAAACCACTTAAGCCAATGTTCTTAGCCCCGAAAAATGCCCAAAAAACCAAGTTTATGTCTATTTGGGCTACAAAAATATCTAAACAACCTACCATGTAATCTAAACATTCTGCAATGAAAGAAGAAAAACCAAGGTATAACCCCAAAAAGTATTACAATATAATAGATGTAGCAAAATTTTCAAACAAAACTACATGTGCCTTTCTCAAGCTTGAATGGCCACCACCTTCCTCTTTATCAGTCATCTCACTCTGCATTTTGCAAGGCCCACTACCTCCTTTGCCCTTTGTAGTTCAACCTCTATCTGGACATCAGTTGTACAAAGACCTTTAGTGCCTCCCATCCCCGATGAACCTCCTCTCCGCAGTGGGATTTGAAAGGACCTTTCGGCCACCTCACAAAGGTAATGCATTTCTCAAATACTTCGTGATTCAAATTTCCAATACCCTCTCTAACATCGAACCCAACACTGGAGGAATTTGCCCATTCCAAAATTCACTCCATACCCTCCAAGTAATCTTGGTGTACAATTGTTGTCATAACCCCCTTCACCACCTCCACTGAATCACCCAAATCCAGCCCCTACACCATTATAAGAGAATAGACATCCATGTTTGTCTGGTACCTATGCCTTGAGTCGCTGAAAGAATCGCCCAAAATCAATTGCACACATTTTCCAACCTATCATCGAATCCAGCACTAGGGATTGCCCATTCCAAAATCGACTACATACCCTCCAAGTAATCTTGGTGTACAATTGTTGTCATAACCCCCTTCACCACATCCACCAATCACCCAAATCCAGCCCCCATGCCATTATAAGAGAATAGACATCCATGTTTGTTTGGTACTTATGCCTTAAGTTGCCAAAAGAATCGGCCAAAATCAATTGCACGCATTTAACCAACATATCATCCTTAAACAAGAACATTCTGATGCTCTACAAAATGGACAAGTGTTAGATTAAAACCTCTGGTCGTATAACACACAAAAACACAAGAAATCGTTAGTGTTAATCAACCAAAAACTAATCTAAGCAGACATATCAAAAGAGACACAAAAAACATGATAAAGGGTTTAACTATGGAAGTAAATGTAAGAAGACATCTCCAAATGCCTTCTACCATGCTCTTAGTAGCTTCTCCCTTGTTCCTCTCCTCTCCAAGTTCCAAATTAGTGTAGCTCTCAGCAGCTTTTTGCACTACGGATGCTTATGGAGGTTCAAGATTGTAGATGATTATGACTTATGTTATGCAAGTGTGAATAAAAGCTGAAATAAGAGATTTATCTAATTAACTAATTGATTTTAAACTAAAAGAGTGAATATGATGCTAAATGCTCTCTAGAAATGCCTATAGATTAAATGCATACAAGTTTTCAGGATTTAGATTATGAAGAAATGGACTCTATTTATAGGAAAAATGGAGCAATGGATGGTTGAGATTGAGTAATCTCAACAAGGGTCAGGATTGAATGATATTCAATTCATGTGAGGACTTTCAACCCAATCCCAAGATGACAAGTGTCAATATGAGATAGGTTGAGAAGAGAGGGAATAAACATTAAATGCTTGACATGACCTGAGAGTTAACTTGGGAGTCAAGGTCAAGGTTGGGTTGAGTGAATAAATTCTTTATTCAAAGAATAAAACTTTTATCCAATGGATAAACTCTTGTGCAAAGGTAAAATGGATAACCATGGTCAAAGCAATAAATGCTTGAGGAGACACATGAGTCACATGAGGGTTAAGTTAGGGGTTAACCATAAATGGTCATGTAAGAGCCATAAGTGGTTTGGAAGACTTTAGAGGTTAAATTGTTGAACACACAAAGCATTAAATGTTTTTCAAAGACTTTGAAGTCTTTGAGAAGTGACTCCAAGTTGCTTAGGAATGTGACAATAATTAGGGGATGGATTAGGTTAATTAGGAAGGGTTTAGAAGAATCTAGAAGGGGGTTACGATTGCAAGTGGGTTTGGTGGGTGAAGGAAAATAGGATTTTTATTAAAATAAAATTCATTTATTTCAACAAATAGGTGCAAGTTGCATTTGTAGGAAAATGCAAGTGGGGGGGGTTTAATGATTTAAATAAATGTTTTATTTAATTTATTTAAAAGAGGAAATGAGATTAAATTGAATAAATAGAATTTATTCATTTAATTAAGTGTGAATTTGGTTTAATGAATATATTAAAATAAATTGAATAATTTATTTAATTAATAGGAGAATGTTTGAAGATGAATTAATTAAATATTAATTTAATTAATTGATGGCTAGTGGATTTTTAATCAAATAAATACGAAATATTCATTTAATTAAAATGGACAGATTTATGTGACTACATTTGCCCCTCTTTGAGATGGTGCAGTTTATCGCGTCGTTTCAAAGAAAAAAAAATAGGTGTGAAGAAATGCCCCATAAAATATTAATTTAATGGGTGGTATGCCCCCTCGAGAGATGGGTCGAATTTTTTTGAAAAATTGAACGATTTTTTGAAAAAGAATGAAAATTGGTAGGGTGGTAGAAGAGAATATTTTAGCAATACTAGTGAAAAATAGAAGAAAACGGAGATAAAATGAAGAAATGGGAGGTTCGGGAAGTTCATGGGGACCACGATGGTGAGTGGGGGAAAATTGGAGTTACGACGAAGGGTTTATATGGGGAGAAAGGGGTGAAAATAGGCTTTTAGCTCTGGTTTTGATTTTTTGGAGGAGCAAGCAGCAGTCAGGATGTCGGTTCCCATAGCAGAGCACCGATTAGAGCGAGTCCGTCAATTCCAGCGGCCAGACGACTATGGACCAGCGGTATGTGAATTTGAATTTTTTATTTTTGT
Source organism: Cryptomeria japonica (assembly GCF_030272615.1). Taxonomy (NCBI): domain Eukaryota; kingdom Viridiplantae; phylum Streptophyta; class Pinopsida; order Cupressales; family Cupressaceae; genus Cryptomeria; species Cryptomeria japonica. Next base: position 178,430,283 of record NC_081409.1, read on the forward strand.
GCATTTTTTATATGTTTTTAGCTAGGTCCAAGTTGAGTCAAGACAATAGCGCTAAAACTGTGTTTTGGCGCTGTTGTTAATTTAATTAGTGCTATTATGCCACTATGGCGCTATTGCATAGTGGTTTTAGCGCTTTTGTCAATAGTTGCGCTATTGTATAGTTGTTTTAGCGTTGTTGGATTTTTAGTGCTATTGCTCGGTTAATTGAGCGCTTTTGTTGCGAGGTAGCACTTGTGTGTAGTTAGAATAGTGTTTTTGCTTTGTTAGCACTATTGAGTAGTTGAATTAGCATTGTTGAGGTGAAGTAGCACTATGGTAGAGTCAGTATAGTACTATAGTTGTTTGAGCGCTATTGCCTAGTTGATTGAGCACTTTTGTTAGGAGATTAGCGTTGTTGTGTGCAAGATAGTGCTTTTGTGTAGGAAAATAGATGCCCCAATGTGTTTGAACAAGAATCTCCGGATGCCAATGATGGATGGATGGAGATGTGAGGTGAGAGTTATTTTGAACCATAGCACCCCTGATGAGACTTAGGTCATTAGGATAAATGTCTATTGAAGTCTAGGTGTGCCATGATTGCTTACCTGTTGAGACCCGAAGATACTTGATCAAAGTATCTATTGATAGTCTAGGTTTAAACTTAAGAAAGTTTGAAACAAAACAACTGATGATGATGGTTGATGCACTTGTGTAGGAGGATCTTCGCATCTTACAGTTGTGCGAGAGGCATCTCGCCACACAGATGTTGCACGAGCGGTTGACAGAGGCCGAGGTGGATTGCATTGCAGCGATAGACCTATACGATGTGATGTATATGCCCATGATTCAGATGAATCACGGTTTCATTACAGCATTGGCAGAGCGGTGGCATAGTGAGACATGTATGTTTCACTTAGCACGGGGAGAGATGACAGTTACATTGGAGGATGTATGGCTCATCTTGCACATTCCCATCCAAGGAGAGCTGGTGAGCTATGACCGAGCGTGGGGGACCCTAGCAGTGCAGAGATTTTTTGAGGAGGATGTCTATATTGATGATGGATCGATAGCTTGGGAGGACATAGCCATGTTGTATGAGCCGTTACCAGCAATGCTATTAGGTATTGTTGGGGGACTACTGTGTCCAGATAGACGATCGTATGGACTGGCCATTGGTTGGGGTCAGGTGATCAAGTAGATGATGACAGAGGGGACCCAGTTTGCATGGGGACCGTGCGTGCTATCGCACTTATATCGGGAGCTACATGAGGTAGCATATCAAGGGATGGGCTCCTTGGGAGTTGGTATCACACTACTGCATAACTGGACATGGGAGCATCTACCGGTTACTCGACCAATTAGTTTGAGATTTCGAGCAGTGGATCAACCCTATGTATACATGTATGGAGGGATGATGAGTCAACCCCACTTGGGGAAGTTAGAGTGGTAGCGGCGGGCACTGGATGATCTGGATACAATGATTTGGAGACCATACATTGAGTGTGAGCCATGGGAGGATGATGCGGAGGCATTGCCCTATGTTTTTATGACTCGATTCTTCATTGGTAGGACAACCTACAATGTGGAGAGACAGCTTCCGGGTCGGGTGTTGAGACAGTTTGGGCGGAGGTAGGGATTGCCTAGTGGTTCAGGAGAGTATGCCAGCGTGGTCCGAGAGAGGTACTTATGGGGGCCAGTATTACCATATGATTAGGCATTAGCAGAGTTTCACACACTACAGGAGAGACCATGGCATATGAGGTTGGGGATGGTGGATGTCGGGGTGTCAGAGGAGTATATGTAGTATATTGCAGCTCATCCGATTCCTTGGATATCAAATCCAGTAGAGCCGATTCCAGATTTTGAGGAGGAGAGGAGGTTGCAGAGTAGTAGGTGGACGAGGGAGAGAAGATGGTGGTGATGGAGGAGGAGGAGGAGGGGGTGGTGGTTTTGGAGGAGGAGGAGGATTTTGAGGTGGAGGTGGGGGTGGTGGTTGATTACAACGGAGAGGGAGAGGTGGGCAGCCATTGCAGCTATCTTAGGGACCTTTGATGCAGGGAGACATTAGGCTAGGTGGTAGGGATGTAGGTGAGGGACAGGCACCTATGGAGATAGAGGAGGGAGCTACGGGAGAGGGAGCCACTGGGGAGGCACCTATGTATATGGGGGAGGGAGCTACAAGTGGAGATCTGTGGGATCATATGATAGGATTTTTGCAAACTCGCTTAGAGGATTTGGAGGCAGAGGTAGCAGCTAGAGATGTTCATTTGTTTGCCTGAGAGTCAAAGCTTATTGTGGTGCTGCAGGAGAGAGATCAGGCCGTGGATAGGGTGATCCAGTTGTAGGAGAGAGTGTAGGCCTTGGAGGGAGTACAGGGACAGGGGCCGTCTGTGGAGGCTTTGGCGAGGGAGGTACAGAGAGAAGGTGCAGAGGTGGATTACTGGTGGGGCCTATATGAGCAGGAGGTGCCATCTAGTCGATGGGCACTGAGTTATTCATAGATGCGACAGGCGAGATCAGAGCGGTCTCAGAGGATGCAGAGCAGTGGTGGTGTGATGGGTCCTCCACGAAGAGATAGATTAGGTGGTGCAGGAGCTAGTGGGGAAGCAGGTAGAGATGGGTGTGCAGCATCTGGTCAGAGTGGCATTTGAGAGAGAATTTTGTATGCATGTATTTATATTGTCATTTTGGACTGTGTCTTGGATGGCTCTTGGTAGTCGATGTTTTGGACTTCATTGTACTCTGATACGTATATTTTTGGCGATATGATATGATATATGAGGAGATCCCATTTTTGTGAGGATATGCATTTTGATGACATGTATGGATGTTTATGCAGGATGATGATTGTATGATTTTATGCTCAGATGGATACTTTATACTTGCTATATGTATGTGTTTTTATGAGATGATTCCTATATGCATGCTTTTATGATGATTTATGCCTACATGATGTCTATATGCATTATTTGTATGACATGATGCTAACATGTATATGCAGGTATATATATGTATGCATGATGTGTTGGTGATGTAATGCCATGATGGTTATGTATGCATAATAAAATGATGATTATGATGTTTTTTTGGATTTTGATGAGACAAATGATATGCAATGTTTTTAGGAGTTAATGCGATGAATGAATGATTTATATATGTAAGTGCATCTAGATGTTGAATGTAACAAATGTAAAGTACAAAATGTTGAAATGATGATATCTAAATTAACGTAAATGGATAATGTATATGAACCTATGTGGAAACAAATGGTTTTGTTTATGAATCTAAATGGTGAAAAATATGATGATGTCAAATGATAATGCAACTCATGAATAACTGCACCTTAATGCAATTAAAAAATGAATGTAGGTTTGTAATGAATCCTAAATGAAAAGCAATGAATGAGTATAAAAATATACTAAATGGATAAATGAATTCACTTAACTTAATAGATAAATAGATGTATGCAATGATAAATGATGATAAATGATGATTGGTAACTTGACACTAAATGAATGCATAGTAACTTGACACTAAATGAATCTAAATGTCATGAGTATGCAATGATGAAAATGATATAATAAGACTAATGTCAATAAATGATAATGAACTATATGTAACTTTATGCATCTAAATGATATAAAATGCATTTGATGTAAATGCAACTAAATGTAATGATGATGATATTATCATGATAGATGAATGCAAGGTTGTTTAAACTTGGCATGATGCACTTGATGATGTATCAGAGTATTATGTCACAATTGTATCCAAGAACAGCTCAATTTTCACATAACTGCTTATATTAACTTTGTTCGCACTTGCATACAAAACCATGTATATGAATAATGAATGAGTAAATGGATGGGTGATATGGAACGGAATGCAATATAAACAGATGAGATGGAATGAAAATCCATAGTGCTTTATTTTCATCATTGAGCTTAAAAAAATGTTGTAAGAAAATACAAGCAACTTGACATAATGATTCAAGATGATCTGAGTAGTTCTTACATGAATTTTGATATAGTAAGTTAATACAAGCAACTTAATATAATGGATTAAGTTGACTTGAGTATTTCTTGCAGGACAGACAAGGATTATCTCCTTTTATGCATGACTTGGAACGTCCTCCTTGATCTTTTGTCGATCATATCTTGAGACAAGTTCATACCGTAGTCAGAGATAAACCATCATCGAGTTTGGATGAGGCAGTAGGAACCAAAGATGGAGCATGGTACTTTTAGCAAACAACATATATAATGAATAAAGAATATGGATCCTTGATAATGGTTCATGCTCATATGGTCGAGGTATACGTTGTAGTTAGCAAGTCGTAGTGATCTATGACTGTATTTTTCCTATGATCACATAGCTTAGTGAAATTCCTACGTAGACACCATTAGTACATGCCCCAAAACTTCATCAGAATAATTCGCAGAAGATACACAAACAATGTTGTAGGAACCTGATATGAATAAATAACCCACAAATCAACCAAGTATTTGATAGCTTAAACAAAATTTCCTTGTCAAAGAAAAATGTCATCTTGTCTTTGTTTCTTGGTAAGGAAGGATGTATCCTTGTTAAGACAGTTTGCATGTTTGATGTTGATTGTTTGGTTGACCGGATAAGTGGTCATTGTTGGAGTATTTCACAATGTTTTGTTTGGTATCTGCTGTGAAAAACGTATGTACAAGGTGGTGCCATGTTTTTTATTGATTTGATGTGTTCTGATGTTTTTTGTATTTTGTGAGATAGTTTTGAATGTTTTTAGTATTTTGAGAGATTGTTTTCCAATGTTTTTGGTATTTTGTGAGATAGTTTTCCAATATTTTTGGATTTTGAGAGATTGTTTTCCAATGTTTTTGGTATTTTGTGAGATATTTTTCCAATGTTTTTGAATTTTGTGAGATAGTTTTCCAATGTTTTTGGATTTTGTGAGATAATTTTCCAACGTTTTTGGATTTTGTGAGATAGTTTTGAATGAAGAACTCAATGAATCACAAAAATAATGTATAATCCACTTCAATCAAACAGATTAAGGGCATTGCCCCCAATTTAGATATGACTATGAAAAGCGGGATGCAAGACGCATGAAGTACTATCCTTGATTGCCAATCAATAAAAAGCCATGGTTTGGACGGATGGATGAGTGGATGAATGTGAATGTGATCGCAACAAGTTTGAAAGACAATGGAGCCATAGCTACTACGAGTGGCGCCTGTTTGCCAGGTTTTCACCTTCGCACTTACCCAAGGTGCCACCGGAGTGGTTGTTCACCGTTTGGATGCATGATTTTTCTTTACTATTTTGATGTTTTTTGTATTTTCTTCAGGACATTTATTTGAATGTTTTTGGTGTTTTTCGATACAGCTTTTAGGTATAAACCCGTTTGAGGTGCATGTTGTTGATTGGATTTGCTAGCGGTTCTCCTTCTGAAGTAGCCAACTGATATGCCCCGGACCCAAATACAATAGTGATAACATATGGACCCAGCCAGTTTGATTCAAACTTCCCCTGATGTTCTCGGTTGGGTTGGTTACAAGGATTCTCTCGAACAACAAGATCACCTATCTCGAATGTGCGAGGTATAACCCGATGATTATAGCTTCTGCTCATGCGCTGCTGATAGGCTTTGAGGTCATTGTATGCATCTTGTCACTTCTCATCAAGTAGCTCTAAGTCTTGGAGATGGGATACTCTGTATGCTTCATCATCAATGAGATTATGCAAGGAAACCCGTAGTGATGGTATTTCAACTTCGATAGGTAAGATAGCTTCTGCTCCATAGACCAGTGAGTAGGGAGTTGCGCCTGTAGGGGTTCGAATGCTAGTGCGGTATGCCTATAGTGTTGGATTCAATTGAACATGCCAATCATGACCGACATCATTGACTGTCTTCTTGAGGATTCTTAATATGTTCTTGTTTGATGCTTCGGCCTGACCATTGCCTTGTGGGTAATAGGGAGTGGAAAAGCGGTGTTGGATTTGAAATTTCTCACAAAGCTCACGAACATCCTGATTCTTGAATGGAAGTCTATTATCTGTGATGATGGACATGGGTACACCATACCAGCAGATGATGTAATTAAGGATGAATGAAGCGATCTGCTTGCCGGTGACTTGGGTAAGTAGAATAGCTTTGATCCACTTTGTGAAGTATTAAGTGGCGGTAATAATGAATTTGTGGTCGTTGGATGAAGATGGATGGATTTTACCCACAAGGTCAAGGCCCCATTGACAAAAAGGCCATGGTGTTGTGATGGGTTACAATTCCTGTGCTGGTGCATGTATCAGATCTCCATGAACTTGGCATTTCTTGCATTTTCGAACAAATTAATAGGAGTCTTTTTCCATAGATGGCCAGTAGTATCCAGTGCGCAGGAGTTTCTTGGCTAGTGACGGATCGCTTGCATGAGTTCCACAAATTTCTTCATGTACCTCTTCCAAGGCCTTTGTTATCTCATCCTGTTCCAGACATCAAAGGAGAGTACCATCAAGATTGCGTCGGTATAGGGTTTTGGCAATAATGGTATATCGAGCAGTTTGGCGAATGAAAGTTTTACGTTGGTTAGGAGGAAGTGTGTGATCATGGAGGTAGGTGTAGAATTCACTGTACCATGGGGATTCAAAACCAACAAGGCAACATATCATCTCTGATTCGGGGATATCATAAGTAGGAATCCAAAGCTGTTCAACCAAGAACTCATAGCGTGTTGAATTCTATGGAAGATCTAGGAGAGATGCGATAGTAGCCATAGCGTCAGCAGCCTGATTATGATCTCTGGTTATCTCATCAAAGGTTATAGTAGTGAATGATGCCTTTAATTTGTCCACCATTTGTTTGTATGGCATGAGTTTGTCATCCTTGGTCTTATATTCATCTGTTGCTTGTCGAATGACCAGTTGGGAGTCGCCATATACTTGTAGTTCTTGTAACTTCCATTGTATGGCTAGCCTGAGTCTTGTGATCAAGGCCTCATATTCATCTATGTTGTTTGTGCATGGAAATGTGAGCCTGTAAGACTTCAGGATGCTGTCACCTTGAGGTGTGACAAACAAAATGACTGCCCCCGAGCCATGCCTAGTGTATGAACCATCAAAGTATAGTTTCCATGGTTGTACTATTGTTATCATGAATATCTCTTCATCTGGAAAATTAGAAATGAGGGGATGGTCACCTATGAGCGGTGCAACGGCCAACTGATCTATAATGACTTGTCCTTTAATAGCCTTACGGTCCACATACTTGATGTCAAATTCACTTAGAATCATCACCCATTTGGCCAAGCGGCCTGTCAATGCTACTTTGTTGAGTAAGTATTTGAGTGGATCAATTTTTGCAATTAGTTGTATTTTATGTGTCAACAGATAGTACCTCAGTTTAGTGGCTGCCAGGATTACTGCTAGGCAAGCTTGTTCAATAGGTGTGTAATTGAGTTCATAGCCAACCAATGTACGAGAGATGTAGTAAACAACACAATCTTTCCCTTCTACATTGTGTTGTGCCAATAGTACACCTAATGTTGTACTTGTTTTTGATATATAGAGTAGTAAAGGCCTACTTGGATGTGGTGGGATCGACAATGGTGTATTCATGAGACAGTCTTTAAGCATTTGGAATGCTTGTTGGCATCTGGTATCCCATTGAAAGCGGATGTTCTTGTGTAACAGGTGTGTAAATGGGTGACACTTATCGGCCAATTGTGCAATGAATCTTCGGATAGATTGAAGTCACCCTTGTAGTGTCCTTAGCTGGCTGATGTTCTTTGGTGGTGGCATGTCCATGATTGCCTTGACTTTTGTTGGGTCGACCTCAATACCTTTTCTTGAGACAATGTATCCTAGAAGTTTCCCCGAGGTTACTACAAAGACACATTTCTTTGGGTTGAGTCGAACATGATATTGTTCCAGTCGAACATGATTTTCTCTAATATATCTAGATGACCTTCTCTTGTGAGTGATTTTGCCAATAAGTCATCAACATAATCTTCCATTATGGTATGGATCATGCCATGAAAGATGGTGGTCATTTCTCTTTGATAGGTCGCTCCTGCATTCTTAAGACTGAAAGGCATTACATTCCAGTAGTATGTTCCCCATGGACATGTGAAGGTTGTCTTATGTTGATCCTTTGGTGCGATCTTTATCTAATTGTATCCTGAAAAGCCATCCATGAGTGAAAGCATGGCATGTCCTACTGTTAGGTCCACTATTATGTCAATGTTTGGATGGGGGAAGTCATCTTTAGGACATGCTTTGTTCATATCTCTAAAGTCAGTACAGATACGGATACCCCCATTTGGTTTTCCGATAGGCACAATATTGGATATCCAATCTGCATAATCAATTGGTCTAATGAAACCAACGTCTAGGAGTTTCTTAAGTTCTACTTTGACTAGTACTGCAATCTGAGGATGCATCTTGTGAAGTTTCTGCTTGACAGGTTTGGCTCCTTCTTCTACGGTGAGGTGATGCATGACTAAATTAGGATCAAGCCCTGGCATGTCTGCGTATGACCATGCAAAGTTGATCTGGCACTTGTGGAAAAACTCTACAAATTTAGGTTGTTCCTCTGGAGTTAAAAGAGATGCCAGACGTATGTGGTGAGGTGTTTCAGGAGTCCCCACATTGTATTCTTTTGTCTCTTCAATGAGAAATGTTGATCTTTCATGTTGTGTACTAGAGGGGAGAATGTGAAACCTTTCATCCTCAGGCGCCTCAGAGAGGTTTTTACCATTGGATATGCTCTTTCTTTTTACTTTTGCGGGATCAAGTAGTGCCATAGTGTGGTTTTCACTGGAAGATCCGTGTTTTATTGTTATATTTTTGCAACTGAAAGGTTTGGCATCCGCCCCGAAGTATGCTATGCTATTAAGTTCAATGGTGAATCCATCTTTGTGATTCTCACTTGGTATGTTATCCCGTAGTTCCAAAAAGTCAATGATCGCCTCATCATTTTGGAAATGGTCAAGACATGGGGGATTAGGTTGCTTCCATTCAATGAGTCCAGGATGGATAATGGGCATTACTTCATCAATTAGGTTAAGTTCGTTAGATGTATTAGTGACGGTTAAGATGTTATGGTGGAGGTCGTTGATGGTACTCTCTCTGTCAAAATTAGGCATAGGATGTGACATAGGGTCTGTGGAAGATGTTTCCAGCTTAGGAACCCAAGAGGTCTTTATCTGTGCTTCTTCGTAAATAGGGATGTCTTTGCGGGGTGGAGGTGGTGATGTGTCTTCCTCATCTAAAGTATTAAGCTATATGGAATCAAATTCCCACTCATGTGAGTCAGTTTTTGAGTCACTTTCTAGTAATCAGTTACTGTACCATACTGGGATATCCTTTGAGTTAAATACTGCAGGTGTGATCGTTTGATGTACCTTTGTAGATGAAATGATTGGTGTTGCAGGAAGGATTATGGGGATCAACGAATCCGATACGAGGAGTATCGGTAGTGTTGACTCTATCGCTTCTGTTGGAATTGTCGGTGTTGTCGATACTGCTGTGGGTTCTTATACAGTTGGTGCTGCTAATGGTGCTATTGATGTTATTGTTGTTACTGATGGGATTGCTGGTTTGATTGGTGGGATGATGGGTTTTGTGGATGTTACTGCTGAGATTTTTAGCCTTAATGGGGCAATTGCTATGGTACATGGTGTTGTTTTATAATCAAAGGTGACCTCTTTGTAATAGGCTGATATAGTGGTCTGCTGGGTTTCCCTTTGGATCTGAGCTTAGGAAGGATCTCCTTTTGAAAGCCTAGGCTAGTGTTATCCTTGGGTTTTAATTTCGGTTGCAGCGGTTCATGTCGTCCTTGCTTGCAAGGTCCTAAAGCACTCTGACCATCATAACCCATTCTTTGCATAATGAGAAGGCCTTTGCCATACTGATCTGTAGGAAGCTTAGCTTGTGGGATGTCTGTGGTGATGGGATCTTTATAGATCCATTCTGCTAAGTCTTCATCTATGGTCTCTTCTTCTTGACTCTTTCCAAGGATGAACGACGTCAAAGTACATGTTGGCTTGATTAGTGGTTGTTGAAGTAATCGTTGAGGTTTACCATGATAACTCAATGATGATACCAAATTGGTACTGAGAGGGGGGTGAATCAGTACAGACAAAAACACAGTCCAAAACCGGTTTGACAATAGACATTTCAAATGACTGGTAAACAGTGATACCGGTTTGATACAGACTGCAACCGGTAAGCCAAGAGTGACTAAGACAAGCATTAACCGATTGATCACTTAGCTTTCCACTCAACTCAAAACAACACTACCATTTCACCCTTATGCATTAACAGGTAATCTATCATCAAAATATAATAACAGCTGGTTCAACATGTTTTATTGATAGGCATAAAACACAGAACCATCACATGCTAGACAGATAATGACAAAGCATCACAAGATAGAAGCATCACACATGACACACATATTTTTCACGTGGAAACCCAACTGGAAAAAACCATGGTGGGGATGAATACCCACAAGCTATTTTTGAACTCTTTAGAAGTTCGCTCTGTTAGGAGCCTTGTCTGGTTAGAGACATTACAATAGGTTCTGCTAGGAATCGATCCTGTTAGGGATCACCCGGTTAAGGGATGGCTACAATACTCGGTTAAGGGTTAAACCTTGTTAAAGGTTACCTTGTTAGAGGATTTCAAGAACTCAATAGCTAAAGGATTTCCAGAGCTCTCTAGCTTTCCAGATCTCAATAACTTACCTTGTTAAAGGATTTACAGCAAGCCGGTTAAGGCTACCCTGTTAAGGGATTTCACAATTATTGAAGTGGTTAAATATCAACAGGTATAACAATGATCTGATGATAGCACTCAATGCCAATGCAGATCCGCTTAAGCTCCTCTTCACCTTCTGTACTTACACTCTGCAGGTATCACTTCTCTCCTCTGGTCTAGCAAGAATCATGTATCCTTTCTCTTAGATACACACACACAACTCTTGCCAACAACTTTAGAAAGAAACACAACATCGACCTTATAGGAATAGACAGGTCGGTAGCATAAACCCTAAACCCTAAACCTGTTAGGTTGAGCAATTCAAACGGTTCAATCCTGACCATTGAGCATACTGCATTAAATGCAACAATTCTTGATCCAAACTCAAGACATTCTCCATCGTTCATTATCCACCGATTTCATGGTGGATGATAACCCATCACATGTTATCACCATTTACAAACTTCGCACATTCTTGAGGTAGATAGGGATAATCTTCTTCATGCAAGATCCTTCACGCGCACAAGGCTTACATGGCAACATGATCTGTTCTTCGTTATATTGCTAACTCATCACACAAAGATCACCGATTGAGTCACATAGGCTTGAGATACTCCAACCGAAAATCCTGAAGTGGAAACTACCTACCAACCGGTAGTCATACAATGCTTCCATGTGCCGGTTCCCATAACTACACGTCGGTTCACCTTGACATGCCGGTTCACCTTGAACAAATATGTCACTTCACTTTGGCATATATATACCGGTTCACACATATGTTGGTTCTCTCTTCTCACATATGTCAGTTCACTTCATATCATATATTGTCATCAATGACAACATACAATATCATTATGTCCTCATACCGGTTCACATAATGCCAACAATCTCCCCCTTTGGCATTGATGGCAATATACAAAGATATCTCTCTGCTTCACATCTTCTCCCCCAATTTCTACAAATATCTTCTCCGCTTCACTTCTTCTCCCCCTTTGACAACAATGCCAAAGTGGAGGCACAAGCATCCCTGTTCCATTATGTTGCTCCCCCTAAGGAGTAGCATCCTTCAAGACATCAATCAACAAAAAATTTTAAGTATGCAATACCTGACTGATGTGGAACACATACTTTTAGTTCACCTCCTGAAGGGGCAGTACCCCCAATTCACCTCTTAAATACACAAATGTAGTCTTTGGGAGAGGCTTGGTAAATATGTCTGCTAACTGCTCCTTACTGGAAACATGTTCCAGTGCAATCTCTTTATTATGAACCTTTTCCCTCAAGAAATGATACTTAAGCTCAAAATGCTTGGTTCTAGAATGTAAAACTGGATTCTTTGAAATATTGATAGCACTTGTGTTATCACAGAATATACTTACCGGTTCAGATATAGGAATTTTGAAGCCATTTAAAACATGCATCACCCAGATTGTCTGAGTGCAGTTCATGAAAGCTACAACATACTCCGCTTCCGTTGTAGACTGAGAGATACAACTTTGCTTCTTACTCATCCATGAGACCAGTCTACCACCGAGAAAGAATGCACCACCGATTGTGCTTTTCCGGTCATCCACATTACCTACTCAATCAGCATCTATGAATACTTTTAGAATGAAATCATTGCTGTATGGGTACCACAATCCATAGTCAAATGTTCCCTTTAGATACCTAAAAATCTGCTTGATTGCAACCAAGTGGGATTCTCATGGACTTTTCTGGAACCTTGAAGTAATGCCAACTGCATGTGTAATATCTGATCTATTATGCACTACATAATGCAACTTACCAATCATTGATCGGTATTCCTTCTCATCAACCAGTGCAGAATCATCCTCTTTTGACAATTTGCAATTGGTCACCATCGGTGTACCAACCGGTTTGCTATCTTCCATGCCAAAGGTCTTCAACACCTCTTTGACATATTTGGATTGAGTGATAAAGATTCCATCTTTCATGTGTTGGATCTGAAGTCCAATGAAGAACTTAATCTCCCCTATGAGTGACATCTCAAACTCTTTCTTCATCTCATCAGCAAACTCATCACTCATCTTGTCATCTCCACCAAAGATAATGTCATCAACAAAAACCTCACAGATCAGGATCTGATCTCCTTCAGACTTCAAGTAGATATTGCTATCTTCACTTGTTCTCTCAAATCCAATCTTCACAAGATGGGAATGCAGACGTTCATACCATGCTCTAGGTGCCTGCTTTAGACCATACAAGGCTTTATGTAGCCTGCACACCATATCACTGTCTTCAGATAGGGAAAACCCATCTGGTTGCTTTATATACACCTCCTCTTCATGTACACCATTTAGGAATGCAGATTTTACATCCATTTGATATACCTTGAATCCTTTAAAAGCTGCATATGCAAGAAGCATACAAACTCCTTCCAATCTGGCTACGAGAGCAAAGGTTTCTCCATAGTCTTTTCCTTCTTCTTGGGCATATCCTTTGCACACCAATCTGGCTTTGTTTCTAATCACTGTGCCATCCTCATCCAGCTTGTTTCTAAAAACCCATTTGGTACCAATGACATTTTTATGCTCCGGTCTGGGTACCAAGGACCATGTACCATTTTTCTCTATCTGGTCAAGTTCCTCTTCCATTGCCTTGATCCAGTCTTCATCTTTATGTGCCTCTTTGAATGATTTAGGCTTAAATTCAAAGATCATACATGAGTTCTCTCTGATCTTCCTTCTTGTAAGGATTCCTGCATCCTTATCTCCTATGATTTGTTTAGGATCATGATTCAGCTTGACATACCGAGGAATAGTCTTGACCGGTTCTTCTTGCTTTTCCTCTTCATTCTCATCTTCATCAGTATCAGCATTCACTGGTTCAGGAACACTGTTACTGGTACTTGGTTGACTGACAATCGGTTCCCAGAAGGTTGCAACCAGTTCATTTACAGCTTTCTCACTGCCGGTTTCCTCCGATTTCTCAGAGGTTTCATCAACTCTCACATTGATGCTTTCCATAATTCTCTGAGTTCTATTGTTGAAACACTTGAGAGCTTTGCTCTTGGTGGAATATCTTAGGAATATTCCCTCATCACATTTAGCTTCAAACTTGCCCTGATGTTCACTCCTCTTGATGTAACATTTGCTACCAAATACCCTAAAGTAGCTAACCACAGTTGTCTTACCGGTCCAATACTCATAAGGAGTTTTATCCTTACCTTTCTTGATGAGTACCCAGTTCATTGTGTAGACTGCAGTGCTCACCGCTTCTCTCCAAAAGGTGTGAGTTACCTTTCCTTGAATCAACATGGTTCTAGCTACTTCAACCACAGTCCGGTTATTCCTCTCTGCTAGGCCATTCTGCTGTGGAGTCTGGGGGGCAAACAGTTGCCTCTTGATGCCAAATTCTTCACAATACTTGTTGAATTCACCGGAAGTAAATTCCCCTCCTTGATCAGTTCTGAGGCACTTGATCCTTTTTATCGCTTTCCTTCTCCACTAATGCTTTGAAAGCTTTGAACTTCACAAAGGCTTTAGACTTGTTTTTCAAGAATGTGACCCACATCATTCTTGAGCAGTCATCAGTGAGAATCATAAAGTACCTATCACCCTGCACACTTCTAGTTTTCATAGGACCACACAAATCAGTATGCACAAGATCAAGCAAGTTGTCAGCAGTGAAAGATTTACCTTTAAAGGTTGAGGAAGACATTTTCCCCAATTGACACTCTCTGCACAAGGTAATATCCGGTTTGCTTAGCACCGACAACCCTCTAACTGCCTTGATCTTACTAGCCTTCACAATGTTATCAAAGTTTACATGATAGAGTCTCCTATGCCATATCTAGCTATCATCAAATTTAGCCATAAGACATGTACTTATATTTGCATTCAACTGAAATAGGTTACCTTTGGTCTGCATGTCAGTAGCCACCAATTCACCATTCTTTCCTTTGATTTTGCACACTCCATTCTTGAATTCTAGAGTGAGACCACTATCATTCAGCTGGGCAACACTCAAGAGGTTGTGTCTTAGACCATCAACCCAATACACATTGTCAGCACTACTCTGTCCATTCAGAGAGATGGACCCTTTTCCTTTAACCATACATGGTGCATCATTGCCAAAACGAACCACACCACCATCATACTCTTCCAAAGATAGAAACTTGCTCTGGTCGCCAATCATATGGTGAGAACAACCATTGTCAATAATCCACTCATTGGAATTATCAAAGCGGGAAACAAGAGCCTTCTTGTCTGACGCATCTTCCTTTACAGCAACAAACACAATGTCTTCATTCTCTTCATCTTTTGATTCCTCATCTGTGACACCTTCATCAACTGCAACAAAACAGTTTCTTCGGTTTCCTCCTTTGCATTTCTTGAATATTTTCAGTTTATCCTTGTTGTCACTATTAGGACAGTTCATAGCAATATGTCCTATCCGGTTACAAGAAAAGCATTTCAAAGGAAGCTTACCTCTATATTTACCGGTTCCTTTTGGAAGTTTCCTGGCAAGAAGAGCTTCAAATTCCATCAAAAACTCCTCATCATCCATTACTCTGCTCTGTCTTGGTTCACCACTAGTGCTTGCTTCTTTTCCTTTCCTGGATGGTATAGCAGAAGCTCTAAAACCTGATTCAGTCTTTTGAACACTGCCATCAAAACTATTTAGCTCATAGGTTGTCAACTTTGCAATGATGGAGTCTGGGGATACCTTAGTCTTGTCTATTGATCTTAGCTCTTGAATAGCAGCAACTCTTATTGCATAGACTGGCAATAGAGATCTCAAGACTTTTCTTACCACAGTGGAGTCCTCCATTTTACCACCTACACTCTTGATATCTCCGACAACAGTTTTGATTCTAATACCATACTGTTGAATGGTTTCACCTTCAACCATTCGCATGTCTTCAAACTTCCCTCTAAGGCTTTCTTCCTTAGCTTGTTTTACATGCTCATCACCTCCATAGATATTTTCAAGAGTATCCCATACCTCTTTGGGATTTACCTTATCTTGGACATCAATAAACTCAATGTGAGATAAACTACTGATTAGGGCTTCCATGACTTGCCCATTCTCCTGTATCTCTCTCTTTTGGTCATCGGTGAGAGTACCGGTAGGGGCAACATAGGGATTCTCAACATAGCTCTAGTGTTGAGCACCCATGCTTCTGATGTATATCTTCATTCTGTCTTTCCATATACTGAAATTTTCTTTGTTAAACTTTGGACCTACCCTCTTCATCATTACAACAGGATCTTTCCCTCAAGCGGTTAAGCTTACAACACAGAGGACCTGGAGGGCACTCTGATACCAATTGATAACTCAATGATGAATGAATAGTACCAAACTGGTACTGAGAGGGGGGGTGAATCAGTATAGACAAAAACATAGTCCAAAATTGGTTTGACAACAGACACTTCAAATGACTGGTAAACAGTGATACTGGTTTGATACAGACTGCAACCGGTAAAGCCAAGAGTGACTGAGACAAGCATTAACTGGTTGATCACTTAGCTTTCCACTCAACTCAAAACAACACTACCATTTCACCCTTATGCATGAATAGGTAATCTATCATCAAAATATAATAATAGCTAGTTCAACATGTTTTATTGATAAGCATAAAACACAGAACCATCACATGCTAGACAAATAATGACAAAGCATCACAAGATAGAAGCATCACACATGACACACATATTTTTCACGTGGAAACCCAACTGGGAAAAACCATGGTGGGGATGAATACCCACAAGTTGTTTTTGAACTCTTTAGAAGTCCACTTTGTTAGGAGCCTTGTCCGGTTAGAGACATTACAATAGGTTCTGCTAGGAACCAATCCTGTTAGGGATCACTTGGTTAAGGGATGGCTACAATACCCGGTTAAGGGTTAAACCTTGTTAGAGGATTTCAAGAACTCAATAGCTAAAGGATTTCCAGAGTTCTCTAGCTTTCCAGATCTCAATAACTTCGAGTTACCCTGTTAAAGGATTTACAGCAAGCCGGTTAAGGCTACCCTGTTAAGGGATTTCACAACTGTTGAAGTGGTTAAAGATCAACAGGTATAACAATGATCTGATGATAGCACTCAATGCCAATGCAGATCCGCTTAAGCTCCTCTTCACCTTCTACACTTACACTCTGCAGGTATCACTTCTCTCCTTTGGTCTGGCAAGAATCACGTATCCTTTCTCTTAGATACACACACACAACTCTTGTCAACAACTTTAGAAAGAAACACAACATCGATCTTATAGGAATAGACAGGTCGGTAGCATAAACCCTAAACCCTAAACCTATTAGGTTGAGCAATTCAAACAGTTCAATCCTGACCGTTGAGCATATTGCATTAAATGCAACAGTTCTTGATCCAAACTCAAGACATTCTCCATCATTCATTATCCACCAATTTCATGGTGACTTATAACCCATCACGCATTATCACCATTTACCAACTTCGCACATTCTCGAGGTAGATAGGGATAGTCTTCTTCATGCAAGATCCTTCACGCGCATAGGGCTTACGTGGCAACACGATCTGTTCTTCATTATACTGCTAACTCATCACACAAAGATCACTGATTGAGTCACACAGGCTTGAGGTACTCCAACCGGAAATATTGAAGTGGAAACTACCTACCAACTGGTAGTCATACAATGCTTACATGTGTCGGTTCCCATAACTACATGCCGGTTCACCTTGACATGCTAGTTCACCTTGAACAAATATGTCGCTTCACGTTGGCATATATATACCGGTTCACACATATGTCGGTTCTCTCTTCTCACATATGCCGGTTCACTTCATATCACATATTGTCATCAATGACAACATACAATATCATTATGTCCTCATACCAGTTCACATAATGCCAACATACCATGTGTTCTAAGAGAAGTGGGCATTTGTCCAACACAAAAGAGTTGGCTGAGATTGTATTCCCCAGGACCTTCGTTTGCTATTTTCATCTTGAGCTCTTCTTTCTTGGGTATAGTGGTGTTTGAACTGGAAAGAGAGGCTGGACTTACGTATGATGTGGAGGAGATGGCTTCTCTATTTTGGGAATGGTAATCTCTAGTTGATGACTTATATTATGACAATATGCAAAGGGGTTTGCATCGCCCAGGATTGTGATTTCTACACCATTATGCCAGAACTTGATACACTGATGGTAGGTGGATGGAATGACTTGCATGGCATGTATCTAAGGTCTTCTGAACAATAAATTGTATGGCAGAGGAAGGTTCAGAACTTGATAGATGATGTGTTTCACCACAGGGCCCACTCGGATTGGTAGCACAACAGCTCCTTTGGATGAACGCTTTGCATCATCACAGGCTTTGATTGTTATCTTCTTGCGGGGATCCATTGATTCAATTGCATATCCCAAAGCTGTGACTAATTGCAGCGTACAGATATTCAGGCCTTCTCCATTATTGATCAAGACTCGCTTGATACTATGTTGGTTGATAAACCCTTCAATATGTAGTGAGGCATTATGAGGTTGCTAGAAGGAGGAGTTGTCACTTTTAGAGAAAGTGAGACAAGGTGATGACCTTAGATTTCCAACCATGGCTTGGAACTGATATGTATTTAGGTTTGCAGGGACTGACGCCTCTTGGAGAGCTTGATCCAAAATTGTTTTATGGGACGGAGATAGGCGCAATAGCTCTAAGATAGATATTAGTGCAGGCATTTTGTCTAACTTTTCCACAAGGTTATACTGCTTTTGGATAGATGGGGTGCCTTGTGGAGCTACTTTTATGGTAATCTTCCTGCGACACGTAACAACATTGCAAGTGGAGCTGAGATTTTTTATGGTAATAGTTGCAATTTGTTCATTGGCATCATATAGGTGATTCACAGTGTAATTATATGCGGCTTGTGTATAATTGGTGGTATCTGTGTTTCTCCCTAAAGTGGAAGGACCCCTTTGATCATGTGATGGAAGTGGATTTTTAAACATGAGATGATCATTGTTTGTTGTCTTTGGGTCATGTCCTTCAATTTTGATTTCACCTCAGTCAATAAGATCCTAAATAAGATCTTTCAATCTGTGACAATTGCTTGCTTTATGCCCTTTCCCTTGATGGAAATCGCAATGTTCAGTATCCCTCCACCATGAAGGCTTGACTTGAGGTTCATAATTTGATGTTTCGGGCAAGGTCACTAAATTTTGAGAAACCAACTGATGTAACATTGTTTCGACGGGTTCCCCTAAGGGAGTGTATGTTCGTTTTGGTTTAAAATTTTGTTGACGTTGTCTAGGTTCTTCTTGAGATGTGTTGTGGCCTTGATTTGGAGGAGCAACTGTGTTATTCTTGGGTGGGTTATGTCTTGCAAATCGAACAATAGGTTGTGCACTTTTGATAGTTCTTGCATCCACAACTCCGTCGTTGACAACGTTTTTGTTTTTGTTCCAGAAGTTAGGCTTGTCACTATTGAAGCGCGGGTGAGGGCCATCCTTTGGCTCATTATATATTTTGATAAGTCCTTTCTTGATGAGAGCCCGCTCACATTTCAAGCCTTTTATGATCATGTCATTGAAAAAGTCTGTGTCTTTTACGTCTAGGTGAAATTCCATTTCTTCATTTAAGTTGGAAATCAATATTTCCACTAGTTCTTGTTTAGGTAACTGAAGAGAACGTCTGTTAGACATTTGATGCCATCGTTGCAGAAAGACTGAAAATAGTTCACCTGGTTTTTGTTTAGTGTTACATAGATCAGCCATTGTGATATCACGTTCAATGTTGTGTGAGTAATGTGCCAGGAATTTCTGGGTGAGTTCTTCAAATGTCCTAATGCCACCTGGTAATCGGAAAAACCATGATGTGGTTGTTCCTCCCAAGCTTTGGGGAAAAAGTTGCATTAGGTATGTGTCTTCATATGCCACTTCGAGGCAGGTTGAATGGAATTCTCTAACATGATCGCGAGGATCTCCTTTTCCTCTATACTTGTCAAATTTGGGTGTTTCAAACCCTCGCGGAAAAGGTGGCATATGAAGATTCCTATCAAAGGGATAGGGACAAATGTCATTGAGTGAAAATTGATTTATTTTTACACCACTATGAAGTTGTTGGGCGATATTTTTGACTTGTTGCCGCAACATGTCTATTTCATTTGGAGGAGGAGGTGGGGGATTACCTTGAGGAAGGTTATATCTAATGTGATCTCGACCTCTTTCATCCTCATTACGACTTTGGCATTCTGATGTTTGTCTTAGTTGTGCAACATCAAAGTCAAAGGGTGGTTTAGCCCCTTCTTGAGCAAGTCTTAAAAACTGAGCATCAACATTGCTCCTGAGTATTTCATCAAAAAGTCTATTAAAGAGAGGGTTGTGTTGTGCCCTTTCTATTGTTGCTGGAGTAGGAGTGTCTAGATTTTCATCATTTATATTTCCTCCAAGGGCTTCTTGGAACTCATTGATATTTTCCTCCTCTTCATCTTCAATTTCTGGTTGTCTAGATCGTGATCTGGTATGAGCCATTTTGTTTACAAGTTTTTGTTGAAGTTTGATGAAAATGATGATGAGTTGGTGATGAAATGAAAGATTGATGTTTGGTGAAGTGCTTTGTATACGGATCCCTAGCACTAAAGGTAGATGCTACCAAAGTTCCTTCTTGAATTGCTTGTTGTGTTTGATTGACAAAGTTTGATGTGATAAGGTTTAGAGAGATTTGAGATGTGTTACAGACTCAACTACCTAGTAATGAGAGGATTCACTCATAGACTAGTTTTAACCTACGTAGAAATGTCGCTTAGGATGAGTTTATCCTAGATGTAGAGACAATCTAAAAGTGGTTTTTTTGTGTTTGATTCAAGCAATTTTGAAAATAGAACTTGGAAAAAAAACCTCTATGACATTTTGAGAGTTGGAATGGAGTGATGATATGTGAATGTGAGAATGGATGAGATGTTAACTTCAATAGAAACTTTGTGTTGCAAAATGAACAAACTCTTCTTCTTCTTGTTTAGGAGTTGGTGGTTCTTCCCTAGCTACGTTATATGTGATGCAAATGTTGGAAAAGAAGTTAGGATTGATTTTGCCTCCGTTGTTTTTGTGATAACTTAAAGCTCGATATTGCATAAAAGCTCTGCGGTTCAATGACTCTAGATCAAATTCGTTTGATTTCTCTTGAAGATAGAGACACATGTGACGTAGAAAAGCTCTATTAGAGACAAAGATTTGTCTATTAAGATAGAAGAATTTCCTCCTTTTGATTAAAGACTTTGAGCTTAATGGTCTTTTCTTCAAGTTGATGTGTTGATGAAGATTCTTCTTTCTCAAGATGTGAAGAATGGTCATATAGTTTATACTCTTTGTTGTTGCTCTTGGTTTTTTATCTTTTGTGTTTTTGAAAATATTGGTGTCGGATGAATATTTGTTTTGGAATAAGATTTTCTGATTTTTCTTTGACAAGAAAACAAAGCAAGCACACAAACACAAGAATGTTACCTCAAAAGGCGCACGTAAGTATGGGTCTAGATCAACCCAATCTTTTGAACCTTTTATGACCCTTTCCTTCAAATGTATTTTAGGTGTTTCCAAAGCCTGAAGTCAGCTCAATTTGCACTTGGTCTTTGACTAAAATGAAAACACTTCAAACACTCTTTATCCCTAAGGTCAAATGGCCAATTGCAATAATTTCAGCCCACGTCTTGATATTTATTCGACTTTGGCACTACATACCTTATGAATCTCGTTGTGGCAGGTAAGGATGTGATATACTAAGTCTTGCGCAAGCATAACAAATAGATGATCCCTATGATGGGGGAGTCACCACTTTCATCAAGCCACAAGTGACTTTTCAAAAAGTTATGTTTCTACTCAAGGAAATATGTATGGTGGGTATCTTGGGAGCAGAGCAAAACCATCTATGCTCTTGTAGTGAATTTATCACAAATATCCTCAATTAATAGAACGGGTGGGCTACTACTTAGAAGTGTTTAGTAATTTTTGATGTTTTTGGACATAAGTTCATTCTGCAGTGACTCACTTAAGAGCCTTGTAACTTGTGGTGGGGCCCATTTGTCCTTTCGGCAAGTTACACTATAGGAACAACTATACCTAAGGCTACAACTTTCGCTCTCACCTTATTTCTATAGCAGCTCGAAGGATTTATCACATGAGGTTGTTCCCAAGAGTGATGTGTCTCTTGATAGACCTCTCTTAAAAAGATAAAACTTGAGTGTTACTAACACTTTTCTCTTGCACCTAGGACCACGAAAGCCAAGGGAGAGGATAGTGTGTGTTAAAAGTAGGACCACTCGACCAACTCTTTTTTGCACAAGTGTGCCAAGCACAAAATACACTTGTTCTTTTTAACTTGTCATTGCAATGATGTTCTATCTATTTGGAGATGTTGAACCAACAAACATGATGTTCTTTTTAACTCCAAAGGCAATATGTTTGAGTAACTAGGAATTTGAATCCTGGTCAATTGAATTTGAAACACGTATGCTTGAAGTAAAATCGTTTTGCAAAATTTGAAACAAGTTGATTGTTCTTTTTACTTGCACAAAAATTGAAGTGTGGATTGTGATTTTTAAGTTTGATGCAAGAAATAAAAATTGTCTTGTTGATTTTAAGCACCAAATTCAAATTGTCCCTAACTTGCAAAAAAAAAAAATTGTTTGGTTTGGAGTTTTGTGGTTCTTTTTATCTTGACAAATGAGGTTCTTTTCTTTACAAGCCCAAACAAAATGTGTGATTCTTTTTAAGAGCCCAAAATGGAAGTGAAGTTTATTTTAACCAAGAAAAGAAAGTGAATTCATTTTATCCTAACTTTAAAGACAAAGTTAGCAACATAAATAAATTTACTTCCTAAGCTTAATTTTTGAAATCCTACAAAAACTAGGTTAGTCTAAACCTACACAAAAGATAACAAGTTAGTAAAATTCGCATGTTTGGTGAGCTTCTACAAGCCTAATATTTTTGGTTTTTCGATAACAATAAATTTTTTTACAACGTTCTGTTACAATAGCACTACTCTGTGTGAAAACAAAAGCGCTACTTAACACAAATGCGCTACAATATAGACAAAAACGCTAAAAGAAAATATTTTTACAATAATACAAAAGCGCTAATACAGAAGCAATAACGCTAATATACTAACAATAACGCTAAATTTGAGACAATAGCGCTATTGTAAAGACAATAGCGCTATTGTAAAGACAATAGCGCTAAAATACCAAATTACAATAGCGCTAAAGCGAGAACAAAAGCGCCAATGCACAACCTGTGTGTCAAGCTAAACAGTCAAAAAGTTAGTTTTGTAAACAAAAAATGTTGTTGGGTGTTTGATTTACGTCGGGTTCACCAAATGATGCTCTGCAAAATGGAAAAGTGTTAGATTAAAACCTATGGTCGTATAACACACAAAAACACAAGAAATCATTAGTGTTAATAAACCAAAAACTAATCTAAGCAGGCATATCAAAAAAGACACTAAAAACATGATAAAGGATTTAACTATGGAAGTAAATGTAAGAAGACATCTCCAAATGCCTTCTACCATGCTCTTAGCTCCTTCTCCCTTGTTCCTCTCCTCTCCAAGTTTCAAATTAGTGTAGCTCTCAGCAGCTTTTTGCACTATGGATGCTTATGGAGGTTCAAAATTGTAGATGATTATGACTTATGTTATGCAAGTGTGAATAAAAGCTGAAATAAGAGATTTATCTAATTAACTAGTTGATTTTAAACTAAAAGAGTGAATATGATGCTAAATGCTCTCTAGAAATGCCTATAGATTAAATGCATACAAGTTTTCAAGATTTGGATTATGAAGAAATGGGCTCTATTTATAGGAAAAATGGAGCAATGGATGGTTGAGATTGAGTAATTTCGACAAGAGTCGGGATTGAATGATATTCAATCCATGTGAGGACTTTCAACCCAATCCCAGGATGACAAGTGTCAATATGAGATAGGTTGAGAGGAGAGGGAATAAGCATTAAATGTTTGACATGACCTGAGAGTTAACTTGGGAGTCAAGGTCAAGGTTGGGTTGAGTGAATAAATTCTTTATTCAAAGAATAAAACTTTTATCCAATGGATAAACTCTTGTGCAAAGGTAAAAGGGATAACCATGGTCAAAGCAATAAATGTTTGAGGAGACACATGAGTCACATGAGGGTTAAGTTAGGGGTTAACCATAAATGGTCATGTAAGAGTCATAAGTGGTTTGGAAGACTTTAGAGGTTAAATTGTTGAACACACAAAGAATTAAATGTTTTTCAAAGACTTTGAAGTCTTTGAGAAGTGACTCCAAGTTGCTTAGGAATGTGACAATAATTAGGGGATGGATTAGGTTAATTAGGAAGGGTTTAGAAGAATCTAGAAGGGGGTTAGGATTGCAAGTGGGTTTGGTGGGTGAGGGAAAATAGGATTTTTATTAAAATAAAATTCATTTATTTCAACAAATAGGTGCAAGTTGCATTTGTAGGAAAATGCAAGTTGGGGGGGGGGGGGGGGGGGGTTAATGATTTAAATAAATGTTTTATTTAATTTATTTAAAAGAGGAAAGGAGATTAAATTGAATAAATAGAATTTATTCATTTAATTAAGTGTGAATTTGGTTTAATGAATTAATTAAAATAAATTGAATAATTTATTTAATTAATAGGAGAATGTTTGAAGATGAATTAATTAAATATTAATTTAATTAACTGATGGCTAGTGGATTTTTAATCAAATAAATACGAAATATTCATTTAATTAAAATAGACAGATTTATGTGACTACACATTCCATTCAATCTTCTTTTTGAAATAGAGCCAAGAAATGGGCATAATTGTTTTCTTGACTTAAGCATGAAATTCGTTTCCATTTCTCTGTGTCAATAGTGGCACCACCTCACACCCTTTTTTCTCAAACACTTTCCTTTCGCTAATTTCTCCACAGAAACATCGAAATGGAGAAAGAAAAAGATATCACCAACCTACCATCACACAAACACAATCTATCCCATAAATGCACAATAATTTTACGCTATCATCCTTCGAAAGATATCATTCTCCAAGGTTACTGCAATTAAGTTGGTACCAAGTACAAACACAAGTGTGGGATTGAAATTAGTGTCGCAAGAATTTAAAAAAATAATGTCAGCTGCAAACTAAGCCGACCAAAGTACTTCCTCATTAGTGCTACCCCACCACTGGGATACAAAGGGGTCCAATTCACATGCCACATTGGACAAAAGGTTTGCCACCCCATTCCCAACTCTCTTAATATGTGAAATTTGATAATCTTGAAAGGAATTTAACTTCGAGAAAATAATTGAAATGAATTTATTTATCCGCCAACATAGAGAGGAACCCTTCAAAATTTTAAGTTTGCAAGCCAACTCAATCGCAAGCAGCGCTGCCTGCGCCTCCGCCTCATTGTTAGTACCATCTTGCAATCTTTGAGCTCCTTTAATTAAAACTTTACCTTCTGCATCATAGACCAGACATCCGACACCTGCGATTCACGGGTTGTCTCTCGGAGCCCCATCAAAATTAACTTTAACCCATCCTTGCTCTAGCTTTACCCAAGCACTATCTGACACCCCTCCACCACTAGGATTGACCCTAGAAAGCCCAGGAACAGGCTTGAACTACAATAGGGGTCATTTTAGCCTAAATCAACTTGTTTGCCATGCTAAACAGAAATTTGAGAAGTTGTGATTTGTTGTTGATGTAGAAACTACTTCTGAGATCGCCCTTTCAACTCTATCACATAACATCTCACTTGATTCCTCCTTTTCTTGAAAAATGTGTCTGTTTCTCTCTTTCCAAATCTCCCATATTGCAATTGAAGGAGTGGCAGTCCATATACATGAATAAACCGATTTCCTATGCTCTTCAAACCAAATCTTAAAGAGGTCTACTACTTTCAGTGGTAGCGAGATATCCCAGGAAAGCTTTTGCAACATGAATTTCCAAAAACACTTTGAGCCACCTTACAGTTCAATAGCATATGGTCTAAAGATTCATTATCAACTTTGCACATTACACACTGGAAAGGGCCATTAAACCTCAGTCTACTAAGTATGTCACCTTCTAAAATTCGCTCTTTCATGACCAACCAAGCAAAGACACCACCCATCAGTACACAATGAGAATTCCAACAGAGTTTGGTCGTCCAATCCTCAGCTACCACTACCTCCTTAATCACTTTATAGCCTATTTTAACTCAGTACATCCCTGTCTTTGAACCACACCATCTCAAAACATCCTCCTTGAGTGAGAGATAGGGTTTGTATTCTTTTAAAATGCCATCAAAGATAGCTAAATGGGGAGGGGACAACGGGAGTGTCCTAATATCCTTCCATCTCCACTCATCCACTTCATTCCTTCTTGAGATCTCCATGTAGTCACTAACCTTAGCCCCCACTACATCTCTACCACTTGCTTGATTGTCTCCACTCTAGCTCGCAAGAAGAGTGCTAGCCTCTCTTCCCAAGAATCTTTCCAAAAGTCAGCTTTCTCCCCACTCCCCAACTACCATGTAAGATGCTCTGTAATCACTTTCCTGAAAGAAATTAGAGAATTCCATATACCCGAGCCTCTGGGAGGATCACAGATAGTTAGAATTTGTTCCCTCTAGTTAGAGTCTCAGTATTTATGCACCAGAATTTGAACCCACTTCTGATCAGGCTTGAGATACATCTGCCAAATGAGTTTCGCTCCCATTGCTTCATTCAAGAGGCTCCAATTTCTCAAACCCGCACCTCTAGCCTCTCTAGGTTGACAAAGCTTGACCCAAGCCACAAGTGGGATTTTATCTTAGTCACTTTTCCCATTCCAAAAAAACTTCCACATACGTTGATTAATAACTCTTACTACTTCCTCAGGAATTTTCTGACACATCATTAAGTAAATTGGGATGGTGGACAACACCGATTTCAGCATCATTAGTCTACCAACTGAAGTAAGCCATTTATTCTTTCATCCCTCCAACTTGTTTACACAACAATCCACCAACCTATGCCACAACTCCACTCTATTTATCTCTCCAACGAGAGGAGTACCCAAGAATCTACCTGGTAAGCTTCCCACTTTCACACCAACGATCCGAACAATATCTCTCTACCTATCCAGTGGGGTGTTAAAAAAGAAAATATCATATTTAGCCCAATTTATCTGTTGTCCTGAGGCTTCACAAAAAGAAACAATAGCCTTCTTGATGATGCATGCTTCTCTAAGGGATGCCTCCCCAAAAAGAATGGTATCATCGGCAAATTGTTGATGCATTGAAGATTCCAATCTTGCAGCAATACTAATACCCTTCCACTGACCATTTCTTTGTAAGTTCTTGAATATGCCTCCCCATGGCAAAAAATTAGTATCCTTATTCTATGTGTTGCCTAATATATTGTGTACATATGATTTGAGAAATTTTAAGCTTTGGTCCTTAATTTTTCTCAAATTTTTCTATTTGTTGATTGTTAAGGGATAATGGTATTTAGAAGTACTTTGGGGAGGTTTCTAGATTACTAGGGTTGAGTTCTCTCGAGTAAAGCCTCTAAAATGGTTGGCTTTTATAGTCATACAAAAGCACAAATATAACACCGTTCATTCATATAAATGCTCTAGGATGATGTTGATTTATGTTATTTTAATGTTGTTATTCAAATATTACAATTATGATTCTTATTTTCAATGCATAATAGTTCCCCTTAATGTCTAGCAACAAATGAATAACCTTTGAGTGCCTTTAAATACCACAACATAGCAAAAGATCACATGAAAAGTGTATTAATGTGGGACATGACAAGAGGGAAATGCACATAAGTTAATAAATTTAAAAAAATTCAAGGGTTGGTTTCATCTATCTTTACATAAAAATTGATAAATGACAAGGAAACACTAATTTTGGTGAAGGGAATGAATACCTAGACATAGAGAGATAAATTTCAAATGTATAGGAATAGATGGGGATGCAGATTAAGATATAGGAAAATATATAAGAATAGATGAGGACATGCATGAGATACAATCAAATGTTTGAGAATAAATATAAATTTGGATAATAGAATGAACCTAACTTCATATATAATCATGTCATTTATTAATATATAATATTATTAAACCATTTTCACTCCAAAATGGGTTGCCTTGGTGGTGTGGTTGAGTTTTATACAATTGTTGTGTGGTTGATACATGTTGTGTCGTATCTCATGAGATGTTAGCCTGGGTGTTTACTTCTTGGTATGTGCACTAATTCTCTTAATTATTCATTTCTTGTGTAGTATCTTAGAGGATATTGTGTTTGGTTATAGTGTCTTATATTTGGTGTGATAGGTGTGGGGATGAAGGACACTCATAACTCCAGGGGTAAAGATGTCATTGTGGACAAGATTCCCAAGAAGTTAAAAAGGCATGTTTCTAGTGAGGAGGGGATGGCTGATTTTATGGTTGTGATGGATAGGGACATTGCTAACCTTGGTCTTTAGGTCTAGATGGGGAGAATATGGGCCTTGGCCAAGATTGTATCTATAAAGTGATGACAAAGCTTCTATTTGACCCTGGTTATTCTCGTAGAAGATGGATTTCATTTGATATGACATAGTCTCTCACATGTGCTTACATGTTTTCAATGATAGCAAGTTATTTCATAATTAAAAGTGATGTTGGGGATGACATGCATCATTCAAAGGTGCATCTCAATTTTTTCTTTGAGTAGTTGCATGTCATCAATCAATGTCAACTTTATCTCCAACATATTATTGAAGAAATTATTAAGAGTTTGAAGATCTTTTTTTTGGATGTCATTCTAACCTTTTCTAATTGTTGTGGTGATGATGATGAGATGGGAGCAAAGATAAGCAAAAAAATTTGATGAAAGGGGAGAACGCTATGAGGGTCCCCAATCAAAACTTATGAAATATAATTAGTAGTATATGTTAGGGTTCTTAGACTTGGTTATATAGAATTTGTTAATATAGCTATTAGATTTACTTTTGGTCCAAGTGCTCATCACACCTAGTTTTTTGGTGGTAATTTTTTTCTACTTTCTAGAGTTTTATTGGTTCCTAGATCATAAGTTGGGTTATATGTCATTTGTCAAAAAAAATTTCTTAAAATAAACTCAAAACCAAAGGTAAATTAACATAAATATACAAATTTCATCATTAGAATATTATGAAAGTCAAAATATAAAAGACCTAACAATAGACCCTTGTTTGTAGGTGATGTTGACAAGTTCTTAATGAGTTCTGACTAGATCGTGCCTTAGACAAATTTGGTAAAAACAGATCCACTTAATTTTGTTATTGAGGCTAAATATAATTCAATTAAATTAATTTGTTTAAAGATTATTTTCAACTAGATATAAAGATGTGTCAATAAACCTTTGTTCTGATATGGACCTTTATTCTGCTATGGAGTTTAAAGATTCTTCAAGAGCCTATCAGAAATCAACGTAAGCATGAAATACCTAATAACACCATATAAAACAGAAGAAAAATTGGAACATCTTTCACAAACTGGGTTTCAGATGATCTTAAACAAAGCACATTTCCAGGCAAGCTTCAGCCAAAAGCACTGGATAGCTCTGTTATTTCTCTGAATTTATTCCATTGAAAAAAAAACAAGATCAGTTATGGCTAAAAATCGCTCAGTAGTCATCCCCCTCATCACCCTCGTCGCCCTCACCAGACTCAATGCCAACCTCCTCATAATCCTTCTCCAGAGCAGCAAGATCCTCACGAGCCTCAGAAAACTCCCCCTCTTCCATACCCTCACCCACATACCAGTGAACAAATGCTCGCTTGGCATACATGAGATCAAATTTGTGATCAATCCTGGAAAACACCTCGGCCACACTGGTAGAATTGGAGATCATGCACACAGCCCTTTGAACCTTGGCCAGATCGCCGCCTGGAACAACAGTGGGAGCCTGGTAATTAATTCCACACTTGAATCCAGTGGGGCACCAGTCCACAAACTGGATGGTCCTCTTGGTCTTGATGGTGGCAACAGCAGCATTCACATCCTTAGGGACCACATCTCCCCTGTACATGAGGCAGCATGCCATGTACTTGCCGTGCCGAGGATCGCACTTGGCCATCATGGAAGATGGCTCGAATGCAGTGTTGGTGATTTCTGCCACAGAGAGCTGCTCATGGTATGCCTTCTCTGCTGAGATCACAGGGGCAAAAGAGGAGAGCATGAAGTGGATCCTAGGGTACGGGACCAGATTTGTCTGGAATTCCGTTACATCCACATTCAAAGCTCCATCAAAGCGGAGGGAAGTGGTGAGTGAAGAAATGACCTGCAAATTCGACCAAATCAAATCTCGATTTCAGAATAAATCTTGTAAATTCAGCAAAATCAAACTTCGATTTCAAAATAAATTTTGCAAATTCTTGCAAATCAAACCTCAATTTCAAAATAAACCTTGCATATTCAGCCAAATCAAGCCAAATCAAGCCTCAATTTCAAAATAAATCTAACAAATTCAGCCAAATCAAACTTCGATTTCAAAATAAATCTTGCAAGTTCATCCAAATCAAACCTCGATTTCAAAATAAATCTTGCAAGTTCATCCAAATCAAGCCTCGATTTCAAAATAAATCTTGCAAATTCAGCCAAATCAAGCCTCGATTTCAAAATAAATCTTGCAAATTCAGCCAAATCAAGCCTCAATTTCAAAATAAATTCAGCGAAATCAAACTTCGATTTGAAAATAAACCTTGCAAGTTCAGCCAAATCAAACCTCGATTTCAAAATAAATCTTGCAAATTCAGCCAAATCAAACTTCGACTTCAAAATAAATCTTGCAAATTCAACCAAATCAAACCTTGACTTCAAAATAAATCTTGCAAATTCAACCAAATCAAAGCTAGATTTCAAAATAAACCAAAGGGTTTCAAAGCAACCGAAGTTTATTAATATTTCAATTTATGGCGCCAAAATTGTCAAATTTAGGGGTTACAGAGGGTTCTTAGGGTTCGTGATTACCTGTGAGACGAGGCGGTTCAGATTTGTGTAGGTCGGGCGTTCAATGTCCAGTGAACGGCGACAAATGTCATAGATAGCTTCATTGTCCAAAAGAACAGAGACATCAGTGTGTTCCAGAAGCGAATGTGTGGAGAGCACACTATTGTAGGGCTCAACCACAGATGTCGACACCTGCGGTGAAGGATACACAGTGAAGCCTAGCTTGGATTTTTTGCCATAGTCCACAGAAAGGCGCTCCAGAAGAAGCGAACCTAGTCCAGAT
Source organism: Cryptomeria japonica (assembly GCF_030272615.1). Lineage (NCBI taxonomy): Eukaryota > Viridiplantae > Streptophyta > Pinopsida > Cupressales > Cupressaceae > Cryptomeria > Cryptomeria japonica. The sequence continues at coordinate 178,461,197 of NC_081409.1, forward strand.
CCAGTCCCTCCGCCCACTGCATTGAAGACCAGAAAACCCTGGAGACCTGTGCAGTTATCTGCAAGCTTCCTGATACGGTCCAGGCAAAGATCCACGATCTCTTTGCCAATGGTGTAATGGCCACGCGCAAAGTTATTAGCCGCGTCTTCTTTGCCGCTGATCAGCTGCTCCGGGTGAAAGAGCTGACGGTACTCGCCAGTGCGAACCTCATCTATTACAGAGGGTTCCAGATCTACAAATACAGCCCGAGGAACATGTTTGCCGGCACCAGTCTCACTGAAAAACGTATTGAAAGCATCGTCTCCGCCTCCGATGGATTTATCGCTGGTCATATGCCCATCAGGCTGAATACCGTGCTCGAGGCAGTAGAGCTCCCAGCATGCATTTCCCACCTGGATTCCGGCCTGGCCAATGTGGATCGAAATGCACTCCCTCATTTTCGAAGCTTAATCACAAATGAAAAGGGGGGAAAATGTGCTGCTCTGAAAGCGAATAACAGTGAAGGCGGCGTTTGCAAAGACGCCCTGCAATTCTGTAAGTTCTTGAATATGTTGTTCAGTTTACTCCATATATATATACAATTTTGTAAGTGTCAGGAACGATTTTTTATTTGAATCTGTTGTGATTACAACAACACCATTTCTTAATTAACACATTACGAAGAGAATCTCAATTTATTATATATTAATTATTTAATTATTATATTTTGTATTTTTTTTAAATTATTTAATTTAATATATATTAATTCTTTAATAATTTTTGTTAACACATTTACACATATTATTTCAATCTTTCAAATTAAAGAAAATTGAAAAAGTGTAACTTAATAATTACCTACTTTAAACCACATCATTTGCTCCTAAAATCTAGACACTTTGTTGGAAATCTTTATAAAAAGATCATAAAAATAGGGTCCCCAATATAGGAAACGTTTCAAACAAAACAATATTGGAAAAGAGTATCACCAAATAATTAGCTTTATTAAACTTCATCATTTGTTCCTAAAATCTAGACACTTTGTTTATGATCTTTATAAAAGGAGCATAAAAATAAAGTCCTCAATATAGGGAATGTGGTTTGGCATAAGAAGAAGGAACATAAGAATAGGGTTTTATTGGAAAAGAGTATCACCAAATAATTAGCTTTATTAAACTTCATCATTTGTTCCTAAAATCTAGACACTTTGTTTATGATCTTTATAAAAGGAGCATAAAAATAAAGTCCTCAATATAGGGAATGTGGTTTGGCATAAGAAGAAGGAACATAAGAATAGGGTTTTACAGTTTAGTATATATTAATTTAATAATAATTTTTGTTAAAGAATTATTCAAACCACTTTGATCTTTCAAACCAAAGAATATTGAAAAAGAGCATCTCTTAATAATTACCTTCATTAAATCACATCATTTGCTCCTAAAATCTAGACACTTACTTGGAAATCTTTATAAATGGAGCATAAAAATAGGGTCCCTAATATAGTTGGCATTAAACCATTTAGACTTGGTCTAATGATAAATTTGTGGAAGTCCAGACATGACTCAAATTTTATTCCTAACACATTTCAAAGTGTTGTTTACAATCAAATATAGATATTGACATAAATAACCATTCAAATATTAAGAAATGGTGTAAAAGAATATGTAAATTTCAACTCAAATATTAATGTTAAAGAAATTTATCATTTACAATATTGTTAAACATTGTCAAATTCAATAGTCAAAATTAAATTTTGATCAATAAAAATAGGACAACTATCTATTAACCATACGGATTGTGGCTTGAATTGACACTAATTGGCATTAGAACAAGGAGCATAAGAATAGGGTCCTTAACATAGGTAATGTGGGTTTAATTGACCCCAATTAGCATTAAACCATTTAGACTTGGTCTAATGATAATTTGAAAGCCACCTAGGTTCTCAAACATACCAAAAAGATAAAATAAAATTAGATAAATCAACAAAAATACATATAAGTTCTAGTTGTGTATACAAAACATTGAAAAAAAATAACAATGGTTAATTCCTCAAGGGGTTTGGTGGTTTGGAAATTTTTATGGGAATGTAGCAACATGATCACATACCACATTTCACGAAGAATTGGAAATGGCAAGTGAGCCAAATTTTGGATGGACTCATAGAACGAGGAATAATCCATAAGCAATTTAATCAAAAACCTAGATTGGATAAGAGATATGGTAAGAATTCATGTAGAATTTGTGGAGGATTATGTTTCACCTTTCTAAGGACTAGTGGATTTTTGTTTATGATATTATGATGTCGGATCATGCCAACAGGGCAAGGGACACCCGCTTGGAAAACTCCCTACTATAATACCTCCCAACCCCTCTCAGAGAGGAAGACAGTGATATTTTAATGGCACAGATCACTAAGATGGAAGTTAGGAATGCAATTTTCTCAATGGGTGCTTTTAAGGCTCCTAGACCAAATGGCTTCCCCCCGACCTTCTTCCAAGACTTTTGGGACATTGTTGGAACTAATATTGTATTGGCCACCAAGGACTTCTTTAGATCAGGTAAGTTACTAAAGAAGTTAAACAACACTTTTATTGCTCCGATTCCTAAAACGTGGGAACCTACTCTTCTTAAGGATTTTAGACCCATCAATCTATGCAACACATTGTATAAAATCTTCTCTAAGGTTTTAGTCAACATAATCAAACCATTCCTACATAATATTATAAGTTCCTGCCAAAAAGGCTTCATTCCAAGAAGGCAAATCCTGGATGCGGCCATTGTCACTCATGAAGTTATTCACTCAATGGATAAAAGTCATTAGCCCAGTATGGTGCTAAAGTTGGATATCTCAAAGGCCTATGATAGAGTGAATTGGGCTTTCTTATTTAACGCCCTCTGAAGGCTTGGGGTTGGTGATAAGCTGCTAAATCTCATTAGGGAACGCATTTCAATGGTCAGATACTTTGTCTTGTTGAATGAGATCCCTAGAGAACCCTTAAAGGCTTCAAGAGGAATTCGACAAGGAGACTCCCTATCTCCCTACCTCTTTATTATTTTGACCGAAGTCTTAAGCAAAAACTTTAGTTACCTTATCAGCAAGAGAACTCTTATGGGGATCAAACTGACTTCCTCGATCCCCCCTATGATTTTGCAACAATTTGTCGATGATACCATCCTTTTTGGGGTTGCTTTAGTGGTTGAGGCTAAGGAATGGAAATATTTCCTCAATTCCTATGTCGGGGCTTCCAGCCAACATATCATCTATGAAAAAAGTAACATCTATTTCTTCCACATAGTTGAAAGACTCCAAACCAAGATCAAGCCTATTCTAGGGTGTCAGAATGCGTCCCTCCAGGCACATATCTTGGACTACCTCTAATTGTGAAGGAAGTTTCTAAGTCCTTTTAGGTCTCTATCCTTGAGAGAATGTAAAAGAAAATGGTTGGGTGAAAGGGAAGACTTCTAAGAAGCGCAAGGAAACTTCAGCTCTTGGCTTCTTCCCTCTAAGGGCCCCTGGTGTACTTACTCTCACTTTTTAAAATCTCAGCCTCAATGCCTAAGAAACTTGAAAAAATCCAAAGGACTTTCCTTTGGATGGGCATGGAAGAGAAAAGGAGGCTTGCCTTGATTGGTTGGGATAACGTTTGTGTCCCTTGAATGGTTGGGATAAATTTTGTGTCTCAAAATGCTATGGTGGGGTAGGGATCAGAAGAATCTCTCATTTTAACAAGGCTCTTTTGTCCAAAACTGCTTGGATGTTGAATTGTCAAATCACTAAATGAGGTCGCATTATGTGCACTAAATACCTCACCCAAGATAGCTTCTACAAGTTCCTAGAGGTAGAAGGAGTTCCTAGGGGATCCAAAATATGGAATACTATCCTCAAATGCAAAGACATTGTCAGTCAGGGCATGAGGTGGCTCATTGGCAATGGAAGAAATATTCGCTTCTAGGAAGACTGCTTGTTGGGAGACAAACCTTTGGTTTCTTCCCCTTCCCTTAGAAGGATTTATCACTCCACCATGGAGTTATTTGGCTTGCGGGTTTCTGACTTCTTCTCTGACAACTCCTGGAAGGATATTTTTGCCTACTGCTAGGATCAACCACATCTTTTGTGTGTTGCTCATGAATTATAGGCTATGCTAAATACGATTAGGTTACCCCTCTTCCCCAAAGAGGATAAATTTATCTGGAAATGGAACTTGTGTGGGTTGTTTTTAGTTAAATCTTCCTACAGTAGTCTCCTAAGGATCAACAACCCCTGAGACTAGTGGAAGAAAATTTGGAATCCTCATTTTATCCCCAAAATCAATTTCTTTTGGTGGGTTGCCCTTCACAATAAAATACTCATGCTTGACAATCTCTCCAAGAAGGGGTTCCAATTATCTAATAGATGTGTCCTATGTAAATCAAATATTGAAAACTCATCACATCTCTTTCTACATTGTGACTTTGCTAGAACTCTTTGGGGGATGGTATGCCAGAAATTCGATCTCCACTGGTCTATGAATGAAAATTGATTCAACTTGTGCTGGAATGGGGAGGCTCAACTCAGAACCCCCTAATTGGTCAGCTCTAGAAATAGATACCACCACATTTGATCTGGAGTATCTAGAAAAAAAGGAATAGCAGGATTTTTCGGGATACTGAACTTTGACTGAGTCGGTCTTCTAGGGATTTCCCAAACTCTTGTTGGAGAATCTATTTGTCACTTTAGTTAAATTGTCCCCCAATCCCCTATCCACTTTTGACTATGATATTGCATGCAGGTGGAACCTCCCACACTCTTTTGCAACCTTTGATAATTCCAAATGCATATGTAGATTGAATACCAAATGGAAGCCACCTAATCGGGGTTACATCAAGATCAACTTCAATGGTGTTGCAAGTCTTGGTATGGTTGTTGGGGGTGGAATTTTAAGATCTCCTACTAGGGAACTGGTTGCAGATTATGTTGGTAACTTGAACGAATATTCAAGGAATCAAGTTGAAGCTATGGGACTGGTTTGGGGCCTCTATATTGCACTCTCCACTAGTGTTCAGGTTATTGCTATAGAAGGAGATTCTAAATTAATAATTGATGTTGTTAAAGGGTTGAATAGAAGAAATTGGTCGATTGATGGTATTATCAAGGATGCCTTTATCATTTTATTTGTCTTTTACTCTTTCCTATTGAACCATATTTACAAAGAGGGTAGCAGGGTGGCAGATGCCATGGTCGCTCTCAAACTCAATGGACAACGTCTGAGATGTTGGAGAAATTGCAACTCTTTGCCTTCTAGTATCAGTCTCCTTATTGAAGGAGAGCTTAACAATTCAATTTACAATGGATACGAACCTCACTAACTCTCTCCCTCTCTCCCCTCGAACTGGTAGAGAGCGCTAGTGGAGGTAATTTTCAAATTCAAAAAAGTATAACTTCTTGCCCAATGGCACCAACGACTATCTGAGGTGGACTGCCCCCCGTGCCACAACCGTTACACTCATCCTTTAATCATTATTTGGCATTGCCTCTTGTATCTCATGATGATGCAGTCCACCTGTGCGATGATTTATAAGGTTCATAAGGAAGATTGTGCATCTGGAGGGCAAGTTGGGGATTGTTTGACACATGGTAGCTTGGTTAATGATGATTTTTCATGCTTCGACTTCGAGATGACACTTACTATTTTTAATCTCTTTGAAAGGCTAGGGTTACACTTCACACGCTTCTATTTGTCCAGAGAATTACTGTGACAATTATTTTGCGGAAGGCTTGCATGACATCCTAATATTTTATGGCAAGAAAAGTTTTCTTTTTTCAAGTCATTGTTTCATCGCTTATGTGCTATGTCCAGAGTTAAGAAAAAAAATCTATCTGCGCTAGTGAGTCTGCAATGGGTGGGGATAGAGTTCTCTTTGAGCCGGATAATCCGAAGGATGTCATGGTATGGAATTACTGTATTGAGGGCGGAGTGTTGAAATTCATGGAATGCCTCAAAGGCCATGATGAACAACTTTCTATATAGTTTTCAACCTCATGGAATAACAAAAGACTCGTTGTGGGTGGAATCTCTTTTGAGGTTAGGGAGGAAGTCATTGCCTAGCAAACCAGCCTATCCCTAAAAGGGAGAAGATGGAACCTAGGAGTCATACTGCCAACAATGAAGGGCTTAACAGGTTTTTCAAAGGAAAGGAGACTCTAGTAAAACATCAAGGTGGGTTCGCTAGAGAGGAGATCAAGTATCCCTGGGATGTGGCATGTCTCTTAATCATGAAATATTTTACTTTGGAGGGATGTCATAATATTTATTATTATTATCACTTGCCTCTGTAGAACCATTTTAGGAACTACGACTTGCTTTGTTTGCCCTTCTACCTACTCCATTCTATGGAGAGTTCTATTAAGGATGCCCTCGACCCTAAGAATGAAGGTAAACCTCTAATTCCCCTCCACTAGGGCTAAATTTATAGGTTTTACGATTATTATTTGGCCCTCTATTCCTCCATAAACATCATACTTGTTCAACCCCCTTTTCTCGCCTCCCACCCTTTGGTGGTGTTTGCTACTAGTTTTACCCCATCTAGGTTCTTTCATCTCTTTAATGAGGTATTTTCTTCCCCCATGATGCCTTCATCCTTTGTCACCATTACTGATTTGAGCACTCCCACTTGTCCTCCCTCCTCCTTGGGGTTGGACAAGAAACCCTCTGGCTCTAAAGGAAAAGGCAAAATTGGGAAACATAAGAGAATTATCATTGATAATTCTAGTTCTAAAGAGTTGAAAGAGGAAGACCCTATTAATGACACAGTTGGAAGACGAAGGTCTTGTAGGCTGGCCTCCAAGGGCTCCATTGAAAAGAAAAGAAAAACCTACACTAATACTACTATTGAAGAAGATCTTGATGAGGGTGACGAGGAGGAAATTGAAAAAGAATCCATAAGGGAATAGAATATCATTGTCAGCATGAATAGTGTTGATTTGGAGGACCATGGCCTCTCTCTGGGACCCAATGTCTCACAACCTACTAAGACTCAGGTGAAAGTGACCCTGGATAATATCATTGAGGGGTTGGAGCCAGTTACTGTTATGACCTCTGACTTGGAAGCCTAGAAAAATGATGCGGGTACCTTGGAAGGCGTAGGTAAAGAAAGGCAAATCCACAAAAATAAGAAGAAAAAGATAAAGGACAAGGATAGGGATTTCAAGGAAGATGAGAACATAAAACCCACAGAACCTAAAGTGGGTGAGTTGCAGACCCTTTGGACTGACAGCTCAAGCCCAGATGGAGAAATTCAGAGACCGAAGGAGGAAATCTGGGCAATTAACAACAAGTTGGATGTGAGATATAAGCAATAGGTTAGCATCAACAAGTTTTGCATTCAGGTTTTGTACACTTCAACGCTGACACTTTCTCTTCTCTGCAACAAAATTGTTGAAGAAGTCAACAAACAAGTTGCCAAGGAACTATACAAGTTCCTTTCTGAAGACTAGGAGAAGATCATAGACATGACAGGGGCTCGCAAACTAGCTGCTTAGATTTTAGGACTTGTTTTTCTAGTTTTTTTATTATCTGGGTATGCCCCTACCTTTTAATTACTACTAAACTCTTATCCGTTTATTTCCTATTGAACTTTCATCTAGTTTTATTTGTTGTTAATGATGTGTTGTGGATAGTCCATGACTATGTTAAAGGGTCGACGCCCTAGTTAACGCTGCTTTTTTAATCAAAAACATTTTCATCATCACCATCAATTAAATAATCATATTATTAACTTAATCTAATTTGTTAATAATTTATTAACTAATAGTATTATTTAATTAGTTTAAATTTTGTATTATAATTATAATTATATAGATTTTTTGTATTAACGGTTGATCTCTCCTGGAATCCAAGAACAAATGACCAATGGATTCTATTGGACATGGACTAGGTCAAAGTCAACTTCGATGGAGCTACTAGAGGTAACCTAGGTCCATCTGGTGTTGGTTGCTTACTAAGAGATCACAAGAACACGATCCTAGAGGTTAAGGCTAAAAAAATACCAATAGGAACAAACAGTAAAGTGAAACTGATGGCAAAATGGTTTGGGATCCTACTTTGAATTAGAATGGAGTTTGCAAAAATTCAATTAGAAGGAAACTCACTAATTGTGATAAACACAATTCAATGCCTAGATACATCAAATTAGAAGCTTAAAAAGTTCCTCCTACAAATTTGGCAGGGTTTGTGCCTTCTAGAAGAATACAAACTAACACATATTTATTGAGAGGGAAATGGTGAGGCAAACAGGTTGTCAAAGGTTGTCAAAAGTGGTAGTTAGAATGATTACACTTGTCTCTGGTTTAGATTTGGTATTGTAGTCACATAAATCTGTCCACTTAGTTAAATGAATATTTACTATTAATTTGATTATTTAACCATCAATAATCAATTAATTAAATTAATATTTAATTAATTTCATCCTCAACCTCTTCTTCTATTAACTAAATAAATTATTCAATTTATTTAAATTAATTCATTAAGCCACACTCTAAATCAATTGAATGAATAAAACATATTTATTTAATTTAACCCCTTTCCTCCTTTAGAAAAATAAATAAATATTTATTTAAATCCCTAAACTACCCCCCCACTTGCATTCTCCTACAAATGCAAGTTGCACTATTTTGGTTGAAATAAAGTAATTTTATTTTAATTAAAATCCTATTTTTTATCACCCACCAAACCCACTTGCATCCTAAACCCATTCTAGATTCTTCTAAACCATTCTAAATTAGCCTAATCCCATCCCCTAATTATTGGCACATTCCTAAGTAACTTGAAGTCACTTCTCAAAACCTCAAAGCCTTTGAAAAGCATTAAAGGCTTTATGTCTTCAACAAGTTAATCCCTAAAGTCTTCCAAACCATTAATGGTTCTTACATAACCATTTATGGCTCTTACATGACCATTAATGGTTAAACTCAACTCACCCACATGATTAGAGACTTTCCCTCTAACTCAACCCTTATTTAACTTATGGGTCTCTTCAAGCATTTATTGTTTTGACCATGGTTATCCCCACTAACTCTTACACAAGAGTTTGTCCATTGGATAAAGGCATTATTCATTAGATAAAATCTTTATTCATTTTAACTCAAGTCTAACCTTACCTCCTAAGGTAACCTTCAAGTCATCTCAAGCATTTAATGCTTCTTCCCTCTCCTCTCAAGCCATCTCATGTTGACATTTGTCATCATGGGATTGGGTTGAAAGCCCTCACATGGTTCGTAAACCCATCAATCCTGGCCCTTGTTGAGATTACTCAATCTCAACCATCTATTTCTCCATTTTTCCTATAAATAGAGCCCATTCCTTCTTCAAAAGCATCCAAAAATCTTGTATGCATCAAACTTATACTAATTTTGAGAGAGCATTTAGAAGCATTTTTCTTTGTTATTTTGGCTAAAATTAACATAGAATAATTAAGGTACTTTCTCATATTAGCTTGTTTGCATTTGCATAATTAGTAGTGCATCATTTTCATAATCTTGAATCTCCATAAGACATCCATAATAGTGCAAAAAGCCGAGGGCTACACTCATGTGGAACTTGGAGAGGAGAGGAACAAGGGAGGAGCAACTATGAGTATGTTGGAGAGCATCTTGGGGGGTTTCATTTCTTTCCTTCGTTTTGTGTGCTTTTCATTATCTGTTTTATATCTCTCTTAGTATGCATGTTTAGGATTACAGTTTCATTTGTCATTCATTTTTTGTTGTCGCTAACTACATTAAAAACTTTGTCTTATGTTTCTTATGTCCTTTTTAGCATGCATCAGGTATATTTCAATCATTTCTATGAGTAGATAGGACGAGCAGAGAGGACATTTATTAATGCCTAAAGTGAGGGCGCATTTAATAAATAGAGATAGAGGTATGGTTTGTTCTTTTATCTACCATGGTGAATAAAGAGATGGCATTTTTCAGTATGAAATGATGATTTTCTTGGAAGTGACTGAGAGACAAATGGCCTTTCGTAGGAGGGACACAAAGTAGAGGTTGAAGAAGATTTTCAAAATGGTGAAGACTGAGAGAATGAAGTCCAGTAAGGATATCCTTGGGAGGCCTTCCTATCGTCAACCTACTAGTTTAGTGTCAACAACGATGTGGCCTCCCTCTTCATGGCTTGGTCGTTGCAGGCTCAGGAGAAGAAGAGCTCGATCAAATTTCTAATGCAAAAATCAGTCAAGGCAAAATGCAGGTCCAAAAATAAATAAAATAATGTAATTTTCATGAATTTCCCTCTAAAAAATATCTCTAAAATAGCTCATGCCAGATTCCAGACCAAAGTTAGCAAACATCTTCCACTATGACAACCTATCATAAAGTCTATCATAACTGTCATAGCCATCAATGCCTCTCGAGTTGGATCCACTAAAATAATAATAACTGTAATATTTATTTTGTCCAAATGATATAAATTGATCTTGGCCAATATATATATTAAATAAATATTTTTCCTCAATGTATCCCATCAAAGTCAACTTACTATTTTGGGCAAGTGGGAACTTACTATTTTTAGTGAGTGATATTGTTAGAAAAAGGGACATGACATTGGACATGGTGGTTGTTGGGTTTGGGCTTTGTCCAATGGAAGGGGTCTGGCCATGGCTCACTCTCCACTACAATGGGTCATGGATATCATTCCTCATCTGAGCATGGGAGAATGATGAGCTCAAGCGATTATGAGTGAGCAAGTACATCACCCTCCTCAAGGAGATAGTAGGCTCTGCAAAGGTGGCAGGTAGAATAACTATCCTATCTCTTCCAATGGCACCAAATGAGTGCTTGTGAAGTTGGCAACAAAGGATATGAACATGGCAGAGTAGTGATTGGTCACTCTTTTTTTAGGACTTTTTTAGTTGATTTGATATTATATTTCCTCTCTTTTTGGCTTTTTTGGCCAGTTCGTTGATGTATTATTTGTCTATTTTTGGGTATGGACCCTTAGTGCCAAATTCACATATAAAAAACTAACTAGAACATATTTAATTAATTCAAATATATTTTTTGATTAAATTTAAATTAGTATATAATTAAGTAAAGTTGGCTCATTAAGCATATGGTTTGGAGTGCCTTGTGGTGGCTAAGACCATGGTTGTCAAACAATTCAGGAGGTTGATGAAGACTACTCATGGGTGCCTACTTTACTTTAATTTATGTTACTATGTGGGTTAGTGCAGGATCATGGGGGGCCAAAAAGTGGCGATGTGAAAAAAATAGCCTTTTGCACTCGCCTAAAAATGCAAAAATTCGTGTTGACTTTTTGTTTGGCCTGGGTGTCAGTACACCTCGGCATGGTAAACACCTAAGCAAATCAAATATCCGATTTTTATAGGTAATTTTAAATTAAAAAATTAATTATATAACATATAATGTAATATAATAATATATTAAATATTACATATTATATAATATATAATATAATATTATATTATATATTATATAATACATAATATATAATATAATATTAGATTATAAAATATAATATTATATAATATAATACTATATAATTTATAATATAATAATATATTATTATATTACATTATATATTATATAATATAATGTTATTTTAAAATAATTAAGTATAAAAATCAAATATTCGATTTTCTGAGACAATATAAATGGACTATGACAGCCCGTGAGTTATTTTTAACCCACGGGCTGCGCGATTTTTTAAAATCCGATATCCGGTTGGACCCAATATCCGGTTGTTTGACCCAAATTTGCTAAAAAATACATTAAAAGGTAGGATTTTTATTGTTTTTCACCATTTTCATTCAATTTTTTGTATTTTTTTTAATGTTTATTTGTTTTTTCATTGAAAATATGTTTTTTTCATGAAAACTAAGTTTTTTTAAATCCAATACAAAATTGCTCAAATTTGTTAACTAAATTCAATTGTTTACATTCAATTAGGTTAAAAATGGGGGATAACAATGAAAACATTGATCAACCACAACCACAACAACCAAACCCTCATTTGCCAATCCCCCCTCAATTCAGGATTTACTTGCACAAAATTTGAACCAATTAAGGGGGATTGCAGATGTCTATCATAGGATCCCTCGCCTGAACCCAATGTTTGATCCCCTCACGTCGATCATAAAGAGTATAGAAACCGTCACTGAGGAGCACAATGCCGCTCTTTTGTAGCGAGATTCTATGAGGGAACAATATGTGGATGGCTTGTCCTATAAGGATATCAAGGATCTCGAGATATCCAAAACTGCTATTGTCGCATTGTTTGTGAATCCCCGCACCGGTCAACCCGTAGACCCCCAAAAAATAAAACTTTCTATTAAATGGTGCACAAATGATGGCGATGTCATGGAAATGGGGACAAGGCAACAACAAAGCTCAATGTTAATAAGTTAATTTCAACCATAAAACCAAAACAAATAACTAAAAACCATTCCAAACATATCAAAAGAGATTTCAAAAAAAGCATGAAAGAAGTTTAACAAAACAAAAGAAAGGAGAAGAGCCTCCCTAAGATGCTTCCATGATGCCTTTTGATGCTTCTCCCTTGTTTCTCCCCTCTCCAAGTCCCAAATGAGTGTATCTCCCAACTTTTAGCACTAGCCATGGATGCCATATGGAGATTCAAGATGGTTGGATGTGATAAACAAATGTTATGCAAGTATAGATAGTGATGCTATGAAAAAGCTCTATGCTAATACCAGTATAACAACAATACTCTAATGCTTCCTTCTTTGCTTGAGGAGAAGGGTTCTATTTATAGAAGAAATAGGGAAATGAAGGGTTAAGATTGAGCAATCTTAACAAGGATTAGGATTGAAAGATATTCAATCCATGTGAGACTTTCAACCCAATCCCATGTTGACAAGTGACACCATGAGGAGGCTTGAAAGGAGAGATAAAGAACATTAAATGCTTGAGGGGACATGATGGTTACTCTAGGGGGTTGGGTTAAGTTTAGGTTAATAGATAATAGATATTCCTTTTATCCAAGGGATAAATGAATGTGCAAGGGTTAAATGGTTACCTTAGTCAAAGAAATAAATGATTTGAAGAGACCCATGAGTCAAAGGGATGGTTAAGTTAGAGGAAAGTCTCTAACCAAAGGTAAAAGGTGAGTTAACCATAAATGGTTATGTAAGATCCTTTAATGGTTTGGAAGACTTTATAGGTTAACCATTTGAAGACATCAAGCCTTTAATGGTTATTGAAGACTTTGGAGGTTTTTGAGAAGTGAATTCCTTTTATTTAGGAATGTGACAATGATTAGGATAGGATTAGGCTAATTAGAAGGAGTTAGAAGAATCTAGAAGGGATTTAGGCATGCAAGTGGATTTTGTAGGATAATGCAAGTGGGAGGAATTTTGGGATTTCAATTGAAATAAAATCATTTATTTCAATTAAATGGTGTAATTTGCATTTGGATAGATATTTAAATAAATATTAATTTATTTAAATGTGAATGTGAATGTGAATTTTGGATTTTATTTAAATAAATCTTAATTTATTTACATGAGAAAAAGGAAGATAAAGCATTAAATGCTTGAAGACTTTGAGGGGAACCATTAAAGGCTTGAGAAGACTCTAGAAGGAAGCCATTAAGTTTGAAGACTTTAAGGGAAACCATTAAAGGCTTAAGAAGACTCTAGAAGGAAACCATTAAATTTGAAGACTTTAAGGGAAACCATTCAAGGCTTGAGAAGACTCTAGAAGGAAGCCATTAAATTTGAAGACTTTAAGGGAAACCATTCAAGGTTTCAAGTGGGTGAGGATAAATAGGATTTTAAATAAATATTTTATTTATTTAAAATAATTGTGCAACTTGCATTTGTAGGAAAATACAAGTGGGTGGAGGATAAAGGTGATTTAAATAAATGTTGATTTATTTAAATGTGAGAGATGAGATTTTTGGAGATTTAAATAAATATTAATTTATTTAAATGTGAGAGAAGAATTAATTAAACAAACATGATTTATTTATTTAATTAATGGTCTGAATTTGGTTAAGTGAATTAAATCAAATAGGAGAAGATGTTGATATGTGGTGACTGATTAGCAAAGTACTATACACTCAATACGTATTCTTGTCGGGCCCCGGGAAAGTGGGCGAAGCTCGTTGCGAGGATTCGGGGGCGGCAGCCCCCGAGAAATTTTTTTTTGCCGTTTTTGTTGATGAAAACCGACATTGTAATAAAACCTTAAAAAGGCCAACTTTGTTTGTTGCCCTAAAAACACATGTTATAAGCGGCTGGGATGCTTAAGGCATTGCAAGGTTGATGTACTATTTTTGTTGGATAATAAGAAAGATTGGACGGTTGTGTATGGTGGACTTAACCCATTCTGGGTGAACCATGTTAAATCTCTGTGTTATCTGTGGCTTGTTTTATTTCTTTATCTTTTGTATTTAAATCTACATATAATTGTTAGTTCATATTTGCTTCGGATCTGATTGAAACCCTAACAATTGGTATCAAAGTGAGGTTTTTTGTAAATTGGCAGGACTCTTAGATTTGAGTGGGAGCAATGGAGGATTCCAAATTCAAGGTCAAAAATTTTAATGACCAAAACTATCAATTATGGAAAATACAGATGGAGGATTACCTGTATTAAAAGGATTTGTGGCGGCCATTGGAAGGAAAGGCAAAGAAAGTGACCACAATGTCAGATGAAGAGTGGGACATTTTAGATAGAAAGGCACTGGGATCCATTCAATTGTGTCTTGCACCGTCTATAGCATTCAATATAATAGAAGCAAAAACAACTGTAGAATTGATGGTGACAATGGCTAAGTTGTATGAGAAACCCTTGGCTTCGACTAAGGTATTTCTTATGAAGCGTTTGCTTAATTTGAAAATGAGTGAGGGAGGATCTGTAGCGGAGCACTTAAATGAATTTAATACAATTACCAGTCAATTATCTTCGGTAAAAATTACCTTTGCAGAAGAGGTTAGGGCTCTCTTGATTTTATGTTCTTTGCCAGAAAGCTGGAATAGCTTGGTTATGGCTGTAAGTAACTATGTCTCTGGTAAAAATACTTTGGTATTTGATAATATTGTTGGTGTTATCCTAAGCGAATAAATGCGAAGGAAAAGCACAGGTGAGACTCCAACATCATCGGGTAGTGTTTTGAATGTGGAGAACAAAGGAAGATCAAAGGAAAGAGGAAAAGGCCCTGGGAATGAGAAGTCACAAGGGAAGTCAAAGAAAGGATGCTCTCAATCTAGAGGAAAGAAAGATTGTTGGTATTGCGGAAAGCCTGGTCATCTAAAGAAAGACTGTTGGTCTCGGAAAAACAAAGAAGGAGACAAAAATGAAAATGACAGTAAGGAAGCTAATATTGCAAGTAATACTTTACAAGATGCTTTAATCTTATGTTTGGATAATGTTAATGATTCCTGGGTAATAGATTCTGGGGCTTCATTTCATGTTACACCCCATAGAAAATATTTTCTAGATTATGTTCAAGGTGATTTTGGACAGATATATTTGGATGATGATGAGCCCTATCAAATTGTTGGAAAAGGAAAGATAAAGATCAAGTTGCAGAATGGAAATGACTGGTTTCTGCAGGAGGTAAGACATGTTCCTAATTTAAAAAGAAATTTTATTTCTGCAGCACAACTAGGCAGTGAAGGTTGCATAGTTATCTTCTCAGACAGTATGTGGAAGGTCACTAAAGGATCATTAGTAGTAGCTAAAGGTGTGAAGGTAGGCACATTATATCTGTGTACTGGTAACACTTACTCTACCCTAGCTACTACAGATAAAGTTACTGTAGGGACAACAACAATAGATGTTGCAAGAACATATTCGATAATGTGGCACCATAGGCTTGGGCACATGAGTGAGAAAGGGATGAAAATCCTTCACTCCAAAAATTTGTTCCTAGGACTAAAGAAGATTGATTTAGAGTTTTGTGAAAACTGTGTTTATGGTAAATAGAAAAGAGTCAGGTTTCTCAAGGTTGGGAAAGAAAAGAAGAGTGAGAAGTTAGAGCTTGTGCATTCTGATGTATGGGGACTGGCTCATGTATCATCTCTTGGTGGCTCTTGTTATTATGTTATTTTTATTGATGACTTAACCAGAAAAACATGGGTATATTTCCTAAAACAAAAATCAGATGTTTTTGAAACTTTTAAGAAATGGAAAGCTTTGGTTGAGAATGAGATAGGGAAAAAGTTGAAGTGTCTCAGATCGGATAATGGAGGTGAGTATTGTAACAAAGCATTTGAAGATTACTGCTCCTTAAATGGGATTTGAAAGTAGAAGACAGTTCCAGGAACTCCACAGGAAAATGGTGTGTCAGAGAGAATGAATAGGACTATCATGGAACGCACGAGGAGCATGAGATTGCATGCTGGATTGCCCTTACATTTTTGGGCAGATGTTGTACATACTGTTGTCTATTTGATAAATAGAGGACCTTCAACCCCTTTGGATGGTGGTATTCCAGAGGAGGCATGGACTAGTAAAAAGGTAAATTATTCTTTTATGAAAACCTTTGGTTGTGAAGCTTTTGTCCATGTTGATAAAGAAAACAGAACCAAGCTTTATGCTAAATCTCAGAAATGTACCTTCATTGGATATGGGATTTTGAAAATAAGAAAATAATTAGAAGTAGAGATGTTATATTCAATGAAAAGGTTATGTATAAAGAACAGATGCAGGAAAAGAAGCATGAACAGGACAAACAAGAATATGTGGTGTTGGATGAGATTTCTGAAAATGAAATGTCATAGGTACCTGATGCTCAGCAACAACAAATTGTCCCACAAACTCCTTCAAGTGTTAGACATTCTACGAGGTCAAGTAGACCCCCTAAAAGATTTTCTCCTTCTTTGTATTCTATATTATTAACTGATTCTGGTGAACCAGAAGAATATGAAGAAGCAATGCAGGTGGATGACAAACAACAATGAGAGCTAGGCATGAAAGAGGAGATGGACTCCTTGATGAAAAATAAGACTTGGGACTTAGTCCCTTTACCTGCAGAAAAAAGAGCCTTGCCCAACAAATGGGTTTATCAGCTGGAAGAGGAGGAAGGAGGTCAGAAAAGATATAAGACCAGACTTGTGGTAAAAGGTTTTGCACAGAAAAAAGGAATAGACTATGATGAAATATTTTCTGCAGTTGTAAAAATGACTTCAATTAGAACTGTACTTAGTCTTGTGGCTGCAGATGATTTACATCTTGAACAATTAGATGCCAAAACAACTATTCTCCATGGAGATTTGGAGGAGGAAATTTACATGTTGCAACCATAGGGATATGAGGTCAAAGGTAAGGAGAACTTGGTGTGCAGGTTGAAGAAAAGTTTGTATGGCCTAAAGCAAGCACCCCGACAATGGTATTTAAAATTTGATAGTTTCATGGCTGAACACGGTTATCATAGATGTCATTCTGATCATTGTGTATATTTTAAGAGATTGGATAATGGCAGTTATATTATCCTATTGCTTTATGTTGATGACATGCTTTTTGTTGGGTCTAACATGCAACACATAAATGATCTTAAACAAAAATTAGCCAGGTCATTTGCTATGAAGGATTTGGGTGCAGCTAAGCAAATTTTGGGTATGAGGATTACACGGGACAGGCAAAATAGAACCTTGAATTTGTCCCAAAGTGAGTATATAAAGAAGGTGTTGAAAATATTTAACATGTAAGATGCAAAAGCAGTTAGTACACCTTTGGCTACTCATTTCAAATTGACTAAGGAGATGTGCCAAAAGGCACAGGAAGAGGTAAATAAAATGTCTAACATCCCGTATTCATCAGTTGTATGCAATCTAATGTATGCAATGTTTTGCACAAGGCCAGATATTGCACATGCAATGGGAGTTGTGAGCAGGTTTATGAGTAATCCGGGTATGGAACATTGGAATGTTGTGAAATGGATTCTTCAGTATCTGAAAGGAACTACTACGAAGGCATTATGTTTCAAAGGATCTAATACTGCTTTGATGGATTTTTTGACTTTGATCTGGTAGGGGATATTGATTCACGGAGGAGTACTACAAGATATGTTTTTACTATAGGAGGAACTGCAGTTAGTTGGATTTCTAGGCTGCAAAAGGTTGTTGCACTTTCAACCACTTAAACTAAGTATGGTGCTGCTACAGAAGCCAGCAAGGAGATGATTTGGTTACAATATTTTCTAGAGGAATTGGGTCAGACACAGGAGGATCGGCCATTATATACCGATAGCCAGAGTGCCATTCATCTTGCAAAGAACTTTGCTTTTCATTCAAGGACAAAGCACATTCGGCTCAGGTACCACTTCATTCAGACTGTTTTGGAGGAGGGTCAGTTACGGCTTGAGAAGATTCACACAAGTGAGAATCCCACCGATATGTTCACGAAGGCAGTTCCATCGGAGAAGCTGATTTCTTCATCAGTTTCTATTGGTCTTCTTGATTGATAATTGTGGAATTTATACCAGTCGAGTCCCAGTGTTTTATCCAGCGGATGTTGCAAGTACAGTGGTGTCATCTAGTATCAGTCTCCAAGTGGGAGATTGTTTGGTGTGGAGCTTGATCAGTCTCCAAGTGGGAGATTGTTGATATGTGTTGACTGATCAACAAAGTACTATACACTCATTGTGATAAAACCCTAAAAAGGCTGACTTTGTTTGTTGCCCTAAAAACACATGTTATAAGCAACTGGGATGCTTAAGGCATTGCAAGGTTGATGTACTATTTTTGTTGGATAATAAGAAAGATTGGACGGTTGTGTATGGTGGATGTAACCCATTCTGGGTGAACCACGTTAAATCTTTGTGTTATCTGTGTCTTGTTTTATTTCTTTATCTTTTGTATTTAAATTTGCATATAATTGTTAGTTCATATTTCCTTCGGATCTGATTGAAACCCTAATAGAAGAGGGTTAAGATGAATTAATTAAATAAATTATTGATTGATGGATAAATAATCAAATAAATACTAAATATTCATTTAATTAAATGAATAGATTTATGTGACTACAAATGGTATTGTGAAAGACTTTTGGGATCGTTGGTGGATGGTTTTTCGACAAACCACCCAACAACAATCTTCATGTCCCCTTCTACTTCATCAAAAAATTGTATGTTGAGTTCATTTTAGGAAAACATGTGAACTACTTTGACATTCAACCTTTTCAGGGTGTGGGTTTAGGTATGCCCCAAAATAGACCTAGGGTAATCAGAGTAGTCCAAGGCCCATATGTCCCCCCTCCTCCTGTTGATCCCCCACCTCCAGTGCAACATCCAGATATCATCTGTGAGGTGGCATCACAGACCATATCGGTTATTCACTCTTTGAGTAGCCTTTTGGTTTCTCAGGCTAGGTCAGTAGCTCGGCCTACTTTTAATGGTAGCAGTGCATCCAGTGGCACTGACACGTCCTCCTCGGCTCCACACATTTGTGTGCCCCATAGTTGTGTCATGTGTGGGCACATATGCTTGGGTCCAGTTGGACAACCTGTTGATCCTCCTGCGCACAGTGCAAATTATGAGGTGCATGAGATGCACGATGCACCAGATGTTATGACACAGACTTGAGGATACCCTGGAGAGTCCTCGCATGCTAGAGGCGAGGAGGCACCTTCATCATACATTGATGATGTAGTGGTAAGATTTGTATTTTCACAGTTCATTTGATATTTTAAATGAATATTTATAATCTAGATAATATTAAGTACTAATTTTTATTTAAATGGTCTATTTAACAGTTGATGACCGAGGAGGAGTTGACACAAATCTAGGAGGGCACCTCGACGACCATTTCATTTGGCTTTGATAGCTTTACAATACATATATTATTGCACTAGTCATTTTTATTTTATTGTACATACATGCTCATCATTTATATTGGTATTAATTAGATTATGTAGTAACTTGCATGTATATCTTATTTTACTCATGTAGGGCACAAGCAACATGAGTGTGGGGCTGTGTGATTTAGGATCCGGTAGAGCAGTTGGAGACAAGGGAAAGGTAATTGAATGCAAATATGATTAAATGAATAGTTTAAATAACTTATAATGATTATACACGTCTAGACATAGATTGATAGTTTCATATAATTGTTGTGTATATGTACAGAGAATTCTTGGCTTCACATCCTTGTTTACTACATCCACTATACATGAAGATGATGAAGAAGAAGAGATGCCTTGAGTACATGTGTGCTTATTATATTTTGTGTTTAGTAGATATAATTCATTATTATCAATGACAATTTTATGCTAACTTGTATCAATGTCATGTTTGTGAACATATGTAGGTTATGTATGAAAATATTGAAAACATACCTCCTCTACCGAAGACATAAATCAAGAGTCCTACAAAGCCGAAGAGAAAATGTGGAGATGAGGTAAACAATAATAGTTCAATTTTATGTTAACTTTTCAAATGTGATTTATATAATATAACTATCTTAATCATGGTTTGTTTGTTCTTGTGCACGATCCTTCAGAGCCGAGCAGTGCGGCGAAGAGGATTGATTTTGATGATCCATCAATAGGTTAGGATGTTATAGATAGTTTTGGGATGATTACATGTCTATTTGGCATGTATATTTTGTATATGGACATACATTCACATATATAGACATACATTTTGTTTGAGTTGGCATTTATGCCATATTTGTGTATGGACATACACTTGTAATCATTTGACATTTTCATATATACATAAGTTGATATTTGATCATATAAATTGTTGCTCATGTGTGCATGGTGTTATCATGGAAAACTTTAATCTTCAATCCAATAATTAACAATGGTTAATAATGGTTATTTAATGAACAATACAATTCATTTCATTTCATTGTAAGTGTTGTTTGTATAATGAACAATACAATTCATTTAATGAACAACACAATACAATTTATTTAATGAACAATACAATACAATTCATTATTACCCTATGCATGCTCCTATTTTGCCACCCCCACTCGGTCGAACGCTCGGGATCATACCCAACCGACGTCTTCCCTTGAGCACCCTAAGTGCTAAAAATTGTCAAACTTTGATGGGCCCTAACTTGGAATTCGTGGTACCCGCGAATGATTCGTTTGAACCTACAGGGAAACGAGAGGGGTCCCTACAAAATCTTATCTCATTTTTTCAAGTTTTCCTACGATTTTATTAGGGCAGCATTTTTTTGGTTGGCGAAAACATCGTCACTCTCATTCAATCGAATGTTGTCACGTGGCCAATTTCTCGTTCTGCTCATCGTGATAATGAACTGTCATCTCTGACATGTCCAGTTAGGCATTATTACCCTATGCATGCTCTTATTTTTCCACCCCCACTTGGTCGAACGCTCGAGGTCATACCTTACCGGCGTCGTCCCTTGAGCACCCTAAGTGCAAAAAATTGTCAAACTTTGATGGGCCCTACCTCAAAATTTGTGGCACCTGTAAACAATCCGTTTGAACCTACAGGGCCATGAAAGGGGTCCCTACAAAATCCTATCTAGGTTTTTCAAGTTTCCCTACAGTTTTATTAGGGCAGCATTTTTTCGGTTGGCGAAAAAATCGTCAGTCTCATTCAATCGAATGTTGTTGTGTGGCCAATTTATCTTTCTGCTTGTCGTGATAACGAACCGTTGGCTCTGACATGTCCAGTTAGGCATTATTACCCTATGCATTTTCCTATTCCCCCCCCAACTCGGTCGAACACTCGGGGTCATACCCTACCAACGTCATCCCTTGAGCACCCCAAGTGCTAAAAATGGTCAAACTTTGACGAGCCCTACCTCAGAATCTGTGGCACCTACGAATGATCCGTTTAAACCTACGAGGCCATGAGAGGGGTCACTACGAAATTATATCTCAGTTTTTCAAGTTTTCCTACGGTTTTATTAGGGCAACATTTTTTCGGTTGGTGAAAAAATCGTCACTCATTCAATCAAATGTTGTCACGTGGCCAATTTCTCATTTTGCTTGTCGTGATAATGAACCGTCAGATCTGACATGTCTAGTTAAGAATTATTACCCTATGCATGCTCCTATCCCCCCCCCCCCACTCGGTCTAACGCTAGGGGTCATACCCTACCGACATCGTCCCTTGAGCACCCTAAGTGCTAAAAATTGTCAAAATTTGATGGGCCCTATCTCAGAATCCGTGGCACCTATGAATGATCTGTTTGAACCTACCGAGCCACAAGAGGGGTCCCTACAAAATCCTATCTCATTTTTCCAATTTTCCCTACGATTTAATTAAGGCATCATTTTTTAGTTGGAAAAAAAATCGTCAATCTCATTCAATCGAATGTTGTCATGTGGCCAATTTCTCGTTCTACTCATTGTGATAATGAGCCATAGGCTCTGACATGTCCAGTTAGGCATTATTACCCTATGCATGCTCCTATTCCCCCTCTTCCAAATCGGTCGAACGCTCAAGGTCATACCCTACCGGCGTCGTCCCTTGAACACCCTAAGTGCTAAAAATTGTAAAACTTTGGTGGGCCCTAACTCAGAATCCATGACACCTGAAAATGATCCATTTGAACCTACAAGGCCATGAGAGGGGTCCCTACTAAATCCTATATCGGTTTTTCAATTTTCCCTGCGGTTTTATTAGGGCAGCATTTTTTCGATCGACAAAAAAATCGTTAGTCTCATTCAATGAAAAAATATAGATAAACAAGCATTACACTGTAGACACATAATGATCATCAATATTTCCATGTATTGTATGCACATAATTACCATTACACTTGCATGTGACATCCATGAAGGAATATGCAAACATGATTTTTCATCATTATCAATACAACTACACCAATGTACTCATGTGCAGATATATTGTATATTATCAATATAACTAAACCAATTTGCTCGTGGACATTGTATATCATCATAAAAAAGTTACATCAATTCACATACATATACAAATACAACATCCCACTTCATTTGCATCAGACATCCTCATGTCCTAAGAGAAAAGCTTACGTACAACAATGTCTGCATATAAATGAAGACCAAAATAGGCAACCTTTTTATGTGGAATGAATGTGCTACAAGAAACAAATTATAACACTTAATGCAATTTTTTTTATCAAATTATAAATAGATCATTTGAAACATTTTTAAGACATACAAGATTGTATAATTACAAAACTTACCAGTTTCTCTGCAAAGTCTACAAGCATAACTTTGAAGAAAGATGCAAGTTTATTAAAGCCCTTCTCACTGCATTTATCTGCATGGTTGAAGATGATGGTAGATATTGTCATTTCTAAATAGGAATAAATTCACTTGACTTAGTGTTTATGCACAAAATTTAATCTCATTAATGCACAAAGGAATATGTACCATCACCAAGAGTAAACTAGTCAACGGTGAATGATCTAGCATGAACCCGTATTTTTAAGAATTGTTAGTGCACACATAAAATGCATGGATGAACATAAAGACTTTATGATAATCACTTCAACTAAAATGCATGATAATAAATGAAAAGGTGAGGTTATATACCATAAAAATATGTCCCTTCGAATTATATCAAGAGAACCCACTATGTTGACTCAAAAATCATAATGCGATACTATTGTATATCATCAAAAAAGACCTGCATGAGCATAAAGGTTTTGCGATAATTATATCATCAAAAATTGTCAAATAGTGTTGTCTAATAACAAAAATTATAAAGCTCATCAAATGCATGATAATAAGTCGTGTTGCAAAAATATGTCCCTTCCAATTATATCACGTACCTGCTATGTGCATGCAAAAACCGTGTTGCCAAAAAAATCGTTCATCAATAGACCTATATTTTGAACACATCCTTAATATACACGTAACAAACTTGAACATTAAGGTTTAATGATCATTGTTTGAAATGAAATGCATGATAAAAAAAATAAGGCACCATTAAATACCTACTACTCAAGTATGCCTGAAGGGTCATCTCTTTGCTTAAGAGTATCCAGTATTGCTTCATGATTAGTAGTATTCACTGTCCATAGGTCTTTGGTCTTCGGTTTTGCTTGATGCTTCAAAAACTTGACATTTGTAGCTATAATAAGGTGTGAATACATTACAATGGTTTTCTGTCTCTCATAGTCTTCAAATATAGGTATGCCATTCTTTTTAATCATGTATGTTCGCAACCAAATTGCCACAACAACAACTGAACTTGTAGGATATGTGAACCCATCATCATCTGTCACTGGTTGTGTTAGCTTTTGTTTTCCCTATACACATTGTGCTAACCAATATTATGATCTCTCTTCATTCCCTTGTTGTGCAACAACTGCAAAAACATGTCATGGTTGTACAAGATCTGATAGACGGTCATACTCAAGTGAACTTTCCATGTCATTGCTTGACAAGGATATTGTTTGAGATAAAGGAGTTAGATATTGGGGAAACCACGTATCAACCCACTCACTTTACTTACACTAATCCCAATCACACCAAACACAAATCTAACAAAAACAAGCCAACACTCATATCCAAATGGTCCATGTACTTGCATATGAGCTGGGAAATGAATGCATCTTTGAAGAATCTTTAATTGTTTGACAATCCAATCTGTATCCCACTGTGCTCTCCTCAACCAACCAAAATAATCTGGCCATTGTTGAATCAAGAGTACCTCCATGTGATAATGTTGAACTACACCAATCAACAATAGAATGTGCATCAGATAAATTTGCACCTAAAATCCTCAATTGCTCCTTAACTAGAGCTCTCTTCAAACATGCACCTTCTCCACCATGCTCCCCCTTCCCATGTCCTACCTCAAAAAAACACCAAATATGAGGTATACGCCTCTCAACATGCATTCTACTCAATCAATAAAACATATGGGCATTCTTGAATTGACCCGTACAGTTATTAGACCATATGATATGTCGATCAATTGCAATATCTTTCTCATGCAAGGACTCAAAAAAAATCTTGAAAGAATGTTGCACATACTCGGAGGAGTGCGATCTATCATCACTCATTTAAAAATGATACTCCCTGATTATCTTTCTGTACTATTAGGAGCATGTCTATATGTAATGTGAACAAAAATAGCAATCTGGATTGAATTGTAGTATTGAGACTTTACCTCATTTTGTGGTTGTAATGTATAGTTCTTTGTAAAATCAACCACTGATACAATAGTGCCAATTAGGAAAGAGTTCTTACACATCCTGAACTATTGATCCAACCACTGAGACCTATAGGTGTGCCTTGAATACTTTTAGAAATGATTTTCCTTAAAATCCAAAATAAAATCAGCAACACTCACTTCTCTTGAGACTAATTCGCATCTAGAACCTTCACCTCCACTCTTCAAAGTATATTTCACTATCTCATATCTTTTTTTCTCAACATAATTCTTTCTAAACTCGTGTTCGCTGCCCTCATGAAAACATGAAACAAACTTTGACAACTCACCACATTCTGAGAACTTCTCATTCAAACAATCATTTCTATAGAAATAGCAACCATCATCTCTAGGGGATAAAAATAGATCTTGCAAGTCTCTTGATGATCTCAGAAATAGCATTGCACCACACTCCTGCAACATCTCATTAGTATGCATCGTAGAACAAATATGGCTTAAAAGTTCAGGGTACATTGAAAACTCCACATGGTACTTGCAACAACAAGTATTACGAATCTTAAGAGGAACACAATAAAATGGCTTCAAATATTCAAAGGCCCTTTGTGATATTTTCAAAGTTGGATGTAGTTCACAATTTTTTTTGTACAACATTGTTTGGGATGCAGTGTGCAATCTTGGTTGTTGATTCTTAATTTCAAAATGTCCTTTACATTGGGTGATACTCTAGAATTAGAGTGCCAAAATTATTGAATCTCCTCCTTCACATTATCAGTCAACTTTCTATCAACACGTGGAAGCCTCCACCAAAATCCCATGTATCATGTTGAAGTGGATCGTCAAGTCTTTGTCTTCGTGCAAGTGCTCTATCCAAAGTTGTACGGTTTATGTTCAAATCAACACAAGTTTGTCTCATTTGACGAGCCTTCCTCAATTGATGGCTTACTAAGGAGGTTGTAATCACTCTTCGAGCGAATCTCTTATCTCTTTCTTTGGTATTCTTTCCAATAGAATTGAGAGAATCAAATGGATTTTTGAAAATAATAGAATTTCTCTCCATCTTCTTGTTCATACGAATCTTCAATTTGTTTAGCAATGGTCTCATATTTATCATCTTTAGCAATTGAACAAAAAGTTGGCATTGCTCAGTCAATGTCTTATTGCTAAAATTTTGGTCGAAAAGTTGTGTAGCCCACAACCGAACGGTTCTTGTTGACCTCTTGCCTTCAAGATTTGCAATAATGTTCTCATCAATTTCAAGTTACCATTTTGGGGTTCTTGAAGGTATTGGATTTGCAATTTGTCTTTCACCCATGAGAGGGTATTCATTTCTAAAGTAATTAGGTGTTACATATTGTTCACTTGGTTGAAAAATTCCACCTTCAATGTCAAAGTTTTCCACATTTTCACCTCCAATGTCAAAATTTTCCACATGTTCACCTCATATGTCAAAATTTTATACATTTTCACCTCCAATGTAAAAAAAAAATCATATTTACACCAAAATTATGGACACCTTCATTGTCAACTCCCAAATTTTTACTTTCCCTTCTCACTTTCAACATTTTCAACATATTCAAAATTTTCACTTTCAAAATCTACATTTTTCATT
This sequence comes from Cryptomeria japonica, assembly GCF_030272615.1. Lineage (NCBI taxonomy): Eukaryota > Viridiplantae > Streptophyta > Pinopsida > Cupressales > Cupressaceae > Cryptomeria > Cryptomeria japonica. The sequence goes on from NC_081409.1 coordinate 178,487,839, forward strand.
TTCCATAACTTGTTCAACATTTTCAAATTCAATTTCCTGTTCACTTGAAGTAACATTAGCAATATTTAACATACCTTGTCTTCTCCTCCTATGACCTTCTCTATCTCTTTCTCTATACACTTCAATTTGGTCATTTGAAAGTTTTCTTTTGCATTTAGACTTCCGACAACTACTACTCCCCATTTACCTCCACAAAGATGCTCCTAAATGATTGACAATGTAAGATTTGACTTTAAGAATCTCTCAAAAGCACAAATTTGTCTCAACCTATCTGAAAACCCATGATTGTCGATATAAAATAGAATGTGAAGAATGTGGGCCATTGGAATCCATAAAATGACCCACAAGGCTCTTTTTTATTTACAAAAATCAGATGTTGGATTATATCGGATATTTGATTTTAATGTATAAATTTGTGGTCTTAAATTTTTTTCCCATTGCCACCTTTTTATTTACTGTTGCCACATTAATGGTAGTGGCAGAAATTGGATATTCGATAAAATCCTATATGCAATTTCATTACTCATATTTTAGAGAGAGAGATTATTGGAGGAGAGAGAGAGAGAGAGAGAGAGAGAGAGAGAGAGAGAGAGAGAGAGAGATCAGGGGAGGGGGCGAGAGAGAGATTAGAGGAGAGGGGGGAGAGAGAAAGATTAGGGGAGAGGGGAGAGAGAGAGATTAGGGGAGATATGATGTCTTAAAGGGGTCATATGACACAATATGACCCCTTAGGACACAATATGACCCATAATGACATAATTTGGTGTCTTAAGGGGTCATATGGTGTCCTAAGGGGTCATAGGACATAATATGACCCCTTAGGACACCATAGGATCCATAACAATCCAATATGGTGCCATAAGGGGTCGTATGTTGTCCTTATGGGTCATATGATGTCCCATGACCCCTTAGTACACTATATGGCCCATAACGACACAATTTGACATCTTAAGGGGTCATATGGTGTCCTAAGGGGTCATAGGACACAATATGACCCCTTAGGACACCATAGGACCCATAACAACCCAATATGGTGTCATAAGGGGTCATATATTGTCCTTAGGGGTCATATGGTGTCTCATGACCCCGTAGGACACCATATGACCCCTAACGATACCATATGGTGTCACAAGGGGTCATATGACCCATAACAACATCGTATAGAGTCGTAAAGGGTCATATTGTGTCCTAAGGGGTCATATGGTGTCTTAAAGGGGTCATATGAAACAATATGACCTCTTAGGACATAATGTGGCCCATAACAACACAATTTGGTGTCTTAAGGGGTCATATGGTGTCCTAAGGGGTCGTAGGACACAATATGACCCATAACAACACAATTTGATGTCTTAAGGGGCCATATGGTGTCCTAAAGGGTTGTAGGATACAATATGACCCCTTAGGATACCATAGGACCCATAACGACCCAATATGGTGTCATAAGGGGTCATATGTTGTCCTTAGGGGTCATATTGTGTCCCATGACCCCTTAGGACACTATAGACCCCTAATGACACCATATGGTGTCATACAGGGTCGTAGGACACAATATGACCCTTTAGGACACCATAGAACCCATAACGACCCAATATGATATCATAAGTGGTCATATGTTGTCCTTAGGGGTCATATGGTGTCCCATGACCCCTTAGGACACCATATGACCCCTATTGACACCATATGATGTTATAAGGGGTCATATGACCCATAACGACATCATATAAAGTTGTAAAGGGTTATATTGTGTCCTAAGGGGTCATATGGTGGCTTAAAGGGGTCATATGAAACAATATGACCCCTTAGGACATAATAGGACCCGTAACGACCCAATATGGTATCATAAGGGGTCATATGTTGTCCTTAGGTAGGACACAATATGACCCATAATGACACAATTTGGTGTCTTAAGGGGCCATATGGTGTCCTAAGGGGTTGTAGGACACAACAAGATCCCTTAGGAGATCATAAGACCCAATATGGTGTCATAAGGGGTCATATGTTGTCCTTAGGGGTCATATGCTTTTCCATGACCCCTTAGGACACCATATGACCCCCAACGACACCATATGGTATCATAAGGGGTCATATGACCCATAATGACACCATATAGAGTCGTAAAGGGTCATATTATGTTCTAAGGGGTCATATGATGTCTTAAAGAAGTCATATGACACAATATGACCCATAACAACACAATTTGGTGTCTTAAGGGGTCATATGGTGTCCTAAGGGGGCGTAGGACACAATATGACCCCTTAGGACACCATAGGACCAATAACGACCCAATATGGTGCCATAAGGGGTCCTATGTTGTTCTTAGGGGTCATATGGTGTCCTATGTTGTCCTTAGGGGTAATACGGTGTCCCATGACCCCTTAGGACACCATATGATCCCTAACGACACCATATGGTGTCATAAGGGGGTTATATGACCTATAATGACACCGTATAGAGTCATAAAGGGTCATATTGTGTCTTAAGGGGTCATATGGTGTCTTAAAGGGCTCATATGACACAATATGACCCCTTAGGGCACAATATGACTCATAACGACACAATTTGGTGTCTTAAGGGGTCATATGGTGTCCTAAGGGGTCATAGGACACAATATAGGACACCATAGGACCCATAACGACCCAATATAGTATTATAAGGGGTCCTATGTTGTCCTTAGGGGTCATATGGTCTCCCATGACCCCTTAGGACACCATATGACCCCTAACGACACCATATGGTATCATATGACCCATAATGACACCGTATAGAGTCGTAAAGGGTCATATTATGTCCTAAGGGGTCATATGGTGTCTTAAAGGGGTCATATGACACAATATGACCCCTTAGGACACAATATGACCCATAAAGACACAATTTGGTGTCTTAAGGGGTCATATGGTTTCTTAAGGGGTCGTAGGACACAATATCACCCCTTAGGATACCATAGGACCCATAACGACCCAATATATGTCATAAGGGGTCATATGTTGTCCCATGACCCCTTAGAACACCATGTGACTCCTAACGACACCATATGGTGTCGTAAGTGATCATATGACCCATAACGACACTATATAGAGTCGTAAAGGGTCAGTTGTGTCTTAAGGGGTCATATGGTGTCTTAAAGGGGTCATACGACACAATATGACCCCTTAGGACACAATATGACCCATAACGACACAATTTGGTGTATTTAAGGGGTCATATGGTGTCCTAAGGGGTCGTAGGACACAATATGACCCCTTAGGACACCATAGAACCCATAACGACCCAATATGGTGTCATAAGGGGTCCTATGTTGTCCTTAGGGGTCATATGGTGTCCCATGACCCCTTACGACACCATATGACCCCTAACAACACCATATGGTGTCATAAGCTGTTATATGACCCATAACGACACCGTATAGAGTCCTAAATGGTCATATTACATCTTAAGGGGTCATATGGTGTCTTAAAGGGGTCATATGACACAATATGACCCATTAGGACACAATATGACCCATAACGACACAATTTGGTGTCTTAAGGGGTCATATGGTGTCCTAAGGGGTCGTAGGACATAATATGACCCTTTAGGACACCATAGGACCCATAACAACCCAATATGGTGTCATAAGGGGTCATATGTTGTCCTTAGAGGTCATATGGTGTCCCATGACCCCTTAGGACACCATATGACCCCTAACAATACCATACGGTGTCATAAGGGGTCATATGACTCATAACAACATTGAATAGAGTTGTAAAGGGTCATATTGTGTCCTAAGGGGTCATATGGTGTCTTAAAGGGGTCATATGAAACAATATGACCCCTTAGGACACAATATGACCCTTAACGACACAATTTGGTATCTTAAGGGGTCATATGGTGTCCCAAGGGGTCGTAGGACATAATATGACCCCTTAGGACACCATAGGACCCATAACGACCCAATATGGTGTCATAAGGGGTCTTATGTTGTTCTTAGGGGTCATATGGTGTCCCATGACCCCTTACGACACCATATGACCCCTAACAACACCATATGGTATCATAAATGGTCATATGACCCATAACGACATCGTATAGAGTCGTAATGGGTCATATTATGTCCTAAGGGGTCATATGACATAATATGACCCCTTAGGATATAATATGACCCATAATGACATAATTTGGTGTCTTAAGGGGTCGTAGGACACAATATGACCCCTTAGGACACCATAGGACCCATAATCTCTCTCTCCCTTCGCTCTCCCCATCTCTCTCTCTCTCCCTTCCCCCTCCCTATCTCTCTATCTCTCTCTATATCCCCCCCCCTCTCTCTCTCTCTCTCCCTCTCCATAATATCATATACTAATTTATTTATAAATTAATATATTGTATATTAATATATTAATAAACAATAGATTAATTATGTGCAAATTTAGCTAGTGAATTTACTTATTAAAATCAAATATCTGATATAATCAGATATCTGATTTTTGTTGTACAAATTTCAAATTTCAAATTTTAGCTCGGGAATGCTTTGGGATTTGGCTTGGAAGTGATAAGCTTGGAAAATCAACTGAAAAAACATGTTTTTCAGTATTCCTTGATTTTCCAGACTTTACACTGGTGGCTGACGACTTTTTTTATAGCCAAAATTGATAAAACGAAAAGGGTTTTTTAAGGACGTTCTCAACTTTCCAACAATATAAGGCTTGTCTTATTTTGAATTTAATAAATAATTATTATTTATTTTCTAATTGAATTATGACAAAAGTTCTAATTGATAGACTGATTGAAAAACACTCATAACTTTCAAACGGTATAATATTTTTTGAATCTGAAACATGCATCCCATCCTATGCTTTGTCTACTATAGGGAAAAAAAATTTTAAAAAAAATTATAAGGTTTTGACCAAGTTAAGGTGGTCAGACGTAGGAGTTTCTGAATTTCTGAAAAAGTTTTAGTAAAAAAATCATAAATAATTATTTACTTTATAAAAAATTATAAAAAAATGTGTCACATCCGGACATGAGTCTAATACTTATATTATAAATATTATAAAAAAATATTATGATTTGATTGTGACTAGGGTGGTCAGACATACGTCTACTTCTTATTTTTTGAATCTGAAACATGCATCACATCCTATGCTTTGTCTACTATAGGGAAAAATTTAAAAAATTAAAATTTCATAAGGTTTTGACCAAGTTAAGGTGGTCAGACGTAGGAGTTTCTGAATTTCTGAAAAGTTGTAGTAAAAAATTCATAAATAATTATTTACTTTATAAAAAATTATAAAAAAATGTGTCACATCAAGACATGAGTCTAATACTTATATTATAAATATTATAAAAAAATATTATGATTTGATTGTGACTAGGGTGGTCAGACATACGTCTACTTCTTATCTTTTTCTTGAAATTTTAGTACCACTGCATTGAAATTTGAAATTTTCATCAAATAGGTTTGTTTTTTCAAAAAACAACTAGTATCTTAGAAACTACATTCAATTTTCTATAGATTCTCTTCTTACATATTTTAAAAATAATGTTCACAACTTATTCAAATTTTCATGTCAAGTTGCATAGCTCTGATTTTCTAAAATTTCATTGCCACTTAAGGGCCTATTTTGGCACAACATGATCCTGCATATACCCATGTCACTTAGCTATGTAGATAATGTTTGATCCTTCTGCATTTTGGTAGATGGGTGGAAGGTTTTTATGGGAGTCTGTGTGTAGTAGATATCGAATAGCTATACTAAACTCCAGAATGTCTATGGAGCTTAGGTAGAAATATTGGTTTACAGTTGGCTTATGCTCCATTTTGGCAAGGAGCCTAGAAAGTATTAAGCGATATACAATAATAAAGAATACAATGTAATACTTGTATTTAGTAGAATTGGAAGACTAAACTATTGTAAACCAAATAATATTCAAACACATAAAACCCTAGTTCTACAACAAAATCCACCATACACTAATGAAGAACCTAAAAACATGTAAACAACAAATATAAAATTATACCTTCACATGCTTAGTAGGGTTTGATCTCCATTATTTTCCTATCTTCATTGACCTTGCTTGATATTATGGTTGCTCTCAGATTTTTTGTGCACAAGAGCTCAATAAAGAATGGATTGTGGTTGTGTAGACACTTGAGTAATTGAGCGCTATTATGATTTACATGAGCATTAGGATTAGGGATCGATAAGCATGAAACGGTTCTCTTTTATAGAGAGTACTCTAAAAATGGAGGGATAGGATTAAGGGGTGGAGGGATAAATGGTCAGCTCATAGTAGAGGGTAAGTATAGAAAATAGGAAAATATTAGAGAGGTGGCTAAGGGTTAATTAAGAGATGAATGACAAGTGTCATGGAGAGAAAAATCTAATGAATTCATTAAATAGATGAAGATTTATTTAATTAATAGAAGAAGTGGGGTCATTTAAATAAATAAAATATTTATTTAATTTAGAGGAAGGATAATTTAAATAAATTATAATATTTATTTAAATAGGGAAAGGCTAGAAGAAGACAAGTGAATTAAGAAAATAGGAAAATATTAGAGAGGTGGTTAAAGGTAAATTAAGAGATGAATGACAAGTGTCATGGAGAGAAAAATCTAATGAATTAATTAAACAAATGAAGATTTATTTATTTATTTTTATTTTTTTTGGTAAAAGGCCTAAGCCATATTTAATTAATTAATAAATATTATTACAATCTCCGCTCAGTACGGGCGCCGGTAGGAAAGAGGGAGAGGAGAAAACCTCCGGCCTTGCTCGGGACCATAGGTCCAATCAATGACTATTTACATATAATCTTTAACAGATTCTGCACTCGGGCTGATTAAAAAGCCCTTCATAGGTAGCAACCTAGTTCCCTGTTGCCATCTTTTACAAATTTTGTATTTTGGCTGATCAAAAATCCCTCCATAGGTAGCATCCTAGTTCACTGTTGCCATATTTGCCATCTTTTGATTATCCTGTAAAAACATGTTTTCAAAACAATCCTTCTGCAAAACCACTTTGTTAATTGTTAGTGCCAAAGAAGAATATCCAATATTGTTTATGCATACTTACCCTTGTTGGCCATACTATGAAAGATTACCCTATCTACAATAATAATAGGGCTATAAACACTGGTCAACAAAGGGTTGATAATAACACAACCTATCTAGCCTGTACTTCCTGCTCTTACCATGGTAATTGAGACTTGTAAATATTTTAAATGTTGAAGTGAACCAATATGCCAACTTTACTTAAGTACTCCCTGTTACTATATTCTAGTGTGTGCCTGATTCAAAACTTCACATATTGTATGATTTGAAACTGTCAACAAGTAAGTATCTATTCGCGTGATAAAAAGGTGGGATCAACGACATAGCGTTTACTATCGGAGGCATGGAGAAAAAGTTATCCCGATACCCGATGAGGTTATCAGTAGAGCCTATGCCAATATCGGATGACATGGATACTTGTTGGTTGATTCATCAGGTCATCGAAAAGCACTATTCTATATTACCTCGATGCTCGATGTGCTGGGTGGCCAAGGCAGTGTTGTCGGTTTGATTAACCCCGATGAGGCGCTACAGTCATCGGGGTAACTTAAGCCATCGGGGAGAGATATTTCAGGTTATACCGATACCCGATGAGGAAGACCAACCTGACACAGAGAAGGAGGCTATCAGAGTGCTTTACACTAATGAAGGGAATTGCAAGGTGGAGTCATTGGGATATTGGTCAGCATAGGATATGGCTACCTCAATACCCAATAGAGTGAATATCATGGTGGATGGGAATGTGGTTTCATCGGGATAGCCTACACTGAAAGAGGTGACTAAAAGAGCACCAAGGTGCAGTCATCGAGCACTAGTACATTTGGGCCTAATTTCTGATAGCTAATTGTTGAATTTGCGATGACCAAACGTCGGACTTTCGACAAACTTTACCGTCAAAAACTTGTCGTCGGGCTGCCCGACGATGGCATTTGCGTCGATCGTCCGACATTGTTATGAACTCCTCCGACGGCGGCTATATTTGCACCCCTCACCACAAATATCATTGGATTTCTGTCGGATTTTCGATAGATGTTATGATTTCTCCTCAACGACCGTCCGACATGGAAGTGACGTCGGATATACAACATCCTTGTCGAACGTTCCATTAGTTGTCGTCTGAATTCCGATGGCGAGAGATGATGTGGGTCAAACGACTTTGTCGTCAGTGAATGAAAGCATTGAACGAGTTCTATTTTTAAAAATTGCATTAAACATTTTTAATTTATTTGATTCAGTGTTATTTGCAAAAAAATGGTTATCAATGATGTTTCCATTCTCCAAGAATTGTCTAGGATCTTTCCGTCAGATAATATGTAACATTGAATGACTAAATCTTTTCTTTACAAATGCTTATTTTATTTAATTATTATCTGAGCGTGAATTAAAATTTATATCTATATGAAAGCATAACATACAAGCTTTAGAGTCATGTGCAAGCAAATTTCCTAAAAGAAAGCAAGCAGACATTATCTTGAATGACATGGAAACAAGCTCATCAGCTGCCTAGAAGAGAGCAATTGGAGAATGGTAGAGGAAAGTGTTAAAGGGTGATAAATAGATAGAGAGTATGCAATATAAACAAACAATGTCTGGAGTGTCTAATGTGACATCTCTAATTTATGTCCAGAGGGACTAACTGGTTTTGGAGTTCTTGCGAAACCTATTGGGCCACGCTTTGGAGGAATTCAATGTGTTCATGCAAGGAGCATCTTTTTTCTATTATGAGAATGATGCTTTTGCACTGAAGGATATTTGGAAGTCAATATCCAAAAATTGCTATAGTGTGGAACCAGAGTTGGTGGGCTCGAAGTAATTGTCAGCTTTCAGAAGATCAAGAGGCTATGTACAAAATCTCCCAATAGAAGGGCGATTTCAAGCATTACCTCTCCCCCCATGACTATTCAGGAAGCACTTCCTCAAACAAATGACTATTGGCCTCCATGGGATCAAAGAAAAAAATTGAAGCATAGACTCGAGATGATGTGGTGGTGTCCTTCATGAAGAGCTTTGCACTATAATTGAAAATTCACGAGGGAAACTGCAAGATAGTGAAGAGAAATACAATCTTGAAAAGTGGGAAGAATGGATCTTGGTTTGGGTGGGGCCAAGTCAGGTGGCTCCTCTAGAGGTTGAGGAGATAGAAATCATATTAGGATTTGAAAAAGATCACACTCGTGGAACTTTGTGTGCGAGTGATCGATTGCGGTGTTTGGGTAATGCATTCCAAATAGATACAGTTGCATGCCATCAGGATAAAAGTCTTTAATCAAGACATTACCCATTTGGAATGCAACTGTATCTATTTGGAATGCATTACCCAAACACTGCAATTGATCACTCGCACACGAAGTTCCACGAGTGTGATCTTTTTCAAATCCTAATATGATTTCTATCTCGTCAACCTCTAGAGGAGCCACCTGACTTGGCCCCACCCAAACCAAGATCCATTCTTCCTACTTTTCAAGATTGTATTTCTCTTCACTATCTTGCAGCTTTCCTCATGAATTTTCAATTATAGTGCAGAGTTCTTCACGAAGGACACCACCACATCGTCTAGAGTCTATGCTTCAATTTTTTTCTTTGATCCCATGGAGGCAAATAGTCCTTTTCTATGAGGAAGTGCTTCCTGAATAGTCATGGGGGGGAGAGGTAATGCTTGAAATCGCCCTTCTATTGGGAGATTGTGTACATAACCTCTTGGTCTTCTGAAAGCTGAAAATTACTTCGAGTTCGCCAACTCTGGTTCCACACTATAGAAATTTTTGGATATTGACTTCCAAATATCCCTCGGTGCAAAAGCATCATTCTCATAATAGAAAAAAGGTGCTCCTTGCATGAACACATTGATTTCCTCCAAGCGTGGCCCAATAGGTTTCGCAAGAACTCCAAAACCAGTTAGTCCCTCTGGAAATAAATTAGAGACGACACATCAGACAATCCAGACATTGTTTGTTTGTATTGCATACTCTCTATCTATTTATCACCCTTTAACAATTTCATCTGCCATTCTCCAATTGCTCTCTTCTAGGCAGCTGATGAGCTTGTTTCCATGTCATTCAAGATAATGCCTGCTTGCTTTCTTTTAGGAAATTTGCTTGCACATGACTCTTCAACTTGTATGTTCTGCTTCTGTACAGATATAAATTTTAATTCACGCTCAGATATTAATTAAATAAAATAAGCATTTGTAATGAAAATATTTAGTCATTCGATGTTACATATTATCTGACGGAAAGATCCTAGACAATTCTTGGAGAAAGGAAACATCATTCATAATCATTTTTTGCAAATAACACTGAATCAAATAAATTAAAAATGTTTCATGTAATTTTTAAAAGTAGAACTTGTTCAATACTTTCATGCACCAATGGCAAAGCCGTCTGACCCACACCATTATGCATAATAGAACAAATCAATATAATAGGCTATTATAAAAAATATATACAAAAATATGAAAGAGAATTAAACTACCATTACAAACCCATAAACCATTAAATAGTGAAAATAGATATAAATTTATAAATGTCTCCCTATAAACACCACAACCATAACCAAAACAAAAAAAATGCTTACTCGTAAAAACTAAGTAGCTGGTGAGTTGCAAGTCTACAACATCTCTCAGATGATCAAACCGTTTCTTAATTTTGTTCCTCGGATTAGTCAATGGATTTAGTTGCATGTACAAGTTTTCTATTTGAAGCCTTTCATTTCCCTATATTTGAGACATAATAAAATTCTTGTGAGTAGGAAATTGATTCAGGAGTTACGTGTGAAGAATTTGGCAAAGTAAATGATGACAATCAAACTCAACTTTTATCTGTCTTGATTAAAGACTTTTATCCTGATGGCATTAAATTAAAGTTCTTTCTCTATTTTTTGGTGATCTTTGGAGCAGAGGTTACTTTGCATCGACCTGGGATACATTTAACTTGTGTTGTATCTGCGGAAATATGTATCCTAGGATGATGCAATGCAACCTCTGCTCCACCAATACCAGATAGAAGAGAAAGTACTTTAATTTAAAGCCATCAGGATAAAATGCTTTCAAGACATATATTAGGTATAAAAGGAAGCCTACCCTATCATTTGAATGGGTTTACCTACAATTCAAGTGATCTCTTAATTATAAAATCAATTCAATTCCAAGTGAACAGGCAAACAAGCATTCATCAAGAATTGAAGGAGAAATCAAGTTAATAAAGATATTCAATAGAGGAGATATTTAATAAAGATATCATCTTTTAAATTAAGAAATGGGTAGGAGATTAAGATTACAAACCTTCCATATTGCACACTTCAAGGCATATTAAAATCAGTTTAAAGTGTATTCATTTAGGGACCTTTCATAAAATATTCTCAACTTACACATCATAAAAGGATCTTAAAATATTCATTGTTTATAATGATAAGAATTTGGTTGTTCCATACACCTTCCTTTACTATTTTAAAAATATCATCAACCAAAATATTGTGCAGCAGTAGTATGGAGTGCATTTCATCTATTTTATGCCTAAATATTTCATCACACCACTTTCTTTTCAAAGGTGACTGATCGATTGCGGTGTTTGGGTAATGCATTCCAAATAGATCCAGTTGCATACCATTTATCTGTCTTGGTTAAAGACTTTTATCCCGATGACATTAAATTAAAGTTCTTTCTCTATTTTCTTGTGATCTCTGGAGTAGAGGTTGCTTTGCATCGACCTGGGATACATTTAACTTGTGTTGTATATGCAGAAATATGTATCCTAGGATGATGCAATGCAATCTCTGCTCCAATACCAGATAGAAGAGAAAGTACTTTAATTTAAAGCCATTAGGATAAAATGCTTTCAAGACATATATTAGGTATAAAAGGAAGCCTACACTGTCATTGAAGGGGTCTACCTACAATTCAAGTGATCTCTTAATTATAAAATCAATTCAATTCCAAGTGAACAGGCAATCAAGCATTGAAGAAGAATTCAAGTTGGTGCAGGTGCATTTGGAAGACCAAAGGACTCAATGAAGCCATTAAAGACTTCTTAAGGTAAGGAACAAATAGATTTCCATTTCGATCAGTTTTATTTGCCAACGTACTCTCTACCTGTGCCAAAATGGGAGCTTTGGAACAAAGTATGGGCTTCCATCAAAGCAGGAGGTAAGGGCAATTAATATCAGATGCTTATGGTTAGAAATGCTCTGTTTGACATGTTTGGAAAATGTGGAAGTATAGACATGAATGAGTACCTCTAATGGTTTCAAAATTTGTCAAAATAGTTATGATATACCAAATAATCAAGTGGAATATCCTTTAGGTAACTAATATTATCTTCAAACTATTTATTTTGATTTTCATCATATATGGACCTAATTGCCCCACCTTTAGGAGATAACTATAGGAGATAATTTATTACATTTAAAAGTCCATCATAAATAAATTAATTATACATGCTATGTGAATGTTTACCATCACAAATTGATTTTAATTAATTTATCTACATGAATACACTCTTTATTTATTGGTTCTAGGAATGGAGCACTCACATGGGCAAATAAAATGCTAGGTTTGAGAAAAATAGTTAAGAGATTGGATATATTTTTTTATATTTTCCAAATGGCTTGAGTATAATGATAATATAATCTTTAAAATAGGTTTATATCACTTTCCTTTGACTTGGTCATGGAAGATCATCTAAACCCCGAATGCACCTTCATCTTTAAAAACATGTAGTTTAAGGTCAATCATTCATATCTATCTTATCAAATATTAGAGGAGTGAGCTTCTAAAAGTAAGAAGTACCAAGATGCGTGGTCTAGTAAAAATTTTGTACTCCTAAATCACTCAAAATCATAACCAAGGTTTTTGCATTACATATCTATCATTTATTTCAATTTATTATTAAACCAAAGAAAATAGGATTCATTAAAATCCATAATTCCATTTAAAATATTATTCATATCTAAGAAGGCATGGAGTGGAATGAGTATTTATAGAAATAACCCTTTATCCTTTCCATGTGCATTTCCCTTGGTTTTAGCCCCATTTTTTCTTTATTTTATTCAAAACAAAATTTATAGATGCCTCTACTTGTCTCACCATTCATTAATTGTTTGGGATTTTCATTCCATTCACCAAGGTTGGCATCTATTCTAAGACTTCGTGTCATGGCCAAGCTAAATGATTTGACTCTAGTTTCTCTCCAATCTAGTCACCTAGTAGCATGTGGAATCTATCTCTTCCTAATTATTATTCTCTCCATCTTGTTAATGACCATTTCATTAATGAATCCTTCCTCATAATTTTGGACAAGTGAGACAATGTTAGCTCAAGGAATCTTTTCAATCCTCTTTCAAGACAACTGATAGGTATTAAACTGCTTATCATTATGGTTCACATGAGAGTGCTCATAGAAGCAAAGAACAAAACCCTGGAAGAGAAATTGTGAAATGAAAGAAAATCAGGAAAGGTATGAGTTCTCAAGATGGCATGGTAAATTGCAGAAGTAAAAGAACTACTTAATTTTGAGAACAAGACAGGCTTGAAGAATCTTGAAATAAAATTTAAGTTGACACCCAAGTGTCTCATACCCAAACTACTATGAAATACATTATCCTAAGTAAACTTAAGTAAGGTTTAATAATATCCAACATGAATAATTAATTACACCAACACTATGGATGTTTTGTTGGATGTGGATATGGTTAAATATTTATCTAGTTATTTTGTGCAACCTCACTTGTTTGATGTGCAGGAATTGGATAATTTGTTATCTTCTTACCAGATGGATACTGGCACTTTTCCTATTGCTAGGCTCTTTTCTATTACTGACTTTTTGGATAATGGTTGTGTGGAGATCTTGTGCATTGTATCAGGGTTGGTGTAATTTGTGATGAATATACTCATGCTAGGAAGGAGATTTTGAAGATGGTTGTTCGATTTCATCGTGATATTACTTTTGTTGCTTTGGATATATTATTCAGATTGTATTCTCTCTTTTCGATTACCACAACTTCTCCTCCATTATCTATTGCACCTGTTCAAAGAATTGCATCTTTGGAGGAAGATTAGTTTTGTTATATTCAAGGGTTGTGATGGGTTCTTTTTGAGTTTGAATCCATATTTTGATAATATATGGATCTTCTCATGGATGTACTTTGGGGTGAATTTTTGTACTACCATGCCTATTTTTGGTTGGCCTTGGTATGGGTTTTTTGGGTTGGGTAGTGTACGCTTGTTAGTATGTACTTAGTAGGATGTTCTTGAAGCCACGACTGGAGGTTTTCTTCCCCCGATTCTTTCTTGCTGGTGTGCTCCCCTGAATCGGGGTTTCTATAAACTCTTATTTTATATTAATAAAATTATCAAGTTCATTGGCTTTTGCCACTTTTATTGAAAAAATAAAAAATATTTTATCCTAAGCATTATATTAATTTAATAGAATTTTATTTATTTGATTAATTCACTTATCTTCTTCCAGTCTTTCCCTATTTAAATAAATATTTTTATTTATTTAAATTATTCTTCCCCTAAATTAAATAAATATTTTATTTATTTAATTGACCCCATTTCTTCTATTAATTAAATAAATCTTCATTTATTTAATTAATTCATTAGCTTTTTCTTTCCATGACACTTGTCTTTCATCTCTTAATTTACCTTTAACCACCTCTCTAATATTTTCCTATTTTCTATACTTACCCTCTAATCTGAGTCAACCATTTATCCCTCAACCTCTTAATCCTATCCCTCCATTTTTTAGAGTACTCTCTATAAAAGAGGATCCTTTCATCCTTATCAATCCCTCATCCTAATGCTAATGAATCCTAATGCTCATGTGAATCATAATAGTGATCAATCACTCAAGCGTCTAGACAACCACAATCCATTCTTTATTGAGCTCTAGTGCACACATAAAATCTTAGAGAAACCATAATATCAAGAAAGGTCAAAGAAGATAGGAGAACAATGGAGATAAAACCCTACTAAGCATGTGAAGGTATATTTTCATATTTGTTGTTTGCATATTTTTAGGTTCTTCATTTGTGTATGGTGGATTTCATTGTAGAACTAGGGTTTTATATGGTTGAATCTTATTTGGTTTTACAATAGTTTTGTTGGTTCCCAAAATCGTAGTTTACCAAATTCTAAAAATATGATAGGTTCTATGATCAAGCTTAACAATTTATTTTGGCCAACAAATGGAATGAACCAATATGGTTGCAATTCCCTGCTCTTTAGGCTCTGCTTTGCCTAAGCGGGTGTACCTTTCTGATAACTAAGCAGATTATAACTTCTTATTAATTTTTTAATTAAGTCATTCTCTATTTTAAATTGGCATGAATGTCTGAAATATATTAATCTAACCTAACTCCTAATGCTATCTCTATAACTGAAACTAAAAAAATTTACATAAGTATAATATTTTTAAAAAGGTTTATCCTTTTAGGGTCTAAATGATCAGTTCCTTCCTTCCATTGGGCAATGGAGTCAATGATGTGTGTGTTTCCTTAATGGTTGTAATTCGAATTATTTGGCACTTTTAGAGATTTATGACTTGCATAACTGTGCAGGGAAGTTTATTACCAAGTTCCACTTCAATTATCCAAAATAAATCTTCAAATCACTGTGACTTACTTGAATAAATTCAATCCTAACTTGCAAGATCTGATCAAATGAATCACACAAAAACAATAAACTTGTTTTGGTAAACCAACTATATACTTGATATATCGATTTAAATGATTAGAAACCTCAAGTTGGAGACAACCAAATAATAAATTATCAATAATATCAACACAATAATTGAAACCAGTAATAGAACACTAACTGAGACATCATTTTCATTGCTCTATGTCAAGAAGGTTGTACAATGTATTGCTTCACAAAGTATTTTGTTTCTCTCTAAAAACCCTAATATAATACAATACTCAAAAAAATATCCTCTTAAAGTTCTCCTTTTATATGTGAAGGAAGCGACATGCTTTAGGTCGTTTTGTTACAAGAAGGCAGAATTGTTTATTAATCATTAGAATTTTAATTTTTAATTTACACCGAGGCATGAATAATCACTTTATGGTAAAAAATATACTTTGTTTGTAATACCTTATGATTAAAATTAAATCCCCCTTTTACCTTTATGTAAAAATATTTCACTTTCCTTTATCCGCATATTCACCCAGTTGATATCCTAAGTGAAGTATTTTGCTCTGAGTGAACTGGTAACCCTACCAATGAAAATGTTGTTTTGATGTCATTACTTTCCTTATCTCCACTTTTGACAATATGGTGTGAAAAAAATGACCACAATGCATTCATACCTTTCCAATACTTACTTAATGCCTCAAATTAAGTTATAAAAGAGCCCAATGCACCATAGTGATATTCCAATTCTATTTAAAACAAAATTCACCCTTAGATGAAAAATATTTTCCTGCATCTGCATAATTTTTCATTAAGTTATATTTTTCCTTGAGCATGTCCAACTATAATATTTGAGAAAAAATCCCCCCATCATTACGTTTAGATGGATGTTTACAACCTATTGAAAGCTTCCATTATGTGCTAGTTTGGAAGATGGTAACATTTTTGTAGAGCTTAAGCCTCATAAATTGCAATTTGTTTCGTAAATAGATTTCAATAGATACATTTAATGTACATCGAGCAAACAAGGCAACCTTCTCTTTGAGAAGTAATTATTTTTACCTTTCTTCTATGACAATAAATAAATGTCTTGAATCTGTAACTACTCTGCTATGGTCATTTGCCAAGATGATTTCTCTAACATTGCATAGATCTCCCATGCTTGTGGATGTGATCCGTCTCCTAGAAAAAATTATGTACATCTTTATTGCATTCAATCCAATTACATCCATGTATCTTTTAGTTCCTCTCTTTCATCAATATCCTTACTATTTGAACCTCACACACCTGCCCACTTTTGATGACTATAAGATGCCTCCATTAATTGCTATGTTATCTTTAGGTTTGACTCTTCTATAAAGAGGCACAGAAGTAGCTGATGATTTTATCCTATCTTCACTAATAAGAGAAACAGGGTTGTCATCGAAATTATACCACCTGTCCTCTTCTATTAGCTTGGCATAAGTTGTGTGATGATTGCCTCCCATACTTCCATAGTGGTTATTGACTGCATACAACTTGTAAAGATTTGATTGAGGCTCATTCTTGTGAGAAATATATCTTGTCTAGGTTACAGTTTACGATGAAGGTTTTTTTACGTCCGTGTCAGGTATAATAGCATTTGTGTTTTTTGCATTTGCTTTTTGCCTTTAAAATTAGGGTTAAATTTCATATTTGATTTGCTTTTGTCCTAAACCTTGCAACCTAACAAAGTGGTGTAGTTTTTCCAATCATTTTGTCGAAGGTCCCTTTCACATTTCATTTTGGAATTTTAAAAAATCAACCTAACAAGTTTGCTTGTAGGTTGGGCTTATCATTGAAACTACTAATCATTGGCTTGTAGGGAAAATTTAGATGTATGTTTGTCTTTTCTAGTTTAATTAGGCTCATGTTGGTTTAATTGATCTTTTTTTTTTGTTGAAGGGTAAATGAACTTCTCTTGAAGTGTCTTTTGCTTTTGGCACACTTTGTGTTTAGATTAGAAACCTAAGATAATAAAAAAAGTATCCTCTCGTGTCACCTTCCATTGGATCTTGGGTGTAAGAGAAATTGTTATTGTCTTTAGAGGGCATACCTCCCATCTTGTGAGAGAGAACGACCTAAGCGATACTTTTATTTCAGTTCACTATATAAATAATTATGGTTTGTGATGGAATTCATCTTATCTTCTGGTGCAGATGTGTTATATCAATGAATGTCTCCCTCGGTATCCATGTGATGTGTGTAAAAACCCGAAAGGGCTGGGAGGCCTCTTAATTATGCGAACCGCCACATGTATAGACACCGGTATAATCTAAAAAATGACTAAACACCATTGTTTTTAGTAACCCAAAACCCTTTTTCTTGCTGGTGTCGGAGGTCAGACCTCCAAAGCTACCCCACATTGATATCACTAATTCTCAAGACAGATGTCCCTCATTTCATAAGATCTCAGAATCTTCGAGGTATGAGATTTTGGTGTGCCTAAGAAGTGTGTGTCGTGTAAGGGGGAGTCAGTGCCACCAAATCTCTTTCTATCCACTTTGTTTCAATATTTGGAGAAATCCAAGTGGGGACTCAAAAAGTAGTATCATCTTTCCAGCTTAGTTTGTGCATGCTTACAAGTGTTCTTGATTGTGTTAATTCCTGTGGAAATTGGGATTTTTTCAGCCTATAGAATATACACATTGTGCTCATATTTGGACAACAACACCTTCAAACATTATGTCTTCTTTTTTGTTGTGTTTTCTTGCCACAAAAACATCAACATTCAGATTTGGTCACTTATCAACAACTTCAAAAATTTGGGTAGTGATTCTCTGCAAAAAGGAATTGTTAGGATATTATCAAGACAAGCACAAACACATAAGCAACAAACCAAGTGTTAGTGTTAGAAATCACAAATCAAATACTATCCTAAGTATGCATATCAAGAGAGACACTACACACAAAATAGAAAGCTTAATGAAACTAAGAAATGCAACAAGACATCTCCAAATTCCCTCCACCATGCTTGTAGCTTCTCCTCCCTCGTTCCTCTCCTCTCCAAGTTCCCAAATGCGTGTAGCTCTCAATAGCTTTTTGCACTATTCTGGATTCTTATGGAGGTTCAAGATTGTAAAATAGATGATTATGAGAATGCAAATGTGAACAAGCTAAAATGATATATTATCTAATTATCTAATATTAATTTTATCCCAAAATGATAAATATAGATGATTATGCTAAATGCTCTCTAAAGTTCACTATAAATTAGATGCATATAAGATTTTAGGATCTAGAGTATGAAGAAATGAGCTCTATTTATAGGTAAAATGGAGCAATGGAGGGCTGAGATTGAGTATTCTCATCAAGGGTCATGATTGATGGGTTTATGATCTATGTGAGGGATTTCAACCCAATCCCAGGATGACAAATGTCAACAAGAGATGGGCTGAGAGGGGAGGGAATAAGCATTAAATGCTTGACATGACTTGAGGGTTAACTTGGGAGGTAAGGTTAATGTTGAGTTGAAAGAATAAAGGTATTATCCAATAAATAATGTCTTTATCCAATGGATAAACTCTTGTGCAAGAGTTAGTGAGGATAACCATGGTCAAAGCAATAAATGCTTGAAGAGACCCATGGGTTAAATGAGGGTTGAGTTAGAGGTAAAGTCTCTAACCATGGGGGCAAGTGGATCTAACCATAAATGGTTATGTAAGAGCCATTAATGGTCATGTAAGAGCCATTAGTGGTTTGGAAGACTTTAGAGGTTAGCTTGTTGAACACATAAAGGATTAAATGATTTTCAAAGACTTTGAAGGCTTTGAGAAGTGACTCCAAGTTTCTTAGGAATGTGACAATATTTAGGAGATGAATTAGGCTAATTAGGAATGATTAGAAAGTGGTTAGAAGGGTCTAGAAGGGGATTTAGGATTGCAAGTGGGTTTGGTGGGTGAGGGAAAATAGGATTTAAATTAAAATAAAATTAATTTATTTCAATTGTGGTTGTAACTTGCATTTGTAGGAGAATGCAAGTGGGGAGATTTTTAATGATTTAAATAAATGTTTTATTTATTTAAAAGAGGAAAGGGGATTAA
This sequence comes from Cryptomeria japonica, assembly GCF_030272615.1. NCBI lineage: Eukaryota > Viridiplantae > Streptophyta > Pinopsida > Cupressales > Cupressaceae > Cryptomeria > Cryptomeria japonica. The sequence continues at coordinate 178,507,556 of NC_081409.1, forward strand.
ATTAAATAAATAGGATTTATTCATTTAATTGATTTAGAGGTGCGGTTTAATGGATTAATTGAAATAAATTAAATAATTTATTTAATTAATAGGAGAATGGTTGAGGATGAATTAATTAAATGTTAATTTAATTAACTGTTGGCTAGTGGGTTTATTAATCAAATAAATAGTAAATATTCATTTAATTAAATGGACAGATTTATGTGACTATAGGTAGAATTGAGAATTTGCCAGGAAACATGTTTGTGTTCACTTCCAACGTGTATACGATCACTTTGGTTGCATCTATGTTCATTTCTAGTGCATTTTTTTACTCATATTATCGCATTTGTGTCACTTTTTGGCATGTTTACAGATAGAATTGAGAAATCATTATCAATTGAGAAAACATGCTTTTGACTCATATTATCGCATCTGTGTTGCTTTCTGGCTCATTTTTTGAGCATCATATCATGTATTTTGACAAATTGAGATTTCCATTGCAACTATGAATCTACTTTTTTGGACTCTGAAAATGCATATTTGAGATATTCCGACACATCTGTGGATTCATACTATTTCTGTGGTTTTGTGATTCTAAGAGATTCTAAGGTTGATTCCATAAAATTTCACTTTATTCAACCATTATATCTTTTCACGGCTTTTCATTCACTGTCAGATATTTCAAACATCATTTTCAAAGTCCCTATTTACACTTTTCAACTAGAGTCAAAAGGTTGTTTAGTAGTCCTTATCTTATTTTGCAAACACATCACATACATTTCTAGGTGGTTCCCACATAAGATTTATCATCTTGGGTACCATTTGGACATCTTAAGTTAAGGTCAACTTACTCCATTAGAGTTTATCATCTCCTAGGAAGCCACACCTTGCTTAGATCATTACATTTATCTTGGAACTACATTTTGGGACATTGCAAGACAACCCTAGATTCATTATCCATTTGACAAACCTCTTTATCTTTCATAATATTCATATGATTCCATACTCCACTTTAGCCAAGGTCTTTTCATGGTTGAACTTCGATCCCAAAGGTCTAGAAGACAATCCAAAGAAGCTCAAAGATCTCTAAATTGGAAACATATGAGCTTGATGAGGAAGAATTTTACAATGCACGATCCTTTGAAAACTACAATAATGCACAAGAATTTGATGAGTCCTTTACTACCACAGATATTCAAGGCACCATGTCCAATGAGTGATTTAATAGTTTGGTTGAAGTAATTATGAGAATTGAACACCAACACTTTTTAAACATTTTAATTCAAAGTATTGCAAGATTACCCCATGACTTTGATGTGACACAAATTTTGGAAGAAGATCCTAATCAAGCTAGTGGTAATTATGGTGGACATAGATGTGAGTGTACCATGCATGAGTTACCTTCATCCCTATATCAAAAACTTGAAGTGACATATACTCATTCTTATACTAATGATGCTAGACACACTCATGAACAACCTTGTGCATGTACTTTCCAAGGTCAAAGGAATACCAATTTTTAAACAACATCAAAAGAATACTCAAGATCATGATAATACTTACACAAGAAGACCACATGTAAGATTTGGTGGCAATACTTGAGTTCATGCTTACAATACCAATTATGTCCACGATCATGATACATATAATCATCCTAGACCTAGTGCTCTTTATCATAATACTATACCAGGTGGCTCATAAAACAACTACATTCCTCCACCACATGAACACATATATGACCAATATCATCCTTACATGCAATATATTACTCCTGCTCGTCCTAGTGGATCGAGCATGGGAATACCTCAAAGAGAGAAAGCACCACCTAGCAGTGACTTGCAACAACAAATAACAAGTATGCAAACACCAACAAAGGACTACACAATTGATGGCATATGTGTTTATCCATTTGATAGAAGCATACCAATGCATCCTTTTCCTCCTTATTTTGTAGTACCAAATTTTGACAAGTATAGAGGAAAAGGAGACCCCAAGTCACACATTAGAGATTTTTTCATGGCTTGCATAGAGTTGGCAAGAGAAAATTTCTACTTGATGAGATTATTTTCACAAAGTTTAGGAGGAAAAGCTATGGAATGGTTTTCACAACTTCCTCCTAGGATCAAGTCATGGGGTGAATTGGCAGAGGCCTTTATACAACATTGAATGTGAAGTATCAATGACCACTTTATGCAACACAAAGCAGAAAAATGGAGAAACCTTTGCGTCATTTTTACAACAATGGAGAAGTTTAGCTAGTTGATGCCCTTATCAAGTTCCACAAAAGCAAATGGTTGAAATTTTTACCCAAATTGTGAAGAAGGACATTGGATATGAAATTCGTAAAGCATGTTTGTCTACCTTCAACGATGTCATTGAAAAAGGACTATTAGCTGAAAAGGTCCTTAGTGAGCAATGCACCATCAAGTTATTTAAATAAAATAAAGATGATCCTAATGGGAAAGACAAACCCCAATTTTGAAAAAAAAATAAGAATATCGTCAATGATGGGGTTGTGGATGCTAATATGGTCAAACCAAAGATAACTTTTCCTAGTGCTAGTTCATCCACTAATCAAGTAAACACACAAAGAGCACTAAGACCTCCAAGGAAGTACACACCTTTGGGAGAGCCTATTTAAAGTAAATTGAATAAGTTGGTTGCCAACAAGCTCATCACATTACCAGATAATCAACCATTGGTAAAACCTTCATGGTGGAATGACAATGCATTTTGTGAATATCATAAGAGAAAGGTCCATAAGACTAGTAATTGTCACAAATTGAAGAATCACATTCAAGATATCACTAACAATGGTGCGATAGAAGTTGATGGTCATAATTCTAATGAAGAGCATGTGCTGTTCAAGGAACCATATCCATTCTCCTAAGATAGACAATAATGCCAATTACACTAATGTGGCCTATGATTACATCGTCAACCATATTAATGAATTGAATAATCATGTGTCTACCATAGCCATAAAAGGAAAATCCCCTGAATGCAATGCCACTAATCGAAGGGGTAAAGTTACTTTACAAGGTGCTCCATCCAAAAATTCATCTTCCAATAACCAATACGACCTTGTACATCAATTGGGAAAGACACCTACTCTTATTTTGATCCTAGAACTTTTGCACATTTCACCCTCACACAAAACTATTTTGGACAAAACTTTGCAAGAGACATATGTTCCTACCAATCTAAACATAGACCAATTTCAAGCAATGGTATGACACCTTTCTACCCCCCATTACCTTACATTTACCAAAGCAGATGATGCATCTCCACAACAACCAAATCCTTCAAACAAGATATCAACAATCATCATAAAATGGGATCCCACCACTTTCAAAAGATGGGGTGAAATGGAAGAAGAAGATATTTATAATATGCTTTACAAAGAACTAGAAGAACAACTAATCAAGACCACATAACAATACCAGTTGAAAACTATCGAAAGGCTTCAAGTTTCTATAAAATATTGGATATGATGGAAAAGGTCCTCTTGGCCTATAAAAGAAAGGTATTGTGGAACCATTAGAACCAAAGTTAGTACCAAAGAAACAAAGAACTAAAGGACTTGGTTTTTCACCATTGAGATTGAGTGGTCTTGACCCTTAGGCTACTTTGCAAATTATATATCTCGCTCCACCAATGACTAACATAAGGAAATATCTTATTCTACAGATTCAAATGAATGGGAATGAGGTTCTGACAAATCATCTAGTGATTATGAGCTTGTAGAAACTTTCAAAGAACCTGGTGAACCCACTGAGAAAGAAAAATTTAGAGAACTATTCAAAGTTAGTCAAGTGACATCATCAAATACCACACCCCAAGATAAAAAAGATAGTGGTGAAGTGTGGATAAAGACTTTTTGGGATCTTGAACCCACTACGTTTTGAGGCTCTAAGCAAAAACTACAAAAAGTAAGAAATCTTGTTGCTGAGTGTCCTTCTAGTGATGTCAATTTGGATTCTTTTACGTTCAAGATTGATGGGGAGAGTACCCGAGATGACTCCAATGAATTTATTTACATACCTGAAGATTATTTTGTCTTTACCTCTACACTTGTTGAATTTGAACATATTGATGGCCTTCCCCTCATTCCCTCTTATTTCATTGACTGGGACCAACAAGGACCTCCACAACTTGACACGTTCCAAAATGATAAGGTCTTCATTGATTACCTTGGCATAGCATATGATATACCCCTTAGGGACCATAAAGTAGGATACACCATTGAATTCAACAATGTGGCATACTTTGGAGAGGGTGTCAAATCTTCTAGTTGTAAAAACAATAAAATAAAAAAATAATGAGTCTTTTAGTGAAAACCATAGCGCGGTAGTTTCTAACCCCAAAAAAGTAAAAAGAAAGGACACATGTGATGGTGAAAACCTCTTTGAGGCGCTAGAGGATGGAAGGTACACCCTCCCCATGAAATCATATCAGGAGAAGTCATCTGTGTTGATTAAGGAGACCATAAAAACAAACATTGGGACAGAAGAAGTACGACACAATATCTTCCTTGCACAATCATTGCAGAAATCAAGTAGCCAAAGGTCACAAAGTTCTTTACAGACAAAAAAATCAAGTTTGCATGGTCATACATGGATACAAGTTTGGACTTGATCCTAATTTAGTTATGCACCACTTGACAGTTACTCCAAGTGTTAAACCAATCAAACATAAATTGTGTAAGATGCATCCACATGTGGCATTACTAGTAAAGGTTGAGCTTGAAAAGTTGTTGGATGTTGGCTTCATTAGACCAATTGACCATCCCAAATGGATTTTCAATCTTGTATCTGTTAGCAAACTAGATGGCAACATAAGAATCTGTACTGATTTCAGAGACATAAACAAGGCTTGTACCAAGGATGACTTCCTATTACCAAACATTGATTTGATTGTTGATCTCACGACAGATCATGCGATGTTATCACTTATGGATGGATTCTCCAAATACAATTAGATTAAGATAGCAGCTGACGATCAACATAAGACAACATTCACATGTTTGTGGGGTACCTTTTGTTGGAATGTCATGTCCTTCAGATTGAAGAATGCAGGTGACACATATCAAAGAGCCATGACATCATGCACATTTCCATGGAGGACTACGCATATGATATTTTAGGAAAATCGGTCACAAGGGAAGAACATTTGGATTTCTTAAAAGTAGTCTTTGATCGCTTGGAGAAATATAAAGTTAAATTGAATCCAAAGAAATGTGTCTTTGGAGCGACCTCCGAGAAACTCATAAGATACATTGTTTCATAATGAGGTATTTGAGGTGGATCCAAAAAAAGTCAAAGCAATTTGAGAGATGCCTCCTCCTAAGAATATCAGTTAACTAAGATCATTGGAACAAAAGCTTTAGTCAATCTGAAGATTCATAGCATAACTCGCAGATAAATATCATCTGTTTCAACATTTTCTTCACAAGAACATCAAGTTTAAGTGGGATGATGAATGCCAACAAGCTTTTGAGATTCTTAAGGACTATCTCTTGAATCCACTAGTGTATATGCCACCAATTCCAGGAAAACCATTGTTACTCTAAATATCAACAACGACGACAACACTAGGGCCACTTTTGGCACAATAGGACCATGAAGGAAAAGAATGAGTCATTGACTAAATTAGTCAAACATTGATGGGATATGAGCTTAATTACACTCTAATTGAGTGCACGTGTTTTACCATTATTTTTGCTTAGCAAAAGTTGTGTCATTACATGCTAACTCATAAAACAAAGCTCGTAGCAAGAATTCATCTACTAAAGTATCTACTCAACAAGGCAACTCTCACAGGAAGGTTGGCTAAGTCGGAAATGGTATTAAGTGAATTTGACATTGAGTACATTGACATAAAAGCTATCAAGGGACAAGTTATTGCAGATCAAATCGCATATGTGTCAATAATCAACAATTCTCCTCTTGTATCAGAATTTCCAGATGAATCCATCTTCACGGTGATAAAATCTAGATTATGACAACTATATTTTGATGGATCATTTACACAACATGGATTAGGAGCAGGTATACAATTTGTCACAGCTCAAGGGGATTCTATTTCTAAATCATAATGGCTATCTTTCCCTTGCAAAAACAATATTGCAAAATATGAGGCATTGACAACATGTCTACGGATTGCAGTTCAGTGGAAGATCCAAGAGCTTCATGTTTTTGGGGACTCTCAACTTGTAATTCCTCAAACAAATGATGACTATCAAACTAAAGATGAAAAACTAATGGCTTACAAGAAAATATGGACAAATTCAAGAAATATTTCACAGAGATAGTCTTTGAGAAAATACCGAGAGAGAAAAATCGAGTTGCAGATGTTATGGCTACCATTGCCTCCTTGATTGACATGCCACAAAATGTGACCCATTGTGAGTTCTTAGTTGATAATCTTTTGGTCCCTGCATATGATATCACTCCATTAGAATTAAATTGTGTTATTGGTTCAATTCCCCTTGGTACAACAACATTTTCGCCAACCTTAGTGATAATACCCTTCCACCTGACCTTTCCAATAACCAACGTTGTACCTTCATCCGCCAAACCTCCCGCTACATTATCATAGCTGACACATTATATTAACAGAGTCTCAATGGTACTCTTCTTAGATGTTTAGAGAGTGAGGAAGCTCAAATCTCTTTGCATGAAGTCTACGAAGGTATATGTGGGATTCACTCTAGTGGTCCAACCTTAGCCAAAAAAATTATGAGGACTAGTTACTATTGGCCTACAATGGAAAAGGAATTATACAAGTAAATAAAAATATGAAATCAATGTCAAATTCATGGAGACCTAATACATGCACCAACATAGGAGATTCAATTGATCGCTACTCCATTGTTGTTTTGTTAGTGGGGACTCAATCTTGTGGGCAAGATTCACCCTCCCTCATCCAACGATCATTTATTCATCATCGCAACCACTGAGTATTTCATAGAGTGGATTGAGGTTGTTCCTCTTATCCAAATCACCGGTAAGCAGATTGCAACTTTCATCCTCAATTACATCATTTGTTGATATGGTGTTCCCATTTCCTTCATCATAGGCAAGGAACGTCCTTTCAAAAACTAGGATGTTCGTGAGATTTGTGACCGGTTCCATATCCACCATCATTTTTCCATTCCATACTACCCCCAAGGTAATGGCCAAGCTAAGGCATCTTAAAAAACTATCCACAAAATCCTTAAAAAGATCGTCGATGATGTTGGCTGAAACTGGCATGTCCAACTCAATCTTGCACTATGGGCCTATAGCACGTGTTCACATACCTACTAGAGCTACTCCCTATTCACTTGTCTATGGTGCTAAAGCCATATTTCCCATTGAGGTCGAGTTACCATCTTTACGGGTCTCCTTACATGATCTTATTAGTAAAGAAGACTACAAGGTCTCCCACTTGCAAGATTTGGAATTGTTAGGTTTGTGTCGAAAAACTGCATTTAATCACCTAAAATCATGTCAACAATTTATGAGTCACGGTTACAATCACATAGTGAAACCTTAAACATTTGAGGTAGGTAACTTGGTCCTAAGAGAGAACCCCAAAAATCAACAAGATAGAGAGAAAAGGGGTTAATTTGAACCAAATTGGCTTGGGTCTTATGTCATTACAACAATTTATGGTTCAGGTGCATATCAGTTATCAACACCAGAAGGAGAACCATTGGATGATCCTATCAATACCATGCACCTTCAAAGGTTTTACACATAAATTTTCTAAGAATCCTATCAAAAATACAAAAAAAATACAAAAAATTGTCACTTTGGTGAAAACTTGGCAAACAGACACCTTGTGACACAAAAAAAATTGAAAAAGTAAAGAGAAATAAATTCATCCAATAGTGAAAACTAAGTTGCCGGTGGCATGTGTAGGGAATTTCGCTCCTCCTTCCTTTATGACTCAGTTTTTCCCTTTCACTTTGCACACACTCACAACCTATCATTCCATAATAAAAATGTCCATCCCCATCATGACTTGTTATTGATCTACCTAAGAATGGTTCACCATCCATAATAAACCCTTTTCACTATTTCCTTCACCCATATAAATCAAGTTCTATCTATAATTAGGGGCATATCCTAAACCTAGTGATGGAATCGGATCCTTGGCATCACATGTTTTGAGGAGCATCATATTTTCATTCCTTCTTTCTTTCCATGCATAATTCGTAATAAAATATCACTTGTATTGCCAATCCGTAATAAAGTTTTCATTCTTCTCCACAATAAAGTATCAATTTCATGGAGTGAGTCAGTTTTAAATGAGACACAAGTAATGGTGAGCTTTCAACAAATCAATCTTTTGGCAGACTTTGACTACAACATGATTTTTCAACATTATTTGTCTTTTATCATGATGACAACATGGTGACCAGATCAAACATGTTAACATATGTGGCAAGACACAGTTATAACTTGAGGATTTCAATTTATGTTGGTGGGTCTTTGATTTTCATTTAAATTTATCTTTTGTGGTGTCATGTTTCCTATACTTCTCAAGGATGTCTATGGACTAGAGTGGCTGGATGGGGTATGATCACCTATTTTATTATTTGTAGACTATCTCCTAGCAACACTATGACTTGTCCAAGGATATCAGGACACCATGGGTCTAGTGTTGATAGGGTTCACCTAGCTTGCTCACACTTCTCCTATTGGTGTTGCTCACTCCACCAACTCCTCCAGGCCTTGCTATGCTTCAAGACCTCCTAGTACTTCTCAAGCTCTACTAGGAATATTGCTTTGTCCACCTTAAGGTGACATTCAACAAGTGTCTTCACTAGGAACTCTACCAATTCAATGCTCTTCACTAGTCCTCAGTCCTTCAAATTGACATTTTGTCACTCTCACCCCCAATGTTGTCATGTGTTTTGTAGAGGTGTGGAGGTGTTCATCCAACATGTAATTTGGACAACAAGGTCCATATGTTTCATTGCTAAACTCATCTTCCCTACCGATTTCAAGAAAATGCATGAAAAGAGGGCTACTAGGAAAGAGCCCCAATTAGGCCTCCTAATTCGGGGTTTTAGGGATTTTTGGTCATACGGTCCAAAAGACCCTACAAAGAGTTTTATGATTCTTCAATCACTCATTTAACCCCAAGATATTTATTTGGTTTTAGACCCCCAAGTGTTCGTACAATGCCCTAACCCAAAAATGAGGTTTTGGTAGGGTTTCAATGGCTTTTAGGACTGTGACTGTCCAACTTTGTGAAAAGGGAATAAAATGGATTTTTCAAAGCTTCTCCTTCCATCTAAAACTATGTATGGATCTAATAAACAATTCCAAATGCTTAGGCTAAGGTTTTGATTTCACCCTTGCACTCTTTTGTCATTTCTCCACCTTGTCTTTCCTAGCCGGGTTGCAATAGGACTCGCCTAGGTCAAGGTGGAAACAATAGTAACCTTCAATGTCAAAGCTCCTCTCTGCATATTTACAATGTACATAAGGTTTCCTACCATTTCCCAATAGGCCGTGATGGTAGCGCAGAGGGATTTTATGGGGTAACCATTTTGCAGTGACATGCTATTTACAAGCCAAAACTGGCTATTTCAAAGCAAAACAATAAAAGAACTAACAAAACCTATGTACAAAGCATGAAATGGACTATAAGACACAAGAACACACCAAAGAAAAATAATCCAAGTTTGGATCAATGTATTCAATCCATTTGTATTCACTGTTCAATGCAAAATAAGACCAAAACAATAATAACAGTCTGAAAATGAGTGGTTTTAGTTTGTTATTCATAATAATCAATGCTTCCAACCTTGGTATCTATGAAAGAGAGGGTTTAAATAGTCTTACCCACATGTGGACGTATCTTAGGTCAATTTTTTAACCCTAATTCCACCACTAAGCTCTTTTAGGACCAAAGTTGTCATGACAACTTTTACAATTTTCCACATCTTGCCTTTCCCACTTAGGCAACCTATTTACAAGTTATTACTAACTTCTATTTCAACATTTATAAGGATATTTTGAACCCCTCTAATAATTTAATCAACCTATGCCTCTTTTGACCATCTAGAAGGCTTCATTGACTACTCGAACCAAGAACAACCAACAAAGTGCAAACCTAGAAAGAAACCAACTAAGCTAGGCCTACACTTGACTCAACCTAGACTCTAATCACACACATTGGACCCTCCCGGACTCCTTATTGGAAATATGACTTGTCTAAGGTCAGTACAAGCCAAAATTGAAGAAGGACTATTAACCTAAGTCCTAGGTGCTCCTGCACCAAGTGTGAACGGGGGCATTCTTTGTTTGCGACTATTTGATCTCCGTGTAAATGATATAATGACTATCTAGGTCAAACCTATATGTAGATGGTTAGAATACATTTGACATAATAATTTTAATGATGATATAGCACAAGAAGTTATTTCACCTCCATATCTTCTACCTTGCATCCCGCTTTTTCATGTGTCCTCCATTGTTCTTCCCTGAGCCCGTGTAGTTCAAAATCGCATGATTTAGTATAATGACACACCAAAAACATCTGCATTTCATGTAGTGTCCATATGCATCGTCATGTTAGTCTGCATCATACATATCACATATAAATCACACCACATCCATCCTGCATATCAACAAATTAGTTTTCATATAATTATATCATAAGTGTGTACATAGTATCACATCCTGCACACACCACCTGTCAGTACATCACATCATTCATCATAGATAACATCTCATCATAAGACATATAAGCATCATAGGATATTCTGTCATATGCCATTAGTAAACACATAAGAATGATAACATACATCACACCATCATAAATAAGAACATTACATCATCATACATAGCATAAGCATATAGAAAAATAAATACATTTTATCAACATCACATAGACATATAAGGCATATAGTAACATCATATCATAAGCATAATCATAAATGCATCACATAAGATCATAACAATATATTCATCACCAAAATAGATCATCTCTCATAAATATATCAAAAAATATGTGTTATGATACAATGATGTCAAAAAAAATCGTATGACTACAAATGTCCCAAGTGTCTTTATCATACAAAAAAATGATACAATATGAACTTAAGAGGGCTATGATGAGTTACCTCCCTCAAATCCAGTAGGCCTCAGTGGAATCTGAGCCCCTGATGGACCAACCCCTAGATTTCCTTGTGGTGCCCCCCTTTTTGATCCTATTGTTGGCAGCAGTCACATGCCCCCACCGCTAGATGCCCTAGGATCTTTTCTCCTCGATGTGGTATGGGAATTTTGTCTAAAGCTCCCCACCCTCATGTGAGGTGCCATTGCTGCCTCATAGAGACTCCTCCAATACCTGATCTTAGCTCTTGTTCTCATGCAAAATGCGTAGCCTGCAACCCATCCCCTATGATCTGGATAGTCTCCTCTGCATGGGTATAACATTCTATGGCTTGATCCCTCCTATTCAAATTTTCTTGTCGTTCTTGCCTCAACCTAGCCACCTGCACCTCCAAGGCCTCTATATCATTGGTCTATGTTTGGACTTTCTCTCAGAGCATATCTTGTTGTTGTCCCGCTGCCTCAGCCCATTCCTCCTCCCTCTACTTTGCCTAAACCTGTTGGGAAACATGTATTGGTTGTCCTCCTCTCCCTTATGGTGGCCTAGGTGGCCTACCATCCTGACCTCCACCTCTTTGATCCCATCCCCCACCTCCCACATCTCAACCTCCATCTCCCTCTCCTCCTCCCCTCCCCTACACCACCCTCCTAACTCCTCCTCTCCACCATCTCCTCCAACCTGACCTCCCATACTCATCATCATCATCATCTAGTATAGGTGGTGGCTCCCCTAGCCTTGTCATTTGTGGAAATGGCTGTGCTCTAAAATATGCCTCATAATTAGGCATCATCCCTAGATCTACTATCTCCCTGTGAAGGTCCCAAGGCATCAAGAAAAGAACCTAGAACTCGACCAATGCAATATCATATGACAAAACTAGACCCCAATGTACCTACACTCACACTGTTCATACAAACTCACCTACTCCTCGAGGCATGTCATGTACCTTGTTGAACTACCTATATACTCTATCTAGTAAACACTTGTCTAATATGTAGGGTTTCCACCCAATCAAGCACCTGGTCATGTAAAAAAATGGAAGCTCAGTCGCATCCTCCTGCCAATCCTCACAATTGAGGTCGGGTCTCCATATAACAATATCTATATCAACGATGACCCTCCTCTAGCACTCCACCTTCCCCAACAGAGTCCGGGAAGTGACCATAGGATAGTAATGTACATAAGAATAATTAGGTCCTCTGAATCTAAAATAAACTAGCCTGGTCACTGCAATGTGCTCATATGCCCACACCTGTAGCAATGTCATTCTACATCCAAGGCCGCATCCACCAAGATGTACAAACTGGTGTAGCTCATGATACAAGTGGGCCAACATACATAAGGCCCATGCAAACCAGGTAGCCCAAGTCATCGCCATCTCCATGGCCCATCCTCATCAAGTCGCTAAACCATTTTTCAACCTATCTGGTATAGGTATCCACTTATCACCCCACCCATAACTGCTGCTAAGACCTCCCCACTAGGATACATGGTCTCCCAACTCACATGTCCATCTTGGATCTCTAGGTCCCTGTCATAGAACACTCGATGTAGAGCATCCTTGTCCTCATCGTGATCATATACTACCATCTCTCTAGAAATGAGAATGTGAAGTATCCTATAAACATCCTCCAGAGTAACTAACATCTCATTGGTTGGAAAATCAAACAAGAAACTCTCTAAACACCACCGCTCGAATAACATAATCAACAATCCAAGGTTCACCCGAATCTTCAACATAAACATAATGTGTCTCTAACTCATCACCTCTAGAGCTCTGTGGTGGTCCTCTATCAACTATGGGTGAAGTTTTTGTGTAATGGGATATGTCTCCCAAGACTCTAAGAGAGGCAATTAATCCTACAATCATACCAAGCAAATCACATTGGTCTCATCATATCAGCCCCTACCATTATCCTATCCTAGTAGTACTTATGTTAATTGTATGGTGCTACTTGTCTAGCCCTATCTTTGTGGTGCTTATGTTTATCACATGGTATTACTTAATCACCCATGCTCCTATTAGTACTTATGCTTATCACATTGTACTACTTATCTAGCCCTATCTTTGTAGTGTTTATCTTTATCACATTGCTATTGCTTGCAGTGTATATGTTTATCACATTGCACTAAATCCTAGCTTTGCTTTCCTCATGATTGTGGTATCACATTTAGCTTTATCTTACTAGGGCATCTATCAAAGTCTATCACTTCAACAATCAATCCTATTTTCCACACATGTTCATTACATTGCAACTGCTTTTTGCCCTAACTTTTGCTTGCTAGACATATACACACCAGGAATTATCCCATACGCGTTGAGACTACATATACGCACTTTTAGCTTGCATGCATTTTATTTTTTTTACTTATACATGACCTAATCACCTACATGCAAATTTTATAGACACATAGAACATTTCATGCGCATACGTAGATTTAGCTTGCACAAACGCGCTTTCGCATCTCATACACACCTAAACCTAACACATATATGCTCAAACCCTCAAAACTCTAAACACGTTTCTATTTTGTATGACTTTCTATCCTAATAAATGTGTCTTAAATACAAAATTGACAAGCAATTTGACATACATATCAACTCACCCATGTCCACTGGCTGCTAGAAACATCAAATTCGATTGAACTTTTGCAATTTGATTGTCATAGCTCTAGAACTGCTATCTAGTTTGCTCAAGCTCCCAGAATGCTCTATGCTCTAATCTCTTAAATGATAAAGATGCAAATGAGGATGTTTTTTCTACGTGGCTCCTATATATAGTTTATGGAATCCTAATTGGTTGTGCTCACCTCCTGATGTCTTTTCACTACTCGGTGATCCCTTTTGTGCCATGTTTTCACCTGCTTGAACCTATTGCCTTATCCTCATCTCTTCTACCCTTTCTTTCCTATCGAGAGATTGTTTGCAGTTTTTCCAAATTTTTCACCTAATCTCTCAAGGGAGCATACCACTATTGTACTGGGGAGAATGTTGTATTAGTTAATCTTATTTTCTTTGAGCCAATGCGACTGGCTGAATTGTCTCAAAGAGGGGCAAAATGTAGACACCTAAAATTATCCTAGCCTAACTAAATAAATATTTTATTTATTTAATTATTTTATCCTAAGCCTTCTATTAGTTAAATAGATTTTTATTTATTTAATTAATTCCCTTATCTTCTTCTAGCCTTTCCCTATTTGAATAAATATTTGTATTTATTTAAATTATCCTTCCCCTAAATTAAATAAATATTTTATTTATTTAAATGACCCCACTTCTTCTATTAATTAAATAAATCTTCATATATATTAATGTATTTTTTAAAATCTACTTTCAAATGTGAAATGGCTCTGCATGCGTATAGATATGTGAACATCAAAGCAGTCGAAGAGAGGAGAGAAACTAACAGAATGGCCACAACATCTGGCAGGGCTCCCTTATGGCAAGAACACAACTGGGAATTGGTAAAAAGTAAGAAAACCATTACAGTAGAAAGGAGATGGGCTGTGAGGGCAAATGAAATCCATTAAGTCCAATATCATGACGAAAAACATCTAACCTAGGGCAGGGTCTGGGAGATGGCGGAGAAGCAATCATATGCGAGGAATGCTTTGACACATACCCTCTCAAACACTATGGATATGAGAAGGCAAGCAACTAGGACAGAAATGAAGAAAGGAAGGGCATTGGATCAAACACAAATGTGGGTGATTCCAATCACATCACAAGTCCCTAGCTACACAACCAGGGCAAACATGATTCCTCTGGGTGCTCAAACAAACTTTGACTCTGGAGATTCCAGTCATAGACTGCAGTAGACAATGTTCCCTTGGACCAGCAAAGGGAAGAATTTTGGTAGACTCATGGAAAATGAAGGAAGGGCAACAAATATCCCTAAATAGGTCAATACAGCCTTGGACATGAAGCGAGACAATGTGCCCCACAAAGACCCAAGAAAATTAGATGCCCTAGCGACAATAAATCTCACTTCAAAGCCCATCAAAATCAAATTTCCCAGAGAAGCAGAGGCCCTAGGTGAGTATTGCAGAAGGCACGACCTCTTTGCAAAATGGGGAGGAAACAACCTACCAATAGAAGAAATTGTGGAATGGTGGAAATCAAAATTCCATGGCCAGGTAAGTATAATAGCCCTAGCCAACAATTTCATATATATAGAATGCAATGATAAAAATATGAAGGCTAAACTGCTGCATGAAAATTATGTTTTTTATAAAGGCATAAAATTTAAATTTATAGATTGGCAACCAAATTTTGATGCCAAAAGATTTGAATTTGAAATGGAATCAAAATGGATAGAAATCCACAATGCTCCTATAAAACTAATGCATGCCAAAATCCTTATACAGATAGGGGAAAATTGGGCAAATTCATAGTGGTTGAGAAAAAATGGACGAAGAACTCAAACATTAAAATCCTGATAGAATTCAACAAAGCTAAAGGTAATCTAAAAAATATATCTATAGAAACTATCGATGACACATATACTCTAAAGTCGGTCTGGTTCAATGGGCAGGTGACAGAAGATCTAGCCTTTTGCAAAAAGTTAAAACCTAATCATCAGAAGATGCAAGCTTCAGATGTGGACAAAAATGTAACACCAAATGGGAAAATAGACATACAATTTAATATGAGTAAGGGTGGCTTTATTATAAACACTGGACAACAAAGGATTGAGAATACCCCAACAACTCATCCCTCCTCAGTCTTGGGAATCATCAGTAACAAAACCCTGGAAATTCAGACCATTAACAAAGAAGAACAAATTCAAAATGAATTGAACAAGGTTATAGATAACCTAATGGGGAAATTAGCTAAGGAATATGTAGATGAGATACTCATCGATACCCCAGCCAAATTGACAGAGATTGATAATATCCCCAATATAGAAGAAGTTCAGCCCATCCACATAATACCCTCTCTGGTTGGTAACTCTAATAAAGAGGATCAAGAAGACATAATTGCAACCTTTACCAACCTAGAGGACTCCCCTGTGGTGAAAGGGTTGAATACAAATGAAGAAAGAGATTTCATTATCCAGGAATTAATCAACATGCAGCTAGAAGATAATAACACAACAATAGATAATAATCTAATTAGTCCATCAATCAGAGGTACAATCCAGACAGGAAGTGAAAGAACAACTCCTGATTGTGGAAAATCTATGAGCAACAAAAGAGGTAGGAAGTCTTTTTTAGACAAAAGAAAGATGGACGGGGATGCATAGGGGCAGGCCAAAATAACAACATTACTAGAGCTAGGAAAATCTCCCCCTCCCTTGGCAAAGGTATAAACATACTTACCTAGAATGTCAGGGGCTTGGGAGCCCCTAACAAACAAAGACTGGTTAAGATAAGTATATTGAAATCTACCATGGATCTAGTTCTAATACAAGAAACAAAAATAAGTAAAAATGAAATAAATAATTTCAGTAGGAAATTTAATCAATGGCAAATGGAAGTAGTAGAATCTACAGGGGCATCAGGAGGACTAGGTATAATATGGAGAAATAGTATGGTTGCATTCACATACCAATCCAAAATGCAAAATTGGATGGCTAGCAAGATCAGAACACTCAGGTTTAACCTTGAGTTTATAATCATTAATGTATATGATCCAATCCCAACAGAAAAGAAGAAACTAGTGTGGTAGGAAATTGAACAATTCTTAAGGATGCATGAGGAATCACACATCGTCATAGGTGGTGATTTCAATACAATATTATACGCATTAGATAAAAGTGATGGTAATACAAACATGAAACAATCACAAAGAGACTTCGTTAATTGGATAAATAACAATAACTTATTTGAAGTTGTAGCAAAAACTGGCTTCCACACATGGAACAATGGGAGAAAAGACTTCACTAACATCGTAGAAACATTAGATACATTCTTCTTTAAGGGAGGCCTAACTAAGTTCCACACAGAACTAAAAACCATGGTACTACCCTAGTCAAGATATGATCACTTCTCGGTTCTCTTAGAACTTATGGGGGAAACAGAGTAGACAGGATATCCCTTCAAGTTCGAGAGAATATGGTTTACACACGAAGACTTCCTCCCCAATATAAAAAAATGGTGGAAGGAGAGTAATGTTGTAGGATCAAAATTATTTTGTCTGGTATCTAAGGTGAAAGAAACTAAGCACAAGTTACTAGATTGGAACAAAGAGAAATTTAAAAACATTTTTGAGGAAAAGGTAAGACTTGAGAAAGAATTAGAGACAATAAATTATGATGTGATGCAAAATGGGATGACTTCTGAGACATATGAAATTGAGAAGAGGCTCCTAAGTGAATATGAAAGCATCTTAGCAAGAGAAGAGATATATTGGAAGCAAAAATAATGAGAATCATGGTTAGAAGATGGGGATCAGAATACCAAATTCTTTCACAACAGTGTTAAAATTAAAAGAGCAACAAATAGAATAACCCAAATCATCAATAACAACAATCAGATCATAATGGATCAAGATGAGATTGCAAATGATGCAATCATGTATTTTGAAAACATTTTCAACAATTGGGAACATTCAAAACTCACCAACAATAAAATCTTAATAAACAATATACCCAACCTAATAACAGAAGATGATAACAAAACGTTAAACTCCAAAATCACACACGAAGAAGTTAAAATAGCTTTGGATCAATTCCGTGGAGATAAAGCCCCTGGTCCAGATGGCTTTCCTGCTTGCTTCTTCCAGAAATGCTAGCACATCTTAGGGGATGAGGTAACAAATACATTGGAATCTGCCCACAATGCCAGAAGATTCTTAAAAGAAATTAACAACACTTTTTTGGCCTTAATCCCAAAGAAGGAGAATCCCTCAACATGGGATGAGTTCAGACCCATATCGCTATGTAACATGATCTACAAGCTACTAGCTAAAGTCATGGCTAATAGATTAAAAATATTAATGCCTATCATAATATTAGAAGAGTAGACAAGATTTGTACCCAATAGATCTATCTTAGATGGGATCATTGTTGTGTAGGAAGCCATTCACTCCTGCAAAATCTAAGGGCAGTCCAATATGCTACTAAAACTAGTCATCAAAAAGGCTTATGACAAAGTGGATTGGTACTTCCTATGCAGTTGCATGAAGGCCTTTGGTTTCAATAAACAATGGATAAATTGGATCTACTTCTGTATATCAAACCCTAGGTTCTCTATCTTACTAAATGGGAAACTGAAAGGATTTTTTGAAACCTCCAGAGGACTCAGACAAGGGAACCCTTTATCCCCATTCCTATTCATAATAATGTCTGAATCCCCAGGAAGGAGTTTAGAGGCAGCATGAAGGTCCAACAAACTATCCAGAATAGAGATCACGGGTGGAGTAGACCCGTGTACCCATCAACAGTTTGCGGACGACACAATTATATTGGGAAAAGGACAGCTAAAGGAAGATAAGGAAATTAAAAAAATATTACAATCCTATGGAATGGCCTCAGGAGAAATGGTAAACAAAGAAAAGTCAAAAATATTCTTCTTCAATACAGGTCCACGGGAAGAAAATAGGATAGCTTCATATCTAGGATACAAAAAAGGACATCTACCATTAACATATTTAGGGATGCCCCTAGACAAAGGCAACATAACAAACAAACTCTGGGATCTATTGATTGAAAAAGAAAGGAAGAAGTTGGCATCATGGAAAGCCTTGTGGCTGACAGGGGCAGGTAGATTAACTCTTATAAAAATAGTATTATCAGCAATGCCTATATACCTTCTATCTTGTATACCTCTTCCATCAGGAACATATAAAAAACTTACTCAAATTATGCGAGATTTCTACTGGAATGGTGCAGAAGATAAAAATAAAATGAAACTAATTTCATGGGAAATGATATGTCAGGAAAAGAGTGATGGAGGAACGGGAATAAGGAAAGTATTATGGCAAAATTGAGCCTTAGGGGCAAAATTGGCATGGAGAATGTATGCATCCTTGGAAGCAAAATGGGATAGAATCCAGAGGAGAAAATATATGTCACAAAAGAAAAGAGAGGCTATCTTTAGGGAAGCACATCCCCCCAAGGGATCTAGAATCTGGAACTTTATAAGAGAAAGTTAGACACTCATTATGAAGTACCTATCCTGGGATATCCATGATGGCAGAACAACTTTGTTCCATGAGGATTCCTGGGGTGGTCACCCTTCAATTGACAACCTAATGGATACAAACAACATTAAAGATCAAATGAAGTCCCTATGGGGAAACCATGTAAGAGATTACATGGTGCTAGCACCTGAATCAATAACAGGATGGACATGGAAAGATGTCTCATCTATTATTGGATAGTAAAGATCAAGTATTGTTGCAAATACTAGAAGGCAGTTCATTAATTCTCAGACCTGGGCCGGATAAGCTTGTATGGTCAAAATAAAAGAATGGACAATATAACTGCAAAGAGGGTTTTAGAGCCATCTATGATGAGGAAAACTTAACCAAAGACAACTCCCCGAACACAATATGTTGGGATAAATTTGTACTACCAAAAGCTGGCTTTTTTGCCTAGGTAGCATTCCAGGGGAAAGTTCTCACAATGGAGCAATTTAAACTCAGAGGGTATGAAGGGTCGTCAATATGTGTCTTATGCAAGAAAGATGAGGAAACAAATGATCACTTATTCACAACCTGTAATTACACACAAGTATGTTGGTATTGGTTGATGGCACAATTAGGCTAGTCAGGAGCCATCATCCCTAACCTAAAGGACTGGCTCAGAAATTGGCCATTAATAAAAAAGAATAGCATCTTCCATAACCTATGGATTTTTAGCCCAACAATAGTAATATGGGAGGTTTGGAAGGAGAGAAATAGGAGAATCTTTCATGATACTGAAATGAAGATAGAAATACTGATAGCAAAAATAGAGGCCTCCATCACAGAAACCTCCAACAATAGGAATATGAGCATACCACAATATGACAAGACATTCACAGAATGGGATAACTACATTAGGAAGAAGTGGAAAGGGATTAAGATTCCCCCGTTTGTTGGGAAAGGGAACAAAGATAAAACTAAGGATATGAAAGCATGCAAATGGGTACCCCCAAAAATGGGATGATGCAAATTCAATTTTGATGGAGCATCTAGAGGCAACCCAGGGGAGGCAGGGGCGGGGTGCATAATTCACTCACATGAAGGGATATGTATTGGATTGATCTCCCGATATTTAGGACATGCCACAAACAATAAGGCAGAAATATGGAGCCTAATAGAAGGTTTAAATCTATGCAAACAATTAAAGATAAACACAATTGAAATAGAAGGAGATTCTGCTATTATTGTTAATGCAATAAAGACCAGGACAATGGAAAATTGGGAGCTCGGAAGCTTATTGGATAGAGCCCTAGAGTTTTTAGGAAGCTTCACAGATTACACAATCAATCACATATATAGGGAAGCAAACACATTGGCAGATAACTTAGCCAATATAGGGGCATATGGAATCAACAAAATCACATAAAGATAGCCAGAGTTGGTAATCCACAATTAAAATAGAAATTTAGACATGACCACAGACACATACACAACATTCAGGCAGAACGGAAGGTACACTTGTACTCATGCGCAAATAAATATATATATATATATGCACGTATACAAGTGTATTTATGCAACTATATATGTATATGTGCATATATATGAATGAAGACATATATGGATGCACAGATGCACATATAGACATATATACAGTTATATACGGACATAGGTATAGTTATAAGTGCATGCAAGCACATATATACTTAACAAGGTTGCCTAAAATCAGAGAACATTTCCCACTATAGGCAAAAACATAAGCTAGGAATGGTGCCAGATAGAAAGAGGCTAAGACAACATACTTAGAACAAATAAGCATTATGCAACCTGAATCCTTAGCAAATGATACCACTAAGACATAACACCATGATCCACTAACATGATGACATAACTAGACAGAGCCTTGAACACATATAGTATGGGAATTACATACCTACACACATTCATACGCACAAATAGACAGATATATATATATATATATATATATATATATATATATATATATATATATATGCATACACCTACATTACTGCATGACAATATTGTCTAGTGTTTTCTTTCTGATAAATATTGTAGACTGGATAATCTTTCAAAGTAGGAACAACAAGCTTTGATGTTGACCTAGTTCGAAAGTTCGAATGATACCTAGTCTAGAATATCAGTAGGGAAGAGGGTACTGAAATAATATTGCATGCATTCATCATTTGAATCTAACAGTATATTGGTATGCATATAGGGTTATATACATACAAATATATGTATATAGACAAAACAACATCCAAGTGTATATGTATATGCACACATAGACACAGACACATCCCAAAATTACCTAGAGATATACAGAAATATCTATATATATAGACATCTATATATACAGAGGCTGAAATATGTAAACTCTCTATGTAGATTGTCAAGTTTCAGCATAGCCCTAGATATGTTCCTCCGATGGTTAAAATTTACTTCGATGAGCCCTCCTTCGTAGTCCACATCTCGTTGGACACATCGGGTCACCTTATCGGGTATCAGAACAACTCATTCTATGTTTCTCTGATGACCCAATAACATCAACCTCATACTTGTGTATCCTTTTACTTCTCCGGTCTATCGGCATACGCTTCTCCGATAAAACCTCCTTGTTCATTGTGTTTCAAAGATTATCAGGTGTTGGGGACAACCTTTCCTATGTCTCTCCAATGACCCAATGAGATCGGGCTCCAGCTTGTTTGTCTTTATGTTATTCTGGTCCATCGGCCTATGTTTCCCCGATGAGGACTCCTCCCTAGCAACTACCCCATCTTCCTCATCAGGTATCGGCATAGCGGAAGCTTTCTTCTACCGAATAGCTAATGGTAACCCGATGACTTCACCTTGTTGCTTATCTAGCCACTTTTTTCGGTATAGGCTATCCCGATGAAACCTCATCTCCATCCGCCATGATATTTATCCTGTCGGGTGTTAGGGTAGCTATTTCTTACACTTTCCGATATCCCGATAGCTTGTGCTCAACTTGTCACCCTCATTGGGTATCGGCTTAACCTGAATCACCTTTACTCGATGGCTTAAGTTACCCCGATGACTCACCTGCCTTTGTCACCTAGTCCATCAGGTATCGGGGTAATATGATTTCAGATGACCCGATGACACTGCCAACAAGTACCCACTCCATCCAACATTGACATAGGCTATGCTGATAACCCCATCGGGTATCGAGGCAACTTTTTCTCCATGCTTCCTCATTGGGTTTCAAGGTAACTCAAAATCGCTCTCCCTGATGACAAAAGATGCCCCGATGACTCACCTCTCCATTTGATATCGACATAAGGCATGCCGATAATCTCATCGAGTATCAGGGTAACTTTTTCTTCGTGTTTCTGATAGTGAACGCTATGCTGATATCTATGCTCATTTTGTCTTCCTCATCGGGTATCGACATAACCTGCAACACCTCTCCCCGATGGCTTAAGTTACCTCGATGACTCACCTACCTTTGTCACCCAACCCATCGGGTACCGGGGACCATCCGAATAGTCGATGTCACCCCCACTAATACATTTGGCCTAAAATTCCGACGGAGAAGGTATATTGTGATCAAATTTGATTTTTTTTTTTTAAAATGCCCGATTTCATTGGAATCCCGATGATAATGCAACATTTGATTTCGACAGAGAAGGAATTGGCAACGACATTTGGGTTTTTTTAGAAAAAGTGCCCGCATTCGTCAAAATTTCGACGACCGCATGCATTACTTAAAAAAAATTAAAAAAATCCCGCGTCATTTCATAAATCCCACGTCTTCATCCCATCAACCTCTGCCATTACTTTGTCTCGCCTCTACCATTACAAAATCCCGTCCCTGCAAGGAACCAACTATGGAATGAAGTGGTGCTCCAGGAGAAGCTATACCAGGATACCAGGCGATGGGAAACTTTCCAGCTTCATGGTAGGAATTTTGTTATGTTTTTTGTGTTTGTCGTATGTTCAGGGGCATTTTCAAGTCTGGGCATTATTTAATGTAATAAGGGCATGTTTTGGGCCCATTTGTAAGTTGTTTGGCATTTTGTTAGGGGTGTATGGGTTTAGGATTTAAACTGATAATGAGGGAGAACAATCCAATGACAATGAAGGCCTACCTGCACCCCCTGGTAATATTGCTCTCCAGTAAAGTTTGCTCTCCAGTAAAGTTGTTTCTCGTTTGTTTAGCTTCCTTCCAAGCACCGGATGAACTACCCAACCTCTCCGATTAGTTGAACAAGCAAATATATCGAATGAATTAAGGAATTTCGGTAGTAGATGCAATTACAAGTTGGACATTTATAAGCATATCCTAATCAAAGGATCATTGGCGTATCATTCAAACAAACGCCAAAACAAGAGTTAGGAAGAACGGTTAGAAGCGAGTGGAGGTATTCTAGGGAACAATCGTGGAAGCTCAACATTTTAACCAGGTTCCTTTGAAACCCTCTGTTGATGCTATTATTTTATCTCTCTATGTTGAGGCTAGGGTTGTCACATCATGGATTGCATTTAAATCTTTATAGTCCAGTTTCTGTAGTTGTTTGATGAGGAACTAGAAATATGTATGGCCTCTTTATATCATTGCGATGAGCTTAACGCTTTCACAGGAAACTCGGCTGAAATAAATTATGATTCATTTGAGCTAGCACTGGGGTCAATACTTTGTGAATTCGATAGGGGTTTAAATTTGTTGCATAGATTTTACATAGTTGCCATGTTTTTGAAAATTCGTATGGTATGAAGGGAAACAAATTTATAATTTAGTTTTATTGTTTTAAAACCATGATCTAGGAATGGAAGCTGGTTGTATTTTATTGAATTTGTAGTCCAATTATCATTGTTAGGATATAGGGTTTTATGAGTTTGGTCATTTTATTACGACTCTCTCCCTATTTTGGGGAACGTTTGATATGATTTTATATTATTTATACCGATTACTATTGCTTAGATACAAATCAAATTTTACAGTCGAACAAATTCTTCTTTTTTCAAACAAATCAATCTACTTGCCATTGAAGCAGTAATTTCTTACAATAGCGGCAACTATAATTCTTGTACATTTGATTCATTATAGTTAAATACAAAGTTGCTCACAAGAAGAAAAGGAACTACTCAAAATAGCCACTTTTAATAGCAATGATATTTCTCGTTTGCATAGGTAGTGTTAATCATTTTAGTGGTGTAGGATTCTATCAAAATATGCTTAACAAGTGAGTATCATGTTTTATCTTTGTGCAATCAAATGACGACTGGGAATATGGATTCTATTGGTGGACTTGTGTTATCAAGGTTATATGTGTGCTTCCCTATAACATATAAATCCAATATAATTGTCAGACATCTGGCCAGAAGATAACAGCATGCGCATTCAACGTAGTCTAGGCACCCAACTAACAAAACAATATGTCCTTGTGAGTCCAAACTCTTAAAGCTGGATAACTAATTTTCTTTACTTGAAACACAGTAGCACACAACATGAGTTTCTCTAATGGTGAATGGTGATGCACTCTAAAATGGAGGTTATATGTTCCAATGCAGAGGGGGATAGGATTGGACACCTCATTTGATAAATATCCAGGGTAATTGGAAAACCAATTCCCTTGCAAGTTGCTTACTAAAAGGGGATCTTATAAGGTAAAATTCTTAGTTTTTTTGGTGGTGACTTAAAAATCATTATTACCTTTACCTCTTATTCTTTTTTTTTTGCTTTGATTATGATTTAAAATATAAATGAATCATAGTTGTTGAATCTAGTGGGATCTGAATTTTTTGGATTGGCTAGATTTTGTTCGATTCAATCCAGATTTCCCAATTCCTATAAAAAATATACTTTGCTTTTGAAGATTCTGTATTCCCCATTTTTTAAAATCTTGTTGACAAATTGAATTATTCAAACCTGGTAACTATGAAATGAAGTAAAGATTGTTGTTTTATAGGATGCTCATTCACAATTGTTCACATGGTACCCACCTTCATGACCATGAGAGTCCATTACTCATCAGTCCATGCCCCATGTTTCATATTAGAATAATAGGGACACTTAACTCATTCAACATGGTTATAACCATACAAGCAAATAACTCCTTGGTAGTTTTGTGGCTTACCAAAACATAAAGATACTTTCAATTTCTTTGGATAGTCGAAAATAACTGGTAACATATGGTGAACCCCCAAAAATGAAGAAAAATTCAAATGAAAAGGAGAATTAACTGATGTTCTTTTACATTTAAAAATTTAAATCAATCCTAATTGTGCAGAGAGTGAGAAAGTGAAAGTGAATGAGAGGATACACCATTAATTGTAAAATATGGATTTTTCTCATTAATTTTGAGATCACTTATTACAAATAATTATAATATAAATTTCCTTAAGAATGTCAATAAATGCCTCTGCCAAACTGATAATGATTGCTTCATATGATAAAACACAACTAAGGTAAATAAGACATGTTAACCCTACCAACATCCTTAACCAAGAGACTAATTTGTACACAAAATAGTTACTGCAATGCTCAAATTGACAACAACAGTCTGCCTGACCTCTTCAAATACTTCTTAAGTTAACAACAATGATAAAAATCATGCCTGACATTTTAGGACAACAATGTCTTGTCTTAACAACAATGTTTTATACTAATTATCATGATCAACAATATTTCCTATAATGTTATGGCAGCAGTAATGATGAACATATTAATTAATCACAGTGCCAATAATGATGCTACTGAATTCTTTACTGGTTAAGAATGATACAAATCACAATAATGATAGAATGCTACAAACCAGTGATCAAAAGAAGATTGCTAATCACATAAGGATAGTTATGTACCTATACATTAATGATGTTAACAATCTCAACTGATACAACATTATTAATAGATGATATGCAACAATGAAGTTTCCCAAACAATGACCTCAATTCTAAAACTTTGTTTACAAATGAAGTAACGACAAGATGATCTTAAACTACATGTTTTTTAAAATGAAGGTGCATTCAAGGTTTAGATGATCTTCCATGACCAAGTCAAAGGAAAGTGATATAAACCTATTTTAAAAATTATATTATCATTATACTCAAGCCATTTGGAAAATATAAAAAAAATATATCCAATCTCTTAACTATTTTTCTAAAACCTAGCATTTTGTTTGCCCATGTGAGTGCTCCATTCCTAGAACTAGTAAATAAAGAGTGTATTCATGTAGATAAATGAATTAAAATCAATTTGTGATAGTAAACATTCACATAGCATGTATAATTAATTTATTTATCATGGACTTTTAAATGTAATAAATTATCTCCTATAGTTATAAAATGGTGAAAGATGATAAGATAGGGAGGTAAGTGATGAAGGATGTAATGGTGAAAGAGTAAGTTAGGATATGTTAGGGGTTTGGAAGGTAGGAAAGTGAATGGGGGGAGATAAATTAAGGATGTGAAGGATGGAATGGGGTTAGGTAGGTGAAGTAAAAGTGTGTATGAGATTAAGGTTTAGGATAGGATGTAGGAAAGTGGAGGAGGTTAAGATAGGGGATATGAAAGGTATATGGAATGTAATAATGATAGGAAGTGAGGTAAAGGTTATGAGGTGTGGGTTAGAAAATAGGGTGTAGGAAATGGAAGGAAGGGTCATATCACTTTGAGAGTTTTCACCAAGATGAGTAGCCCGAGTATGGACCTCAAATCTTACAAGCCATGAGAATCCACTTGTAGTAGAGGAGCATATACTTGCATCTTGGGAGCTTATTAGGAGTTCACCTTGAATTTGGGAAATACACATAGAGGAGATAGAATATTGATCAATACACATTACCTAGCCTCATCATGCATAAATACACATATCATGAGCCAAAGGATCATATTCGAGAGTTGCTTCATCTCCAATCCTCTACATTTTTAAGATCCGCAAATGGGGTTGAGGTTAAGTCTTGGTTACTTAGCTTGGAATTATGCTTTGGGTTGCATCTATATGTGAGAAACTTAAAGGCATCATTTTCAATGCAATTTTTTAGAGGACTTGATTCCACCTTGTGGTACTGGGAGGATAAAATGCACCAACTCACATTGGAAACCCTCTCCAAATACCAATATTTTGGAGTGCTTCAAAGTGTGTTCTATTTCAAAATATTTTTGACAGAGATGCATAGATGAGTTTCACAATTTACATAACAAGGTTTCATAGTGGCTCAACATGAGAGTTAGTTTTTGGAGTTCTTGTAGTTTGTATATTACATTCAAGACAAGTTACTTGTCAATTATTTCATTAGGGGTGGAAAGCCAAAAAATTTCAGTTTTCCTCACATGGCCAATCCAAATGACTTTAGGGTTGCTATGGCAAAGTCTCTTATGGAAAAGGAGGTACATGGGAGGACACAAGAGGCATGAGAGAAGTTTGTAACTAGCTATGGAAAAGTCTCTCATTTTAGGTATGAGAGACTATAGGGCTATCAAGCTAGGCCTTCTATGACTCAACAAACTTTTAGGGGAGAGTCTAGTGTTTTTAGTAATTAGGATCTTCTAATTATGGTGGGGCCTAGCCAACATAGGGTTATATGAGAGGCACATGTTATGTATATGTTAGTATCAAACAGAGAGTGCCCACAAGGTTTTACAGTAGGTGGACACCATCCTAGGATGTCAAAGTAGATAGTTGATATGTGGGTCTTTCCTCCCAATCACTCAACATATACCACCATGGGTCTTTACCCTCCCAAACACACAAAGGTCAAAGGAAGATTCACTACTGAAACACTCACTTTTTGTGACAATCTCAAGCACTTAGGACAGTCACTCCTTTCGTGGCCATTCTTCTTCACACAACACTCTCTAACATTAATTATGATGATAGTGTACCTCCTTAAACCTTCCACCAACACCTAACTCAATACCAAACTCTTTCCCAATCTCGCTAATGGACTAATTAACTCAACTCACTGTGAAATTGTGACGGTCAATGCAAGGTTTAGGACAGTAGTAATTAGGATCTTCTAATTATTGTGGGGCCTAGCCAATATAGGGTTATATGAGACGGGGTGTGTTCAATAGTGATTTCTCCTTCAATTCTTTTACAATTAATTTATTTAGAGTGTTTAGTTCCATTTTAATCCTTTCTTTAACAATTAAATATTATTAAAAAATTGTATTATTGTTCCAAATTTTGTGGATATTTACGAGACACAAATAAAATATAAATGTAATCATTCCATATTTTTGTAGGAGATATTGGAATGAGACTAATACGAAGAGTAGTAAACATAAGTCACAATGAGCACTTTAGAGTAAATCTAAACATTATAAGGACTAGCTTGGAAAAATAGAAGCGTAACTTATTTTCCAATATGCAAGATTATTACTTGGGAAATTATCCTACCTACCCCTACTTATCCCTACCTTCCCTTGTTTCTTATGGAGCCACATGTCATGTTTGTGTACTCACATATCCATATAGTCTTGCCTATATAAGCAGGCTCATATTCATTGTATGTAACAACTATTGAACAATTGATCATTTATCTATTGATGAGAATATAGTTTTTTCT
Source organism: Cryptomeria japonica (assembly GCF_030272615.1). Classification (NCBI taxonomy): domain Eukaryota; kingdom Viridiplantae; phylum Streptophyta; class Pinopsida; order Cupressales; family Cupressaceae; genus Cryptomeria; species Cryptomeria japonica. Next base: position 178,536,278 of record NC_081409.1, read on the forward strand.
TGTCCTATATTTTATACTTTTCATTGAGCTCTTGATCTTGGCAAAATCTCACATGGTATCAAAACCATTAGAGCGTCATTGATTCATCTTTGAGAGGCATTGTTGAAGGATGTCAAGAGGTAGATCTGAGGAGCAACATCTTTTGAAGGCGTCCTAGACCAGATCCAACCTAACCATCGCGTCTAGATGGTCATTTCCATGAATTTTGACTATAAATTCACCTATATTGGGTGAAAATCAAAATTGGGGCTTTGGAGGAAAAAAATCAACCTATTAGGCTGTACGGTACAAATTTTGCAAAAAAAAAATTTGTATTTTCTGCAAATTTTGTTTTTAAAAAATGATATTTTAATTCGTAGTTTTTTCATTTTATAAAAAAAAATTGTAAAAGTTTTTATTGAAAATTTAATTAAAAAATATATATATATTTGGAATTCGGGGGGTTCCGTGAACACTCCCACTTGTACTCTCCATACCCTGTTGAAGAATCTGTAGGGACATACTTGTTGCAGATGCCTCCATTGCACTCGTACCTCCATGAGAGCCTCCACTTGCTACCATCGTCTGCTGCGTTCCCGGCTGCCCATAGCACCTGTCGACCACCTTTCTCTGGTATTTCACTAGCCTTCGTTTCCGGCATCTCCCACTGCACAACGTCCTGTCGTCGGCCCCGCTATTAACCGCCGCTGCAACCATCTCTTCGGTGGCTGCTCCTGGTCCGAGCCCTGCTCCCTCTGTGATTGGCTCCACCCTCCACCGTCAGCAACCTCCTCGATCGTCGATTGTCGTCCTGGTGGCTTCTCCCTCTCCGACAGCCTTTAAACCCAACGGGACCCACGTTCGCCATGTGGCAGGAGGCCACTGGCCCATGGGAAAAACACCCTACATAGTCAGCTACCACATCATTGATCGTACACATAGTCAACCACCTCATCAACTTGCCATGTCATCAAACCGTCTAAACACGTCAACATTTTCAGCGAATCTGGTTGTGCCATGTCATCAGTTTGTATTGTACAGACACCACGTAGGCAAGGAGGTGGAGTTTTTGTGATGGTCATACGACCATCAAATTTAACCTCATAGATTGTTGACGTCATCATTTTTTTGAAGTTTTGGCAGGCCCCTCCCATTGAGCTTTTTGATTTTGTAGTTCAACTTCAAATGGCCATATCTTGCTCATTTTTGCTCCTTTTTTGGTGCAATATTTTTTGAAATGGGCTAATTTTTCATTTACTTTCTTGTGGTGGCATTATTTTCTAATTTTGATGGATAGGTTTTTTAGAAATTTCAGTTTTTGGTAACTGTACCTGTCCAATCCCCGTTTCTGCAACTTTCGTGACTCCGTTTGGGCTCATACGAACTTCTTTTCAGGTGTCATTTTTTTGAAAGTGCATAATTTTTTCATCTACTTTCATAATTTGCTATCAGTTTGCAATGATTTTGAGTAGAAATTGTACTTTCAGCATATGGTCTTTTTTGGCCAATTTGGCACTTGTATTGCATAGATCTATCTTTCTAGTCTTTTGCATTGTAGTTCTTATCCTATTGGGGCAGTTGTAAAACAAAATCATAAGTCCACCTTGCCATTGTTTGCAAGTGCCCTATTGTACATGCACTATATATAAAGTGCCAAAATCATCATTTTTTTTTTTTGTGGGGGGGGGGGTGTCTCTTGTGTTTTTTCCATTTTGTTGTTTTGGGTTCTCCTATGCTTCCTCTCTTAACTCCTCATAATTAAGCTACTTGGAAAATTGATGCATGTAGTAAACTTATGGAAAAAGGACTAACTCATTACATTGATAGAACTATTGTTGCTCCTGCTAATCCTAAGGCTGATCTTGTTGCACACTTGAATTGGATCAATAAAAATATCATGGAAATTGGTACCTTAAGAAATTATGTATCAAAGGATCTCATTTTTCATATTGAGAAATGTACCTTAATTAAGAATGCTTGGCAAAAGTTTCAAGACTTGTATGGTCAAGTTGATGAGATTAGGGGATATCATATTGATAGTGATCTCACCATGTTAGATCCCAAGAACTTTGATACTATACAATATTATGTCACTAAGGCAAAAGAGTTGATGGCACAACTCAAGGATTGTGGAATTGATAAGAAGGATACTCAATTGATCTTCAATTTGATGGGCAAACATCCACAAGAATATGCAACATTTGTTTCTAGTTTCCAAACCCATAGGATGACAATGGGCTCAAGCTACACAATACCTACATTTGATGCTTTTCGCCAAAATGTTGATGATGGAACAAACTAAGTTGATAAGCATGGGAATTCTTAAGACTTCTAATTCTCAATCATTAGTGGCAAATCAAGGGAACAAAGGAAATCAAGGAAATGACAACTCAATCAAGAAGAAATGGCAATCAAAGCCTAAGGACAAATCATCACCTTCTGCACAACACGGGGATTCATCCTCTTCCAAGAAGGACAATTAACCAAAGAAGGAGAGACCTACTTGTGCCTATTGTGAAAAGGTTGGTCATGAGGAGCATCGTTTCCAATCTAAGAAGATTGATGAGCCCACACACATCCTTAAAAAGCACAACATTGATTTTCCTAATTCCTACAAAAAGGAGGATTCATCACCTTCAACTTCCTCAAAATCAAAGGGGAAAGGGCAAGCATTCATGGCTTCAACAAGTGGGATGAATCACTCTTTTGGGACAAGAAAAGGAAAAGCTCTTTGTGCTACTACAAGTCATGATTCATAGAGATGGCTTTTAGATTCAAGGGCTTCTCATCATATGGCATCTTCACAATCTATGTTCTCTTCATTTGAGCCTTGCACCATGCCGCAGATTTTGATGGGAAATCATGCATACATGGATCTGATTGGGAAAATATCTATTGCCATTGGGGATAACTCCTTCAATGATGTTTTGTGTGTACCCCACTTGACAATCAATCTTCTTTCCATCTATCAAATCACACATGGGGCAACAAAGAAAATTGTGGAGTTCACACCTAAGTCAGTTTTCATTAGAGAATTGGAGAATCGAGCTATCATTGCAACTAGGGTGGTTGATCATGCATCTCGGTTATATTCCTTTTCAGATTTTGTTGATGAGGATGATTTTACATATGATGATTCTTCGCATGATGATTCTACATATGATGATCATACTTCTTTTCATGATTCAGATTTTGAGGAGAACTTTGGGTACTTGAACTTGGGGATTCTCACATGTGACCCCGTTCTTGAGCCTTCCATTTCATCTCCTCCTATTGATATCACATCACCTATTGCACCTGATGATGCAAATGATGCGATAATTTTGCCTTCCTGTGATTCAGTGCAATAGGATATATCTTGTCTTCCAACTTCAGTTTCATGGGATGATTACTTGATAGACATTGCAGATTTGTTTGTGGAATCCTACATTGCAGATTTGGGAGACATCATTGATTATATTCGTCTTCTCTTTGATGAAGATGATCCTTCTTCGATTGTTGTGAGGGAACACTCTGACCCTCTTGTTCATTCTCTACATGATCATTCTTTCAAGGTTGACATGATTGTGGATACTTATGTGCAACAGTTGGAGGAGGTCTCTTTATCTTTTGAGGAGACATGTGACTCTTTGGGACTTGTTCTACATTCATCTCCACTAGATCTTCGAGTGCCTTTTTTAGAAGTGTGGAGCAGTTCACCACCTTTGGAGGGGGTCACCTTCAGCATCGACATGGGGATACTTAAGCAATTTTTAGAGATTCTATTCATCATGAATTTCTTTCCTACATCTTCCCTTCATGACTGGGGAGACTTCTGATAACTCAATGATGAGCGAATAGTACCAAACTGGTACTGAGAGGGGGGGGGGGGGGGTGAATCAGTATAGACAAAATATAGACCTAAACCGGTTCAACAGCAATCACTCCAAATGATTGGCAAACAGTAACACTGGTTGAAACAAAGTGCAATTGGTAAGACCTAGAAAAACTAAAACAATCATAAACCAGTTACTCACTTAGCTTTTCTCTTAGCTCAATACTATAGTACCATTACACCCTCATGCATGAGTAGGTAAACTACCATTAGATCTTCACAATAGTTAGTTCAATATGTTTTATAGACAGACATAAAACACAGAACCATCATATGCTTAACAGGCAATAACAAAGCACGACAAGATAAAAGCATCACACATGACACACATATTTTCACGTGGAAACCCAACTGGGAAAAACCACGGTGGGGATGAATACCCATAAGCTACTTTTTGAACTCTTTAGAGGTCTGCTCTGTTAGGAGCCTTGTCCGGTTAAAGACATTACAATAGGTTCTGCTAGGAACTGATCCTGTTAGGGATCACCCGGTTAAGGGATGGCTACAATACCCGGTTAAGGGTTAAACCCTATTAAGGGTACCTTATTAGAGGATTTCAAGAACTCAATAGCTAAAGGATTTCCAGAGCTCTCTAGTTTTCTATATCTCAAAAACTTTGAGTTACCCTGTTAAGGGATTTACAGCAAGTCGGTTAAGGCTACCCTGTTAGGGGATTTTTCAACTGTTGAGGTGGTTAGAGATCAATAGGTATTTCAATGATCTGGTAACAACACTCAATGCCAATGCAGATCCACTTAAGCTCCTCTTCACCTTTTGCACTTACACTCTGTAGGTATCACTTCTCTCCTTTGGTCTGGCAAGGATCTCGTATCCCTTCTCTTGGATACTCACACATAGCTTTTGCCAACAACCTCTGAAAGAATCACAACATCGACCTTATAGGACAACAGACAGGTCGGTAGCATAAACCCTAAACCCTAAACTTGTTAGGTTAAGCAATTCAAACGGTTCAATCCTGACCATTGAATCATACTGCATTAAATGCAACAATCTTGAATCGATCTCAAGACATTCTCCATCGTCCATTATCCACCGATTTCATGGCGGCTGATAACCCATCACATGTTATCATCGTTTAACAAACTTCACACATTCCCAAGGTAGATAGGGATAATCTCCTTCATACAATATCCTTCATGCGCACAAGGCTATCGTGGCAACATGAGTTGTTCTTTGTTGCACTGCTAACTCATCACACAAAGATCACCGATTGAGTCACACAGGCTTGAGGTACTCCAACCAAAAATCCTGAAGTGGAAACTACCTACCAACCGGTAGTCATACAATGCTTCCATGTGCCAGTTCCCATAACTACATGTTGGTTCACCTGACATGCCAGTTCACCTTGAACAAATATACCACTTCACTTTGGCATATATACCGGTTCACACATATGTTGGTTCTCTCTTCTCACATATCACATATGCCGATTCACTTCACATCACATATTGACATCAATGACAACATACAATATCATTATGTCCTCATACTGGTTCACATAATGCCAACAATCTCCCCCTTTGGCATTGATGGCAATATACAAAGATATCTCTCCGCTTCACATCTTCTCCCCCATTTTCTGCAGATATCTTCTCCACTTCACTTCTTCTCCCCCTTTGACAACAATGCCAAAGTGGAGGCACAAGCATCTTTGTTCCATTATGTTGCTCCCCCTGAGGAGTAGCATCCTTCAACACATCAATCCTGAAGAAAGATTTGACTATGCAATACATGACTGATGTGGAGAATATACCTTTAGTTCACCTCTTGAAGGGGCAGTACCCCTAATTCACCTCTTAAGTGTGTAAATGTAGTCTTTGGAAGAGGCTTGGTGAATATGTCTGCTAACTGTTCCTTACTGGACACATGCTCTAGTGCAATCTCTTTGTTCTGAACCTTTTCCCTTAAGAAATGATATTTAGCTCAAAGTGCTTGGTTCTAGAATGTAAAACCGGATTCTTTGAAATATTGATAGTACTTGTGTTATCATAGCATATACTTACTGCTTCAGATATAGGGATTTTGAAGCCATTTAAAACATGCTTCATCCAGATTATCTGAGTGCAGTTCATGAAAGCTGCAACATACTCCGCTTCCGCTGTAGACTGTGAGATACAACTCTGCTTCTTACTCATCCATGAGACCAGTCTACCACCGAGAAAGAATGCACCACTAGTTGTGCTTTTTCGGTTATCCACATTACCTACTCAATCAACATCTGTGAATACTTTCAGAATGAAATCATTGTTGTATGGGTACCACAATCCATAGTCAATTGTTCCCTTCAGATACCTAAGAATCCACTTGACTGCAACCAAGTGGGATTCTCTTGGACTTTTCTGGAACCTTGCAGTAATGCCAACTGCATGGGTAATATCTGGTCTGCTATGCACTACATAATGCAACTTATCAATCATTGATTGGTATTCCTTCTCATCAACCAGTGCAGAATCATCCTCTTTCAACAATTTGCAACCAGTCACCATCGGTGTACCAACCAGTTTTCTATCTTCCATGCCAAAGGTCTTCAACACCTCTTTGACATATTTGGACTAAGTGATAAAGATTCCATCTTTCATCTGCTGGATCTGTAGTCCAATGAAGAACTTAATCTCCCCTATGAGTGACATCTCAAACTCTTTCTTCATCTCATCAGCAAACTCATGACTCATCATGTCATCTCCACCAACGATAATGTCATCAACAAAAACCTCACAGATAAGGATATGATCTCCTTCAGACTTCAAGTAGATATTGCTATCTTCACTTGTTCTCTCAAATCCAATCTTCACAAGATGGGAATGTAGGCACTCATACCATGCCCTAGGTGCTTGCTTTAGACCATATAAGGCTTTATGTAGCCTACATACCATGTCACTATCTTTAGATAGGGCAAACCCATCTGGTTGCTCAATATAAACCTCCTCTTCAAGTACACCATTTAGGAATGCAGATTTTACATCCATTTGATATACTTTGAAGCCTTTAAAAGCTGCATATGCAAGAAGCATACGAACTCCTTCCAATTTGGCTACAGGAGAAAAGGTTTCTCCATAGTCTTCTCCTTCTTCTTGAGCATATCCTTTTCACACCAATCTGGCTTTATTCCTAATCACTGTGCCATCCTCATTCAACTTGTTTCTGAAGACCCATTTGGTACCAATGACATTTTTATGCTCTGGTCTGGGTACCAAGGACCATGTACCATTTTTCTCTATCTGGTCAAGTTCCTCTTCCATTTCCTTGATCGAGTCTTCATCTTTATGTGCCTTTTTGAATGATTTAGGCTCAAATTCAGAGATCATACATGAGTTCTCTCCGATCTTTCTTCTTGTAAGGATTCCTGCATCCTTATCTCCTATGATCTGCTTAGGATCATGATTCAGCTTGACATACCGAGGAATAGTCTTGACTGGTTCTTCTTGCTTTTCCTTTTCATCCTCATCTTCATCAGTATCAACATTCACCGGTTTAGGAACACTGTTACTGGTACTTGGTTGACTGACAACCAGTTCCTAGAAGGTTGCAACCGGTTCATTTACAGCTTGCTCACTGCCGGTTTCCTCCGATTTCTCAGAGGTTTCATCAACTCTCACATTGATACTTTCCATAATTCTCTGAGTTCTATTGTTGAAACACTTGAGAGCTTTGCTCTTGGTGGAATATCCTAGGAATACTCCCTCATCACATTTAGCTTCAAACTTGCCCTAATGTTCACTCCTCTTGATGTAACATTTTCTACCAAATACCCTAAAGTAGCTAACCATAGGTATCTTACCGGTCCAATACTCATAAGGAGTTTTATCCTTACCTTTCTTGATGAGTACCTGGTTCATTGTGTAGACTGCAGTGCTTACCGCTTCTCTCCAAAAGGTGTGAGCTACCTTTCCTTGAATCAACATGGTTCTAGCTGCTTCAACCACAGTCTGGTTATTCCTCTCTGCTAGGCCATTCTACTATGGAGTCCGGGGGGCAAACAGTTGCCTCTTGATGCCAAATTCTTTACAATACTTATTGAATTCACCGGAAGTGAATTCCCCTCCTTGATCAGTTCTGAAACACTTGATCCTTTTACTGATTTCCTTCTCCACTAGTGCTCTAAAAGCTCTGAACTTCACAAAGGCTTCAGACTTGTCTTTCAAGAATGTGACCCACATCATTCTTGAGCAGTCATCAGTGAGAATCACGAAATACCTATCACCCTGCACACTTCTAGTTTTCATAGGACCACACAAATCAGTATGCACAAGATCAAGCAAGTTGTCAGCAGTGAAAGATTTACCTTTAAAGGTTGAGGAAGATATTTTCCCCAATTGGCACTCTTTGCACAAGGTATTATCTGGTTTGCTTAGCACCGGCAACCCTCTAACTACCTTAATCTTGCTAGCCTTCACAATGCTATCAAAGTTTACATGGCAGAGTCTCCTATGCCATATCCAGCTATCATCGAATTTAGCCATAAGACATGTACTTATATTTGCATTCAACTGAAATAGGTTACCTTTGGTCTGCATGCCGATGGCCACCAATTCATCATTCCTTCCTTTGATTCTGCACACTCCATTCTTGAATTCCAGAGTGAGACCACTGTCATTCAGCTGGGCAATACTCAGAAGGTTGTGTCTGAGACCATCAACCCAATACACATTGTCAGCACTAATTTTTCCATTCAGAGAGATGGACCCTCTTCCTTTGACCATGCATGGTGCATCATTGCCAAAATGAACCACACCACCATCATACTCCTCCAAGGATAGGAACTTGCTCCGATCACCAGTCATAGGGTGAGAACAGCCACTGTCAATGATCCACTCATTGGAATTATCAAACCGGGAGACAAGAGCCTTCTTGTCTGACACTTCTTCCTTGACAACAACAAATACAATATCTTCATTTTCTTCATCCTCTGATTCTTCATCTGTGACACCTTCATCAACTGCCACAAAATAGTTTCTCTGGTTTCCTCCTTTGAATTTCCTGAACCTCTCCGGTTTGTCCTTGTTATCACCATTAGGACAGTTTATAGCAATATGTCCTATCCGGTTATAAGAAAAGCATTTCAGAGGTAGCTTACCTTTGTATTTACCGGTTCCTTTAGGAAGCTTCTTGGTAAGGAGAGCTTCAAATGCCATCAGAATCTCCTCATCATCCATTTCTCTACTCTGTCTAGGTTCACCACTAGTGCTAGCTTCTTTTCCTTTTCTGGATGGTATAGCAAAGGCTTTAAATGTTGATTCAGTCTTTTGAACACTGCCATCAAAACTATTTAGCTCATAGGCTATCAACTTGGCTATGATGGAGTCCAAGGATACCTTAGTCTTGTCTATTGATCTCAACTCCTGAATAGCAACAACCCTTATTACATAGACCGACAATAGGGATCTCAAGACTTTGCTTACCACAGTGGAATCTTCTATTTTACCACCTACACTCGTGATTTCTCCAACAACTGTTTTGATTCTTATTCCATACTGTTGAATGGTCTCACCTTCAACCATCTGCATATCTTCAAACTTCCCTCTCAGACTTTCTTGTTTTACATGTTCATCACCACCATAGATATTTTCAAGAGCATCCCATACCTCTTTGGGATTTACCTTATCCTGAACATCAATAAACTCAATATCAGATAGACTACTAATAAGAGTTTCCATGACTTGCCCATTTTCTTGTATCTCTCTCTTTTGATCATCGGTGAGAGTACCGATAGGGACAACATAGACATTCTCAACATAACTCCAGTGTTGAGCACCCATGCTTCTGATGAATATCTTCATCCTATCTTTCCATATACCGAAATTTTCCCTGTTAAACTTTGGACCTTCCCTCCTCATTATTTGACTAGGATCTTTACCTCAAGCGGTTAAGCTTAAAACACAGAGGACCTGGAGGATGCTCTGATACCAATAGATAACTCGATGATGAAAAAATAGTACCAAACCAGTACTGAGAGGGGGGGGGGGTGAATTAGTACAGATAAAATACAGACCTAAACCGGTTCAGCAGCAATCACTCCAAATGACTGGCAAACAGTGACACTGGTTGAAACAGAGTGCAACCGATAAGACCCAGAACAACTAAAACAATCATAAACCAGTTACTCACTTAGCTTTTCTCTTAGCTCAATACTATAGTACCATTACACCCTCATGCATGAATAGGTAAACTACCATCAGATCTTCACAATAGTTAGCTCAATATGTTTTATAGACAGGCATAAAACACAAAACCATCATATGCTTAACAGGCAATAACAAAGCACGACAAGATAAAAGCATCACACATGACACACATATTTTCACGTGGAAACCCAACTGGGAAAAACCACGGTGGGGATGAATACCCACAAGCTGCTTTTTAAACTCTTTAGAAGTCTGCTCTGTTAGGAGCCTTGTCCGGTTAAAGACATTACAATAGGTTCTGCTAGGAACTGATCCTGTTAGGGATCACCCAGTTAAGGGATGGCTACAATACCCAGTTAAGGGTTAAACCCTGTTAAGGGTACCTTGTTAGAGGATTTCAAGAACTCAATAGCTAAAGGATTTCCAAAGCTCTCTAGCTTTCCAGATCTCAAAAACTTTGAGTTACCCTGTTAAGGGATTTACAGCAAGCCAGTTAAGGCTACCCTATTAAGGGATTTTTCAACTGTTGAGGTGGTTAGAGATCAACAGGTATTTCAATGATCTGGTAACAACACTGAATGCCAATGTAGATCCGCTTAAGCTCCTCTTCACCTTCTGCACTTACACTCTCCAGGTATCACTTCTCTCCTCTAGTCTGGCAAGGATCTCGTATCCCTTCTCTTGGATACTCACACACAACTTTTGCCAACAACCTCTGAAGGAATCACAACATCGGCCTTATAGGACAACAGACAGGTCGGTAGCATAAACCTTAAACCCTAAACCTGTTAGGTTAAGCAATTCAAACAGTTCAATCCTGACCGTTGAATCATACTGCATTAAATGCAACAATCTTGAATCGATCTCAAGACATTCTCCATCATCCATTATCTACCGATTTCATGGCGGCTGATAACCCATCACGCGTTATCACCATTTAACAAACTTCGCACATTCCCAAGGTAGATAGGGATAATCTCCTTCATGCGCACAAGGTTGTCGTGGCAACATGAGCTATTCTTTGTTGCACTGCTAACTCATCACACAAAGATCACCGATTGAGTCACACAGGCTTGAGGTACTCCAACCGAAAATCCTGAAGTGGAAACTACCTACCAACCGGTAGTCATGCAATGCTTCCATGTGTCGGTTCCCATAACTACATGTCGGTTCACCTTGACATGCCGGTTCACCTTGAACAAATATACCGCTTCACTTTGGCATATATATCGGTTCACACATATGTTGGTTCTCTCTTCTCACATATCACATATGTCGATTCACTTCATATCACATATTGACATCAATGACAACATACAATATCATTATGTCCTCATACCGGTTCACGTAATGCCAACAATTTCATGGATATACCTATGGTTTTGTTTCTTCCTAAGGCGAGGAATGTTGTTTGACGTTCATGGAGCAGTTTCTTCATTCATTCTTGAGCTTCTACCATTGGTGCAGATTCTACATTGAGGGGGGGCTACTTAGCTTCTCTTCGTCTCTCATATGAGGGGGGAATTTTTCCTCGCATGGGGTTTTGTCCTTCACATACGTCTATGAGAGTTCTCTTGTATAGTTTTCATCTCTCTTTTTGGGGAGGGTTTTTTCCCATTGGGTTTTTCTCTCTTTCCCCGCTTTATGAGAGATTTCATTGCATTGGTTTGCATGCATTTGCATTTGTACATGGGTACCTAATATGGCCTAGTAGCCAATACCCATCTTGCATTGCTTAGTTTCATTGTAGACTTGAGTGCATTCCCCTAAGTTGCACTTAAGGGGGGGTGTTGGTGTAATTAATTATTCATGTTGGATATTATTACACCTTACTTAAGTTTACTTAGGATAATGCATTTCATAGTAGTTTGGGTATGAGACACTTGGGTGTTTGTGCCACATTGGGATAGTGCGTGTAGGATATTTTCCACCTTTTGTGGTCTTATCTTGTTGTTACATTCCACCTTCGGTGGGTGATCCATCTCATGTGGAATATTATATTGTTTCTCCTACCTACCCCTACTTATCCCTACCTACCATTGTTTCTTATTGAACCACATGTCATGTTAGTGTGCTCACATATCCATATAGTCTTGCCTATATAAGCAGGATCATATTCATTGTATGTAACAACTATTGAACAATCGATCATTTATCTATTGATGAGAATACAGTTTATTCTTGTCCTATATTTTGTCTCTCTATTTTGTACTTTTCATTGATCTCTTTATCTTGGCAAAATCTCACACATAACCACTAAGAGAAACCTCGAAGCAACCTCCGAAGGAAGATCAAAAGGATTCTCAACCAACCACCTCTGGCCAAGAATCTTATGAATAGCATAAAAAACCACTGGAGCAGGAAGGTGAAAAATGCCATTAAGTTTCTCAACATCAAAAGCCAAATCGTTTGTAAATTCCCAATTCTTGGGAGCCACAACCAACCGATATAGTATATTTAGAAGACCGAATAATAAAGCAAATAAAACATCTCAACAAATATATAACAACATCAATGCACTCAAAACCAAGTCAACCCTCCATCATTAAATTAACATAAACAACCTCGGAAGCCAAAGCATAACAAGTCATGGTAGCTAGAGATACAACAAGAGTGAAAAATATGTAAGCAATTCCAATGTGATTAATGTAAGCACAAAATAAGAAGCAAAGCATGCAAACACCTCATCAACCAACGCAAGCAAGCCAAAGATAAAACCAAAGTACTACAAATAACCTCCACAACATATCCCGCGTACCATCAAGTTAAGCACACAGAGAACAGTACCATCCACACAACAAAGCCATATCCACATGTAATGCAAATTACATAATTGGTCTACAATAGCAAGCCAATGAGGAGAATATATGCCATCGAATATACAGTGCCCTCCTTAAATATAACCATTCTGAAAATATATACCATAGAAAAACAAATATATGATCCAAACAACCATATATTTCCCCATAGACCAACAAGGGCAAATTAACCATATAAAATATATTACAAGAGGAAAGAAATAATAATGCGATTAAAACATGAAGAAGCTCATGAAATGTAAAAACCAATAATATTTAGAAAAGAAATATCTTAGAGAAATGAAGAAAGACCCTCCTCACCCACTTCTTCATATACCAAATCAACAATTGCCTTATTTTCCAAATAATCAACCAATCTATTAGCTTCCCGATAATAATGCTTAATCTCATAATAATCAAAATAATTAAGATTCAAAAGGATTCTATCTAAAATGTATTGAAAATGGCAAATACCAGATCTCTTATTGGTTAGAGCATAAAATATAACCATTGAATCCCCTTCAATAACAATGTGTTTAATATTTTGTTAAATAGCTAATTCAATACCCATGTTAATAGCCTCCATCTCGGCCTTATTATTAGTAGCAAAATCATTTTTTTTGAAAGCAGCCAACACCAAATGACCACAAAAATCTCTCAAAACAATGCCAATACCAGACAAACCAGGATTACCGCATGAGGCACCATCATAGTTCAACTTAAAACACTGGCTAGGAGGGGGAGTCCAAACATATACCAACCTAGGATTGACTTTCAAACCATAAGCAACCGAACCCCTTAGGATAAAATAATTAAATAAATAAAATATTCATTTAATTAGACTAGGACAATTTTAGGTGTCTACAATATTGTTTTTGATATCAAAATAAAGGGTGTCAGCCCATACCAACTATTAATTTAACTAAAAAAAATTAAGTAGATTTGGGTTTAGGTTTGGAACTAGGGTTGCACTTAGAAATAGGGTTGTTGTAGAATTATAATTAGGGTCAAGTTAGAACAAGATTTTGAATTGGGGTTGGAATAAAGTTTACAATTATGGTAAAAAAATGTAAATAATGTTGTCTTTAATTACACTTAAAAAATTATCTTAATTGTCTATTTGTTGCTTTTGAATTTCATCATATAAGTGTGTTTGAATCAACATTTCTGATCACACTCAGTGATCCATCATTAGGATTAAAGACAGCAAAGGAGATTGTAATGGTGAAAAATTAGGGTTTCACCCAATAATGTAGTAAAACACCTAATTTTTGCTTAGAAACCACTACATTAAAGAGGGGTAAATCAAATAGACCTAGCCTCAAATTAGAAAGAATAGGGCTGACAATTTTGATTAGATTCACTGGTTGGATTTCAATATCCTCTTTTTAAGATGAATTGTGAAAATGTTGAGATTAGGATAAATGTGTTGAAATTAAAGTAATTATGCATAAATGGTGAGCTCTAGTCATCATATAGAGCAATGAACATGGATCTGACAAATATATGAATGTTTGACCTATTCATAGAAGTTTATCCTAAATTGTTAGGACCAAAATACCCGTCGCTCTAGTCCACACTTTTTTCCATGCAAAGGGGATCTTGCTTCTCTATGAATTATGTCGATCTTGAAAGTTACAACTTTGCACCTATTCCTCCGCACCATAGAGAAGGGGAAATTATTGGGAATAGGGGTTTTCCTAAGTCAAACTCTAGTTTAATAATTAAACTTGAATGAAATATTGCAAATACTGAAATAAATAATGGAAAGAGATACCTCATATCTGCAATTGTTGATGATGATGCTTTACTTCTTGAATGCCATCACATATGTTGTATGAAATGGCATGAACATGAAAAAACCCTAATCACACACACATGCTTGCATATTAATGATGCAATTTTTCTCCACACTAGTTGAATGAAGAATATGTAGCCTTGAAGATCTATGAAAATGTTTGATGATGAATGCTTCATGGATGCAAAAATGCTTGATTGCTTGGAGTCTTAGGATTAATTGAAATTAATTTATAGTGTCTTTATATAGGGGTATCTAGGTCATTTACCAATTAGGCCGACCTCCCATGGTCTTGCAAAGCCACAAAGTTAATTTCTTGCAAGAGAGATAATGCCCATCTCCCATTTCAAAATGGGGCCCAACTAAGAGGGACCAGAGTGTTGGGTGCTCTAGTCCTAGGACCAAGGTGCTAGCACCCTAGTACTTCTCATTTAGGGACCTTATTTTATCCCCAAGGAGAAGGATAGCACTTCAAGAAATCAACTGGTGATTGTACATGGCATCAAAATTGGAGTTAAGGCACTAATTAGACCTGGATAGGAAATGAGGATGGAACATGCTAAAGTAGGGGCACAAACATGAGGTGTAAATTGGCTCAGTGACAATTTATAACACTACATTTAGTCCCCACTTTAATGAGAGTATGAGCCTATGTAAATACTCGTGGTACAAAGTAGACGAAATAAATGAAAGAGAGGGATGAGGAGAATAATCACAAGGAGGATAAGACATCACTAATTTTGAGGAACCAAGACCCCAATCTTAGGATCTTAACTCACTAAATCGCATGCAAGGGCACGCAAAACAAGAAAAAATAAAATGGAAAGAAAAGACAAAAAGGTAAAATAAAAACACAAAAGGCCAAAACCCAAAAACAAGACCTCAAGTCAACTATCCAAAGAGACCTTGATATGAAAATGTCTCAACCACTAATATCATTCTTGAAAAAATGTCATCTCAAGAACACAAGTGATCACATAAAAGAACAAGAGAACACATCATCCATGAACTAAAAATAGAAAAGCTATGAGCTCGTGAGAAGAAAGAGAGAAGCATGGATACACATTCTAGATGTGTTTTTCTAGGTGATCCATGTTGGGGAGGAGAGTAGCAATAGTCTAGTTCTGTTTTGCTAGTTCCACTCATCCTCATGTGTGTGTGCAAGCGATGTTTGGTTTTAGGTGTTAAGCATCCCGTATAAGAGTTTGTTTTCTCTGGTTTCAAGCATGAAACAACTTGTGTAAGACATATAATGAAAAATGAAATGCTAAGGGGCAAGTCTCTGGTTTCAATAAATTCTCGTGTAAGAGCTTATTTTCTTCGATTTCGAGAATGTGTAACCCCATTTAAGACATGCAAAAATATAGTACAATATGGTAGAAAGAGGGTGATATGTATTCCCCCCCTTAAGATGTTAACATTGAAGGTGTTATCACTAAATCTTGCACCCTTTGCTAAGCTATCAACTTAGCAACCTTGTGACACATGGGAACATTCTTAGGTTGTGAGTAACCTGCAATGAGAATGGACCTCCAGAGAAAACTAGTTCTTATGGATTCTTCACCTAAACTAACTTTTACAGAGGAAAAGGAAAGGAGGTAACATAAAATGAAACTCTAGTTCCTAAGGTGATGCACCAAAACTAATAATTTGAAATTTGCTCAATTGGCTAACACACAAAATAACCAATAACAAAAGGTACTCTTCCACAACTCAAAGACTCGTAACCTTTGCATCAATAATTTATAAGAAGGCTAAAAATTTTACTATTCTAGCAAGAGAAAGGAGTTTTCTCACAACTTATAACCTGTGAAAACATATACATTCCTGCATAAAGGTGCTAATAGAGACACAATTATAAGGATAAAATTAATCACATGAAACTATAACAATCACCAAGCACACAATATCAAGAAAACTGAGAAGGCAAAATGCTCTATTACTATCAAAAAGGTGTTACAATGTTGTCAAACTCTGCCACTGAGTTACAAACTTATCAATTTCTGCAAAAATAACTCTGAAAATTACAAGTTGCAAGAAGAATGACTAGTAAGAACTAACTTCAAAAATGAAGTTTGAAGAATACTTATGCTTTCAAAGTAGTTGCATGAAAATAGGAACTAAAAACCACCTTGGTCAAACGCACTCAAAACGCCTAGTTTTAAGCCTCCCAAACAACTCCAAAAGGCATGTGCATGAAGAAAAATTCAAGCCTCATCACCTTTAATCATAAAGGCACTTAAAATGCATTAAACTCTCCCAAACTGACTCAAAGCCACCCCTTTATCTTCTCCACATGTTTGTCAACTTCTTCAAACCTCCCAATATGCTCTCCATCTCATAAATCTTTCAACTCCATCCCTTGACTAAAAAACAAAGGCAAATGTAATATATTTTACACCATAAATAAGAGCAATTGCTTCTATCTCTACATTACAAATAATACTTGCTAAGTGTTATATGACATTATTTTTAGCAAACATTTACATCTTAACCTATGCAAAGACACAAAATAAAAAGCCAGCCCTAAGGGCTATGGGAAATTATTGAAGGAGAAGAAATTAAAACAAAGGCAGAAAATGCCTTTTGACCGAGCACATTTTAGGCTAAATAAAAAACCTTAAAGCAAAGCAAAGGGATTTGTTTTGCATTTGATACATATTTTCAATTTTCTTTGTCAAACTCTCTTGACACTGCCATGATGATTTCTCATTTGAGGGTTTTCTTGAGGAATTTTTGAAATATTTTGCAGGTTTCAAGCATAGGTAGGTCGAGTCTGATGAGTTTTTGTGTTCTTTGAGTATATCATGCTTGATTAGAGCTCTACCTTGAGTAAATTTCTACTACTATGAATGAACACTATACCCTGCTATATTCTTTTTTACAGTGTATAGTTTCTTTTATAGTTGTGCAAGAAGATTATCATTACTCTCTTAAGCATTGTGTTGATATAACAATTGACTGTATCTGACTGCACTGATACAAGTCGTGAACACTTTCCTTTAGTTTCTCTCCAACAAGCTATCTTTTGAATGAAATAATGTCCTAAGTAAGGCTACTATGGTGGTATATTATGTCAATACTTGGTTATGACATCCATCAAACATTGGATGTTTGTTCACTGCCGCATTTTGGCACTAACAAGGGCTTAAATATACTCTTGAACCCAATCATTTGATACACAGGTTGTAATATCACTATCTTTCTCTGTGACTACTCTTGAACCCGATCATTTGACCATTAGGGCTACTCCAGCTTTTACTTTGTGAAGACCATTATTTGAACTGTATTTGATCATTGTTCTTGGCTTTTAGCTACGACAATGAACAATCCTTTATGACTGTATTTAGAGTTCCTGAAATAGCATCTTGACCATCATTCTCTTGTTATATAGAGCCTAATCAAACTAAGAGGTTAAATTTTCCTTTCTATCGGCGCAGTTTCCCCCCAAATTATTTAATGAGGGTTTTGGGGCAACACCCCCAAGCTAGGGTCAAGGGGCAACACCCCTTGCAGGTAAACCTAATTTTGTAACCGACATAAGTCTTGATAAAATGACTAAGGGTTAGGGTTTTTTGTAGCATTTTGCAGCAGTATTGAGTTGCAAGGGATTTCTAGTTGTAATCGGTTTGATTTACTAGATAATAATATTGGACTCTCTATTTGGTGGATGTAGCTTCAGTTTGGGTGAACCAAGTTAAAAAATGTCTCCTCATTGCTATTATTTTTGTATTTTGTAGTCCTTTGTTTAATGTTTATTTGCATATAATTGATATTTTCTGCATGCAATTCCTAACACATTCTTGAAGAGAAGACCTCTAGTTGCAAATTAATGTCAAGTTAAGCAATGCCATTATAATGGTGTACACTCTAGGATTCTCATTGCTCTGATTTATAAGGTATGTATTTGTCTACCATCATATTATTGCTACAAATGTCATTTCATCATTGTTCTTTGAGTCTTTGAAACCTGGAACCTTTTCATGCTTTTATCTCTACAACAAATTGTGACTGCCATTTGACTAAGATATATATGTGGATGTGTATTGGTTGTGTGGTTGTGTTCTTTTATGTTCTCCATCAAGGCTAAAAGAAGGAATGCCCCTGTCTCACTGTTATTCTGCACCTTGTAGCCTTGTTGCTAGACAATGCATTCAAACCCATATGCTATATGATTGCTATTGTGATTGGAATTTCTATGTTTCTAAGGATAGAGGGTTGCTTTGCCCTATCTTAATGGTCTTTAGAGGGATTAAACTTTATCCAATTTCATGTGACTGAGACATACAATGGTTTAGACTATATGACTGCTGACTATTAAAGGTTGCTACAAACTCTATTGTTGCTTTGATTCCTTGATTCAAATTCTTTGCTATCTATTTTTTGGCAGTGAATGCTACATAGCTTTCCACTGTGTATGTGATCTATTGATGTGAACATAGATATGGATTCTTGTATGCCTTTGCTTCCATCTATTTTGTTCTTCCAGTAATGGCTAAGTTATTACTGCTTGATAGCTTTCTCATTAACATCTCTTTTTTTGAATGCTTATGCACTGTTATTAATGCCTTGAATGAACTATTATTATTCTAAATATGTCATCAGAGCATTCAACATGACTTAAATCCAACATTTGATCTTTGATGCGACTTGGCTACTTGATCTCTATTATTTCATTGTGGTTCCATGGAGCGATAATTTGTTATTTATACCACTGAATTCATCAATTCATGGTTGTGAATGATAAACCCCTTCTTGATTGAACTACCATAAAGAAAGGAAGACCCTTGCCTGTATTAAACACTAGATTGCAACATGTTAGGCTCAACCCTTGTGGGAGCCCATTTTATTCCACATGTTGTGATACTTGAT
The DNA here is from genome assembly GCF_030272615.1 of Cryptomeria japonica. NCBI lineage: Eukaryota > Viridiplantae > Streptophyta > Pinopsida > Cupressales > Cupressaceae > Cryptomeria > Cryptomeria japonica. Next base: position 178,555,742 of record NC_081409.1, read on the forward strand.
ATATCAGTGTGAAATATAAAGTATTCCAATAAGGAATATCATACATGTACCTGCACAGTGAACAAACATGTTAGATAAAATAATGAAGTTTAGATTCTATTAATGTTGTTTCTCCGCTTTCCTCTCTAATTCATGTAATGACTACAAACTGATTTAATGATTTACGAGAGTGAGCTATGAATGTATTGATGTTTTATATGCAAATATCAGGCATCCCGAGCTCTAACACAACCTTTCTCATCATCTCTAGGTCTCAGGGCAGCAAGGCAACCTTTGGAGCAAAGAAGTCGAAGATGAAGTCGCTCAATTATGGGGTTCATCATTACAAGGCAATGACGGATCCCTTTTCTTTCTTATGCTTTACATTCTTATATGCATTTTTTATTCTTTGTAATGCATTACAACAATCATTCCCATGACTTGTGCGGGACATTTTATAATTAATGAATAAAGAAAGCAATTTTGTTTTAAAACATGCAATGTTGCATGATTCATCTTTATTGTAAATACTTGCAGTTATCTATAATTCCTTTGAGAGAATTTCCTTCCTTTCTAGTAAAGAACACTTAATAGAAACAATGTATACCTTTCACCTTTAGTTGCACACGCTATTCTAGCTCTACCTGATTGAGCTGTAAGCAAAATTAGGTAACAAAAGGAACACAAATAGACCACTGAGAGGGGGGGGTGAATTAGAGGTAATTAAAAATCTTACATCCTAATCAATGAAACACAACTAATTGAAATGTAGAGAGATAAAAATAGATGCACAAGGAACACATGCATATATAACACCAAGTATACAAGGAAAACCCATAGTGGAGAAAAACCTCAGTGAGAAATGTTGTTTAGTCTATTGCTCTAATCCAACCTCACAATGGAAACACTTTGGTTACAAATTTTATGGGCACCAACCCAAAGGAGCATCAACCCCTTATTTGAGCACCACTTTAGATAAATTGCAATGAATTTCAATTAAAATTGAAGTACCTTGTTACAAATGAGATTTTGTAACACTCTTGTATTTAGCACCTTTGCCTCTACAACTCTCTCTCTACTCTTCTTTTCTTCTCTTTGTTCTACTCTTCTTCTCTTCACTCCACATACACACTATGTCATCCACTACTCTATTTTTCACCTCTTCTTAGATACTCTTCCAACGCTCTGTGCTCTCTATAAAATTTTCTATACCATCAATTAATCTATATGAATGATGTTCTTCTTCATCCTCAAGCAATCTCCTGCCATACATAATTAAAAAAAAAAATTGATCTTCCACCTACCTTGTAGATTGTTATTCTTCTTCTTTACTCAAGAAATTTCCTAAATATACTCTTCTCGATCAACAAAAAGATTTGATCTTGTCTCTATTTTGTAGACTATTAGCCGCCAACATTAAATGCATTATTTTCTTCTTTTTGTTTCAATCTCTATGATCAAATTTGATCAGTCATTCAGCCACTATTTTTAGTCACTGCAGCTATGCCAAGCAGATGTTCATTTAATTTTGCATCTCGCAGGAAAGATAAACCAACTGAGATACAAATAAAAAAAATTGCGTAGAGCATATCCACTTCATCAATTGCATGGATAATCAACAAGTACCCTACATGTAAGACACGTCTGCAAGTCACCTTGGTCAATAGTCCAATCGGGCTATCATGGACACTCCAACACTTCTCCCTGAACATGTGGCATTGGGTCACAATATCACAACCTGACGTCTTCTTATGTCACCAAACCCTATGCTTTTCTTCATTCCTTTTGGCTTAATGGGCCTCAACATGACACGTGACAGACACTCACCACATCGCAGGCTAAACATATAGTTATATTCAAGTCATGAGGTTATGGTGAAGCAACTTCAATGACCCTTCACGGTTTGATCACAACATCATAGTCATCTCTGGTAGTCTATCATGATGTGTGTGTTGCAAGTCAGATGGCAAAAATCATTTGAGCTATTTCTCACTTGAAATGTGTGTGCCAGACTATAAAAAAAATCAAAACCAGCCTCACACTATCAATGTGTGATAAAAGATTAAGACCAAATTGACGCACCTAATGGAGATCAATTCAATGACTTCTATGCTCAATACCATCCATGCTTTGTTCAATTTTCTCAGTTTGTCCAATCAACTTGAAAGCAATAATCCCTTTTGTGCCTACTCGATCAATCCGCTGTGTTGACATCTATGTGACACTCATATTGCACAATATCGACATCAATGACAAATATGCCAACAATCTCCCCCTTTGGCATTGATCTCAACTACACGCATCTTTTCTCCCCCTTTGACAACAATCACAAAGGGTGGAACACAAAATATTATACTTGATCTGAAGGATATACAACCACAATGAGTTGCAATCTATATCTGGATCATCTCCACCTATTCCTTACTCACCTTTTCATTTGCACTCTCTCTACTGACCCTGCTAAGCAACGATCTCCCCCTGAGAATCATAATCTCTATGCTCCATCTCCCTTGGAGTGCAATCTAGTTCAGGGATGTAAGGTTAAAGTAATGAGCTCCCCCTAAACCAAATAACACTTTTTTTGTATTTAAGTGATGAAAGAGGGAGGGACAATTCCCAACCTCAATCATAGGTATTCAAAATTGTCATTGGGCAGTGGCTTTATGAAAATGTCTACTACCTGTTCACCTATGCTCACATACTCAAGTCTAACTTCCTTTTCAGCCACTTTTTCCCTCAAGAAATGATACTTAATGGCTATGTGCTTGGTCCTTGAGTGCATGATAGGGTTCTTTGAGATATTACTTGCACTAGAGTTGTCACACATAATGGAAAGGGGGTCTAAGTATTCTACTTGGATATCCTTGAGTGTTTTGTTTCATCCAAAGAACCTGTGTGCAACATGAAACAATAGTTGTGTACTTGACCTTAGATGTGGATAAAGATATGGAATCCTTTTTGTTGCACCATAAAACTAATTTGCCACCAAGGAAGAAATCTCCACCACTAGTGTTCTTCCTATCATCAACACAACCGGCCCAATCTGCATTTGTGTAGGCTTGCAGTGTAAAGTAATCATTCTTTGGGTACAAACCATAGTCCAAAGTGCCTTGTAAATATCTGAAGATCCTTCCAATTGTGTTGACATGAGACTGCTTTGGAGCTGATTGAAATCTAGCTACCATGCACACAACTTGCACAATGTCTGGCCTAGAGGCAGTTAGATATAAAAGACTTCCAATCATTGATCTGTACAATGTTTGATCAACATTAGGTGACTGATCAATTTTTCTCAACTTGCATCCAATCACCATGGGAGTACTAATAGGCTGACAATCATCCATATGAAACCTCTTTAACATATCCTTTGCATACTTGGTTTGTGAAATAAATATGCCTTTACTCAACTAGGATGTTTGCAAACCAAGAAAGTAGGACAACTCTCCTAAAATTGATAACTCAAACTCTAATTGCATTTGATCAGCAAAGTCCATGCACAAACTATCTTTGTTCCCAACAAAGATAATGTCATCTATGTAAACACCAACTATAATCATGAGATTACTTTTATCTTTGATGTATAAGTTGTCGTCAGCACATCCTTTCTTGAAGCCTTACTAATGTAGATACTTGTCAAGTCTAGAGTACTAGGCTCTAGGTGCTTCTTTCAAACGATATAGTGTCTTCCTCAATCTACATACAAAATATCCTTTCTCAGGTGACTGAAATCCTTCAAATTGCTCAATGTATACTTCTTCTTCAATGTTGCCATTTAGGAACTCGGATTTGAAATCCATTTGATAAACTTTATAACCTTTGTGAGCTAAAAAAGGTAAAAAGATCCTAATGGCCTCAAGTCTGGAAATGTGGGCAAATGTTTCTTCAAAGTCCATGCCCTCTACCTATTAGTATCTTTTGCATAGAATCCTAGCCTTGTTTCTTATTACTTTGCCATCTTCATTTACTTTATTCATGTAGACCCACTTTGTGCCAATAACATTTTTATCAACTGGCCTTGGTACCAAATCCCAAGTTTAATTATACTCTATTTGTTGTAGTTCATCTTGCATTGCCTTTACTCAATCTTTACTCTTGTTGGCCTCATTGTAGTTCTTTCATTCCATCTCATTCAAGAGATAAAAAATTACTTGTCCATTGCTCCTTGCACGTTTTCTCCTTGTTTGAACACCTTCATCCTTGTCACCTATAATCTGATCTTCAGAATGATTTTTCTGCACATACATATTTGGGGGCATCTTAGTGACTTCTTCTTCATTTTTTGATAGTTCTTCATCTTCATAACATGGTTCCTCAAACTGATTTTCAACATTTTCTTTGCTTTTTGCAAGTCTTCATCAACTCGTACATTTACAGTTCCAAAAAATTTCTTGAGGTGTTTGATGAAGCATTTGTATGCCTTGCTATGATTTGAGTAACCCAAGAATATGCCTTCATCACATCTTGCATCAAAACTTCCTAGCCCATCCCCATCTCTTCTAATGAAACATTTACTTACAAAGACTTTAAAGTACTTGATAGAGGGTTTCTTGCCATACCACATTATGGTGTCCTTTTGTTGTTCACTCTTAACTGAGCCCTGTTAAAAGTATAGAATATTGTATGGACAACCTCTTTCCAATAGACATCAAGCAAGTTTGATTCATTCAACATTATTCTTTCCATTTCTTTAACTGTTTTATTCTTTCTCTCCACAACATTGTTTTGTTGAGGTGATCTAGTCGCAAAATATTGTCTTTTGATTCCATGTTGTTCACAATATTCTTCAAATTCATTTGAAGTAAATTCAACTCCATGATTTGATCTTAAGCATCTTACTTTCTATCCACTTTCTTTCTCAACTATTTTTTCTGAAAATTTTGAACCTTTCAAATGCTTTTGACTTGTCTTGTAGGAAGGTTACCCAAGTCATCCTTGTGTAATCATCTATAAAGAACATGAAATACTTTTCACCATTTAAAGCTCTTGTTATAGTAGGACTACATAAGTCTATATGCACTAGTTCTAATGGTCTTGTGGTTGAGTATTCTTTTGTCTTGAAGCTTACCCTAGTTTGTTTGCCTTTTTGACACTCATCACAAATAGTGTTTGTTTGTTCAGTAATCTTAGGTATGTGTCTCACATATCCCTTTGAGCTCCCTTTGGCAAGATTGTCAAAATTTATATGACCTAAGCTTATGTACCATAACCAGCTCTCATCAACCTGCCCCATCATGCATTGTGACTCATGACACTCTTTTAGATTATACACATTCCTATCATCTCTTTTAACTTCAACCACAATACTTTCACTTTTTTCTCTCTTAAATTCACGACCTTAAGAATCAAATATGAATTTGTACCTATTGTCACATATCGGATTGACACTAAGCAAGTTATGTTTCAGTCCTTCCACATAGTATACATCACGTGTCAGTAATTTTCAATCTATGCTCAAGGTTCCTTTGCCTTTTATCGTGATGGAGGAGTTGTCACCAAACCTAACTAAATCACCATTCCAAAATTCAAGTTTGGTAAACTTATCTTTGTCTCCAGTAATATGATTGGAACAGCCAATATCAATCACCCAAAGATTTTTCCTTTGGGAATGAAGTGTTGTTTGTAATAATAGGTTAGATCCTTCCTTCTTTTTACCCTTTTTCTATCCAAACTCATTTAATCTCCTTCTTCTTCTCAGTTGCAATATTTGACTCGGATTTATCCAAGGGGGTAGCATCTACTTTATTTTCCTATTTGGCGACTTTTTTTCTACAATACTTTTTTATATGGTCAAAGTTGTTGTACTTGTAGCATACTATGTTCTCATTAAACAAGGGAGTGGAGGAGTTTCTACTAGACTGATTTTTTCTTCCTCTACACTCAAAACTTGTGTGTCCTATCATATTGTAGTTGTAATAGACTACATCCTTATTCCTTAAGGGAGCAAAAGGATTTTTGCTAGTGAAATTTAGGGCTGGTCTATTGTAGATTTTACAATTTGAAAATTTATGACCATAAACATTACACTTATAGCAATAATCAAATAATTCAGGTACATACCAATTGTTGAACAAATGGTTATTCCACATTGATCTTCTTACAACTAGAGGTCATCTATACTTTCTTCTTATGTCTTTAACTCTTAGAAAGCCATAATTATTGTGCTTGGTTTTCTCTTTTGAGGTACTATTCTTTTCTTTTGAAGCATCAATGACTATCTCTTTATTATTAGCATGAGAGTTCAAATCTATCTTCTTCTTAGGAGTTTATTTTGTCTTCAAGCTCTCTCCTTGTTCATATCCTACATCATGATTATCTTTATTCTTCTTCTTCTTACTAACCGTGTCATTTAATGCATTAGTGTTTCTTTCACACTTCATCCTCGGCTTGAGATCTTCCTTGCATTTCTCAAGCTATTTTCTAAGATTTACCAATTCTTCTCATTTTTTATACTCCTTTTCGTTTGCATCAATCTCAAAATTCAACACCTCATTGATCCTCTTGGATTCTTCTAGCTGGGTTGTTAAAGTGTTGATGTTCTTATTAAATACTTCAAGTTTCTTGCTCAACTTATTTTGTTCTTTTATGGCCTCTTTTTTGTATTTGACGTGTTATTTATTTAGTCTATCAATTTCTTCAAGAGCACATATTAACTCTCCTTCAAGGTCAACTTCAGCATCAACATATTCTTCATCATTGACATGTGAATTTTCATTTTTAGATTGAGCTCCACTTTGATTTTTAACCTCTTCAGTTGACTCACTCTTATCATCAGAGACATAACTATCTAGGGTAAAGAGACTTTTCTTCTTTTGGAAATTTCTTCTTGATTTGAATTTTTTTTACCTTTGATCTTCATAATTTTCTCATCATCATCTCCTTCCTCCTCGTATAGACACTTAGCAACAAATTGTCCTATCTTACCACAGTTCAAATATTTGAATGGCAACTTATCATTTTATTTTCTAGATCAAGCTTCTTTAGCTTCCTGACAAAGTTTTCTTTTGCTATGTCAATATCTCCTTCATCAACATTTGTTGCCACTTCCTTCCCTTTATTAATTGAGTTAAAGACTTATTCTCTCTTGGATGACTTGGCATTCAGTCCTCATCTCGTAAGCTAATAATGAACCAAATAGTTCATCCATGGAGAAGTTTTGCAAGTCCTTAGCTTCTTCTATGGCAGAGACTTTTGTGTCATACTTTGTAGTCAGGTATCTCAACACCTTATTGACTATAACTTCATTTGTAACATCCTATCCAAGACCTCTTATAACATTTACTATTTCATCCACCCTTTGTATATAATCAACAATCTTTTCTTCTTCTTTCATCTTTAGACCTTCAAAATGAGCTTGAAGATTTTGCAATTTAGCCTTCATCACCTTCACATCTCCTTCATAGATTCCCTGTAGTTTGTCCCATGTTTCTTTTGTAGATGTACAATGCATAAGCTTGACAAAATTTGTATCAGTTAGACCACTCAAGATGACATTCTTGGCTTTAGCATTATAGTCGTATTCTTTTTTAGCATCAGAGTTAGTAGGAGGTGTTTAGGGAATGATATAACCATTTTTAACTAACACCCAGACATCACAACCTAAGGAGGACAAATAAGTTTCCATTCTTTTGTTGAAAAAGGCATAGTTAGTGCCATCAAACATTGGTACTTTAACAAAACAGAACCTATTCCTAGTCATTATGTTCATGGACCAGAATCTATCCAAACTGGAGAAAGCTTATCTGACAGGGAACCTAGTGCTTTGATATTAATTGAGGGAACTTAGTGCTCTAATACCAATTGAAGGAACACAAATCTCTTTCTAATCAATGAAACACAACTAAATGAAATGCAAAGAGATCAAAACACATGCATAAGGAATGCATACACATATAACACCAGGTATATGAGGAAAACCCATGGTGGGAAAAAAACCTTGGTGAGAAATGTTGCTAGAGTCTACTGCTCTGATCCAACCCCACAATGGAAACACTTTGGTTAAAATTTTTATGGGGCATCAACCCAAAGGAGTACCAACTCTTAATCTAAGCACCAACTCAGATGAATTACAATGGATTTCAATTACGATTGAAGTACCTTGTTACAAATAAGATTTTGTAACACTCTTGTATTCTGCACCTTTGCCTTTGCAGCTCTTTGTTCTATTTTCTTTTCTCTATGTTCTTCTCTTCTTATCTTCACTCCAAACACACACTGTGTCATCCACTACTCTCTTTTGCACCTCTTCTTAGATACACTTCCAACACTCTATACTCTCTAAAAAAAAGTTGGCAACATCAATTAATCTATATGAATGACGGTCTTCTTCATCCTCAAACAATCTCCAACCATATAGAATTAATTTCTCATCTTGAACTACAAAAAAAAAATTGATCTTCCACCTACCTTATAGTTGTAAGTCTTCTTCTTTACTCAAGAAATCTCTTGAATTTACTCTTCTTGAGTAGCAAAAAGATTTGATCTTGTCTCTATTTTGTAGACTATTAGTTGCCAACATTAAATGCATTATTTTTTAATTTTTGTTTCAATCTCTACTATCAGATTTGATTAGTCATTCAAGTGCTATTTTTAGTAACTACGACTAGGCCAAGTAGATTTTCATTTAATTATGCATCTCACAGGAAAGACAACCAAGTAAGATATATAAAAAATAAATTGTATAAAACAGAGCCACTTCATCAATTACATGAACAATCGACAAGTACCCTACATGTAAGACATGTCCACAGGTCAGCTTGGTCAATAGTCCAATCAAACTATCATGGACACTCCAACACTTCTCCCTGAACACGTGGCATTGGGTCACAACATCGTGACCTAATATCTACTTATGTCACCGAACCTTGCACTTTTCTTCATTCCTTATGGCTCTATGGGCCTTAGAACAACACGTGGCAAACTCTCGCCACATCGCGAGATAAAATTTTGCTATTACCTCCAAGTTGTGAGGTTGCAGTGAAGCGGATCCAATGATCGTTCACAGTTTCATTGCAACATCGTAGTCATCTCTGGCAGTCTATCTTGACAATTGTGAACCTACGTCTAAACATTTCATGTTAATTCCCATGGTTCCATCACAACTTCACAGCCTTCCCTAGCAGTTTGACTTAACGGTTGCGATCTTGCACTAGACACATTATGTCACCTCAATGTGTTCTCCAAGTCAGATGACAAAAGTATGTGAGCTATTACTCACTTGAAACCTACGAGCCAATCTATAAAAAGACTCGAAACAGCCCTCACACTGTCAATGTGAGATAAAATATTAAGACCAAATCCACACACCCCATAGAGATCAATTCAATGCCTAATCTACTCAATTCCTTCCATGCTTTGTTCAATCTTCTCAATTTTTCCAATCAACCCAAAAGCAATCATCCCTTTGTGCCTACTCGATGGATCCACTATGTTGACATCTCTGTGACACTCAGATTGCACAATGTTGATATTAATGACAAATATTCCAACAAACAAAGCCCTATGTTGATGTCTTAAGGAAGTTAGGAACAAGGATACCCACCTTCAACACCAAGGAGATATCCCTTAGGCAACAATGTTCATAAATCCAAGCCAAAGAGGGAATACTCTTCAAGCAGGGATAAGATAGCTGAAAAAGAGATATCTTGCAACAAGTGTAAAGAGGATCCTTGGAGGAGAAGAGATCTTTTCTCCAAAGACAAACATAACATCTTCTACCAAATGAAAGGATGGAGAACAAGAAAATCTACCTTACTACTATTTCTAGGTGAAAGGGATTCTTGATGAAGGATGACACACTTTTGACCCAAAGTAAGAGGTAAGTTTATATTGGATATACATTGCCAAGTGACAAAGAGGTTGTATTCAAGGATACACACCTCTTGCATAAGAGAGAATCCATGAGAAAACAACTTCACACAAGGAATGACATCAAATAATGAGCAAACACTTACTCAACAAAATAAAAGTGGATCCATAGAAAGGACAAGAGAGATCAATGCCCCCAAGCGTAGGGACAAAGAGAAGGATTACACAACTTACCAAGAGAGATTATTTATAAGAGACATATTGTTTCAAACAAAGAATAGGTCCTAACCAAGGAACACACATGTACTCGCATGAAGGATAATTATATGTAAGAAAGGACATCATGTTATGAAAAATGCAACCCATAAAGGAGAAAGTGAATCCCAAGAAAGAGGAAAGAGATAGGAAACTATTCTTACCCCCTAGGCATAGAAACAAGAATAATAGACTAGTATGTTGTTCACTAAGTATGATTGCACCTAAAATTGTACCTCCATGAATGACAATGAGCCCTCCATAGGTAAGCTAACAATGTCACAAGGCGAGGAGCAAAATAATAGGAACTTGAATGTTATTTGAAATTATTATGGGAAATATGTCATTCATTGTCACATGTTACTTTTATGATACCTAAATCAATATAATGTTGTATTTTTATTTTCAAAGATTTACACTCATTAGTAGAATGACAATGAATTTGATGATACTTGCAAAAAGAAGAATTTTCAAGATGTTGTCTAAGTTTCCTTCTTCTTTTAGGCCAAATAAGAGAGATTAAACCGGTGTATAGAAGATCAGACAAAACATTATCTTGTTGTACTACCATATTGGAACATGAGAAGATGTGGATTCACTAGACAATGGAGGAGGGGATGTTGACTTTAAAGACTTTGTTAAACACATCCTAAAACATGTCCATTGTATCCATGTGTAGATGTTGAAATGCCTAGAGGAGAGGGTTCACTCTTAGTATCAAATTCTAAAGATCCCCCATCATTATTAAGACATATGTTGGAAAGAGATGTGGAAATTGGTTTAGAAGAAGCTTGGATAAAAGACACAAAAGGCTCCTTCAAGGATTCACTCTTAGATTAAGGGATCTTATACCCATTAAAGGAGGGTGTAAATTCTATTGTACCCCAATTCATTGCTAGAAAATCATCATTGACAAGAGATGGTGTTGTTGAAGGTGTAATATCATAAATTGTACACTCTCGATTAGGGTTGTCTAATTTCACGTTTAGGTTAGCACTAGCCTTAGTGTGTTGCATTGCATTTTGTATTTTCAAGGTTCCTTTAAGTATTTAATTATTAATTTAATTAAATCTAAGGTTCTTTCTCATAAATTCACATATTATAAAATTCGGCCCTTAACCCTAAGTGTGCCCCTTTTTATTTCATTTTAATTAATCCCGATAAAGTCCTAATTTTGAACTTCAAAGCGCATTTTTACATATCTAAACACCTTGGATTGAGGCGTCGAGATGGATTTGACTTTGTAATTATGATAGTTTACTTAACTAGAAATTTGAAAAAAAAAAAGTCGAGCGGACCGTTGCGACCACCACCACGGTCCTGAATTTTTCTCCCTGAATTTCAGGATCTTAATTTGGCAGTGTTATAATGTTCAAATCACACTTTGTGCAAAATTTTATCAATTCTATGTTGACTTATGATAAAAATTAAAGATAGGGTTCAATATATATAACATTTTCTTTCCTCATTTGAAGGATCCATTCTCTAGCAATTGAAGGATACCTCTTATGAAGTGAAAGTGCAGGTTTTTATGTGGAGTCTACAATTAGCAAATTCATCATTTATCAAATCTTCATCAACCATAAAAGCTTAGGAGATATTGAAGAATAATAAGGAGATCACATATTATTGATTGACTTGTACCTCTCCCTTAGGGTTTGGTATGGTTTCATATTATTTTCATATCGTTATGTGAGTTTAGATTTACATATCATTCATTTTTAGATTTACATTATTGCTTTAGATCCATATTGCATTTGTGATTTGAAGCATTAGATTATGTTCATTTAGGGTTTTTACTCCAAACATAGGGTAGAACTCTACTTTTGCATTTTTAGCTCATAGGAATCTTACTAACACATGAGATTATAGGGAACACACACTTATCAATACTTTATTAGCTATTTATGGAGGTGGAAATCACCAAAATAAGGGGTTTGACTAGGGCAAAGCCCTATATAACCGCCACCCACCATTTTTTCAGATTACAGATGTAGGTACATGTTTGCGTCATAGTTGTAAGTTTATGGGAAGTCTTAGTCAGCAGGTTCAAATCCAAATCCAAAATCAGGATCCAGACCTCTGGGACCAGAGCGCCCATCGCCCTTGTCCTCCTCAATTGATTGTAGATTTTGGCAGTTCAATTTCTGAGTGCTTTAACTTGCAAATTCCCAGTTTCTATCTCAGTTCAACAACAAAGACCAAAACGCCCAGCGCCCCAAGGTTCCAACTCAATTAGGCTCAGATTACAATGATAGGTGTACATTAGAATTCCCTTTTTAGCCATGTGCTTTGTATCTATCGGTTATTTAGTGTTATCTTAGTTGTTCTCATACTTTTACTAGCTTGGTTTGTTTGCATACTACATTTCACTCATTTCCCTTTCATATCAGCAAAGGAATAGAAACCCTAAAAGTATTCCTTGACTCTCTTTCATAAGAGGAAGTCAAAGTGAATCACTTCCTTAGGCTCTTTCATATTCCAATGTGTGAATGAGAGTGGGATTAGGTCCTAGTCTACCCGATTCCATTTTCACCTTATACAAAAGGAATCATAGTACTAAAGGCGGAAATATATTCAACTTCATCATTCAAGTGAAATTATAAGGATTAGGATCGACCTTTATTGTGTAAAGTTAATTGTTATATATGATTTTGGTTATGCGATGAAGGGTAGAAGGGACTGCTTCCATAGCATGAATCCATGGTCTACCTAGAAGAAGGTTATAATTAAGATGGTTGGGAATGACATGAATAGGAGAGTAGGTAAAGTCACGGGTCCTACTTTAATAGGTAATATTACCATATAAAGTGACTCTCTAGGAACATCATCAAAGCCACACACAAAAAGAGGATCGAGTTGAATAGAAGAGTAGTCCCAATTTATCTTATCTAATAAGTCAACACAATAAATGTTAAGTGTTGACCCATTATCAATTAAAGTACCTTTTATCCTGTGTTCATAAATGCAAATAGTAATCATAAGGGGGTCATCTCTATTTTTAACCTCTATAGAAGTCAATTCATCTTGTAAAAATGAAACATTGTTTGGTTTAGAAGAAGGATGAGGAACCACCCTTTGTAAGGCTTCTTGGATCAACTTATGATGTGAAGGTGAAGTTTGAATCAAGTCCCAAAGGGAAATCTTAACTAAGATATCATGGAGCTTCTCAACAAAAATATGTTCCCTATCAACATGTTTCTTAGGATGAAGGGGGGGAGGGGAGGGAAGTGAAAAGAACGTTGGGATCTTTCTTTTTGGCACAAGCATTAAATGTGTGATGTATTTCAAAACCATTTTTCTATTCTAGTTGTATTTCCATATCACCTCTTTCACATATGTATTTTGCAACTTTTAGGATATTGGGAGATTTTTTGGGCTTAGGCATCTCATAACTAGAAACATGAATCATATTGACTTGATTAGGTTCTTTCTCCAAGGATACATCTTTAGGAGGGAGAGAATCAAGGAGATTGCTAATAATTTCATCTTCTTGCTCCAAGGTGTCTTTATGGGTAAGACAAGCTCTAGGAGAAGGACAAACATAACTCATTAATGCTTCATCTCTAGTCAAAAATTCATTGAAATTATAAGAGGGTATGGTATCACTAGGAAAGGTAGTGACAATATCATCCACTTGCACCAAATGATCCTCATGGGGAGGTACATTTTAGGAGGAAGATGAACATCATTCTTCAAATATTCATCCTTAGGAAGGAGATATTTGGAAGAAGTGCTCATAACCTCTTCTTGCACTAATATGCTCTTATTGGTAAGGCCAAATTTGAGAGAGTATAAATCAATGTCCATCAACGGTTTTTCTCTAGGAGAGGTACCACGTATGGAAGGTCTGGTAGCATTAAGGGAGGTGTTTGTGATATCATCGTATTCCTCTAAGATACTCTCATGGGCAAGGCACATTTTAGGAGAAATATCAATGTCATTCTTCAAAACTTCATCCTTTGGAGGGAGAGTTTTGAAAGAAGCATTAATGGTCTCTTTTTGCACTAAAATTTCCTCATGAATAGGAGGATCTTTAAGAGGGATAAAGTGAAACAAGGGAGGCTAACCCATTATCATGTGCATCTATGAAATAAATGCATCATGGAACTAACTGGAAATAAAATGACAACAATTTGTTTTTTCAAATGATAACATATTCGAAATACATGATAAAAAGAGATAACAATGTGCAATTTTTATGATATTTTAACTAATGCAAGTACATAAATAATGATTGAATGCATCTAAACATGTCATAACAATCATATTTGGAAATATAAATGAAAAATTATGCAACCCACTAAAAATTAACCAAAATAAATTAAGGTTTTTATGAATTGGACCTCTAAATTTATGTAATTTGATTTAAAAATGAGGTATATGAGTGTAAAATTGAAAATTAAAATTTTGAAAAATGAGATTTGAAATAATTAATCCAAATTAGGCAACCCACAAGTTCAATTTTAGAGTTATAAATTAGGGTTTGTGTGAATTTAAGCTCTAAATTTATGTAATTCAATTGAAAATTAAACTTGTAAATGTATTTATTTGAATTTACAAATGCATAAACACTTACATCTGAGAACATAAAAAAAGGTGTGAGATGTCGTGCACCACAATGTAATGGTAAAAAATTAGGGTTTTGTTGACGGGTGTATTGACACACTCACCAACAGGCGGGTAGAACATGAATTCACACACAACCTCTCTTGAAAAGCAATCAATCTTGAAAGATGAACAACTCCAAGGTCTCTGTAGTTGGGTCATGACGGTGTTGGGTAACTTGGTGGTTGACGTAGCTATACTTGTTAAGGGGCTGTTGATTCGTAACATTCTGATTTATCTGCATAAGTTAGAAAACTAAACTAAAACTAAGCTAACCGGCAAGAAAGAAATAGAAAAAGAGAAAGGGGATGCAAGATGATGACAAATAGTCAACATTCATTCCATCTAACAATATCAACTAAGCCTGGAGGAAATTGGAACATTCATACATCAACATGCAAATCAACAATTTTTTATGCTAACGAAGCCAAATTCAAAGGTTGAAACTATTAAACCACATTTGCATCAGCATTAACCACCATTGAAATGCGCGAATTAATGAGAAACAAACATGATTCTCTCCACTGATTGGGCTGATGCAGCTACTAAGGTTGAGGAAGGTTGGATTACTGTTAAGGGAAAGAAATCTAAAACGTCCACTCCCTCTTTTGACGTGGCTCTTCGATCTCCGAAGGGTACCACTAAAGGTAAATCTTAAGGGACTCTCTGTGGATGTTCAGATTGTCACCCGATTGGGTTTTTGTTGGTTCTTTGGCTGCTATTTGTAATGTTCTATCTTTTGCAGAATGTCTCTTCTTGGTTTTTTGTTTTGATTCTAAACCTTTTAGAATCTTCTTTGTAAAGGGTTTCGGGGCCCCTTCAAAACCTATTTTTGCCTTAATCCAAAACATGATTCTCTCCAAATTTAGGAAGTTAAATCAGATAAAAGTTATCAAGCATTCATCATATGAAAAGAAAACATCTGAAAGAAACATGAAATTGTATTAATGTTTATAAATTTGCCTTTGAATAAGGCACTTGACCAAAAGATTTGACACACTGAACTTCTAATTTCTACCTTCTATCATATTGTTTCCAGCTACATTCACATGAAAATGCAAAGGAAAGATATATGGAACGTGACCTTCAACCAATCTCCAGATAATTTTTAGCTCCTAAGCTATTTCTAATTCTAAGAGGTCTAATTTCTAAGTCTCTAACCCCTTACAATGAGCATTTAGCTCCAATTTATAACAATTTTCCATAATCTCCCCTTTTTGGAACAGCAGATAAAAACCCCAATTTGCGCATGCAAGCACTCCAGAATAAAGGAATATTCCCTTTTGGAACTAAAAAAATAAACTCCAGTTGGCAATGCAAATAAGTTTCTAAAACAAAAAGCTTCAATCTTGATGTTTAGTTTGGCTTTGGTTCAACTCCAGTTCAACTACATGTTAAGTCCTCCAATCTTGACAACTCTCCCTTTTATGCTTCGAATGATCTCCAGTTCAACACTTGCCCCATCTACACATTTAAAAGAAATAATAATTAAAAATTCACTTTATTTAAATGTGCAACACAAAAAATATTTTATAAATTATCAATTCGTAATTTTTAAATTAAATTATTTATTTAAATAAATAAAATAATTTAAACTTCATTAAATTTTAAAATAAATTAAAATTTAATAATACCCCCTTTTACAAGATCCCTTTTTTCATGACCCCACCAAGTATAGATTTTTCATGAAAAGCAAAAGGAAACAATTAATTTACAAATAAAATCATAAATTAATTATATTACTAAATAAATTCAAATTCATTAAAAGAATCCGAGTTTATTCTCATCTTAATATGCCCCCTTTCTTAAGATAACCTTTATTGAAACTATGTTATCTATGGATACTCTTGCCCTAGATTTTCACTCCAAAATCATGTAGCATTTTCTTTCACTTATTGAACAATTCGTTTTCTGTGTTTTCATACTTTTGTATACCTCACGGCTTGCATTTTCCTTGAATCCGTATTGCACAGGTTGAGAGCTTATTTTGCTTTGGATCGATTCTTCTGCTTGATGCAACTTGAAAAGAGGCTTTCGCAGTAGAATAGAATGTTGTTTCCCTTTTCACCGCTCACTCATTATTCTCATTGCTCACAATTTTGGCACCGTGATGCCCTAGGTATTTGGGCTTGCATCATTTTTATGTTTGATAGATTCAATAATTTTTAATTTCATTGTATTCACCTTCGTGTGCTTACTTACGAAATCTTCGTTTCACCCTGTGCGTCTTTCATGGCCTCCGTCTTTGATTTGCCCTAATTATGGGTCGCTGTTTGCAGCGTTTTGTGATTGGGATTTTAATCGAATGTTTGAGCCAATCAAACCGTTTGGGAACTGCATTTTTCTCTGTATTGCGTGAATATATCTCAGATGCACCGTAAAGGGGAACTCACTGCTATGTTCATCTAGCGTGAATATATCGTTTGGGGATCCATACCTTCATCACTCCACTCCATTTCAGTGTTGCCCTAACTTCGCATATGTCCATTTTGCTTGAATACCTCTCTTCTCTGGTGACTCTGAGATCAACGGCGCCTTTCAATCTTCATCGCTAAAATATTTTGCTCCGGTGATTTTGCTTGAATTTTCTCTCCACTTTGCATTCCTTCATATCCCGGGAGTCAGGGATTCCGAAGGTGCATTATTTCAAAACCCTAAAAGACTTTAGGATCATTTTTTAAACTTTAAACTTTTGAAACTCATTTTCAATTTTGATTTTATTTCCTCATAGATTTGGCACAAGTCTATTAGTTTAGGATCCCATCAATCATGTCCATAAAACACCTTTATTTCTATTTTAATCTAGTTTACTACTCTACCAACATGGACTAATAGTTTTTACAAATTTGGTTATATCTTAAAGGAGCCATACTTGATTAAAATATTTGAAGGTTTAAGGATGATGGATTGTTAGGTATGTGTAATGCATAATTATTCCTTATTTGTATGGTTCTAGCGTAATTTATATATAACTATCTTTCTTTTTGGTAAACATGTGATTCTATTTTCTAATGGATTTGGCACAAGTCAGCTCATTTACTATCTAATCATTCACATTCATAAAGTATGATTATTTTTGTTATAATCTAGTTTTCTATTATGAATTAATGCATTGAGTAGTTTTACGAATTTCTACTTATATCTTTAAGGAATCACAGTTGATAGAAATATTCAAAGGTTTATGCATACAAAAGTATTGCTTACCACATGTTCTAGTGCTTCAAAAATTTACATTAGCAAGCTTGTGTCAAATGGATATTTGAAGGTTTGGATTCATGAGATCTAGAAGTGCAAACCAGTGACCAAGTTCAGTTTGAAATAAATTGACATAATACTTTAAAAATGAATGTTTCAACTCATAGTGGTGATTTTTTTTTACCTTTTTCAACATAGAAAAATATCACAATCAGTATAGTTGAATATCAAATTTAATTAAAACTGAATTTAATGAGTTTGATATTATTATATTATATTACTATAAGATGAACTATGACTTAATATTAATAGATTTTCATAGTTCATGTGACATTTATTATTGTTTCTTTGGGTTTGATTGCATGAATTTTTTGCATCAATATTTTAGATTTCACTTTGGGATCCATCATTAGGATGTTAGAGAGGATAACGAGACTAAAAATGGATTACTTCTAGACCTAAACAAACTAAAAAGAAAGAGAAATGGGGAGGGAGCTCTAATAATGCACCTTGCATGCTTCCATGACATGTAAGACACTAATTAGCCTTTTTAGAACTTTGTAGGTAGTTAATAGAAGTCCATAGGATTCCTAATATAAACGATAAAGAATCATGTTTAACCAATCAAGTAGCCAAAAGTGTAGAGGTTGAATTGGAATTGATAAACTTAAACTTGTATAAATCTAGGCCTTCATTCAACATTTAGTCAACAATTGAAAGTTTGAGAAATATTTAGAAAAATTAAGTAAAAATAAAATATTTTGGGGATAATTGTTCAAATGACCATGAAGTGTGACAAAGGGAACATTCCAAGATGACCTCTCTACAATAAAAATCATATTCAATTTCTATAGTGCCACATGTTATGAACAATGAAGGAAATATTGTTGATACTCCTTATGAAAAATAGTAGATCTTACTTCTAATCCTTTACCCAAGATGGTTTGGGACAAAAACAAGTAGAGAGGATCTAGAATGGAGAAATGGATCAATGACAAAATAATTAGTTATGCACTTCCTATTGAAGAATTGAAGATTCTTGAATTTATTGATAAAGAGACATAAAATGAGTTCTCTTTCCCAATCTCCTCCTATTCAGATTCCTCCTCATACTCAATATCCTCACATTGTATCTTACCCACCATATTCTTTAAGAAAAAAAGTGTGAAGGACCTCTAAAGGACCCAATGGTTGTCAAATTGTTCAAGAGATTTCTTCTTCTAAAACTCCATCTCTCACTTTCCATATGACCTAATTTGTAGAGAAGTCTTCATATCTTGAAAGAATTGCTTCACCCCTCTTATGCAACCATTTGCTTCTCCTAAAGTGACATAATTCTTTTTCAATACAAAGAATACTCACTCCATCAAGAATTTCTCCTCCAAAAAAGTATCTCTTTTGTAAACAATGCTTCTCCAACCCCTAGTCCTCCAAAATTTTAGCAAGTCAAAAGTCAAGTTGAACAAGAAAATATATAGTTTATAAAGATTTTCAATAATAATGATAAAAGGGGAACCAAAAAATAACTCTTTACATCCTTTGTAATTTGCATCAAGTGTCTTTTTGGATGGAATGAGTCTTGCTCCTCTTATCCAAAAATGCCTATTCATACTTAGATGGAACTCACTATAAAGGAGTCTCATATGTTGGAAATTGGGAAACTCCTTGAACTTGTAATATACAAAGTTTTGCTCCATTACTTTATGGTTTTTATGTTTTAAAATTTTGAATTTGTTTTCTCTCAATTGATATAATTTTATGCATTTCATTCAATGAATGTTAAATTATTGAATACGTGAAATTCAAACCACTCACTTTTAAGTTTGTAAGGCATCTTGTGTGGTGTCTAGATAATGATGATTAAATGGAGGTTTATCTTTCACTTGTTCTTGATTCCTGTGAATATTGCATTATCTCATGTTTCAATAATGGGTAATTTTGCACTATCTAGAAAGTCATTGTTTGTAATAATATGTTAGCTTGTTCATAAGGGTCATAAAAGATACAAAATTTCATGTTTATCTATAGTTAAACTATTAAGTCATGATCATTTTCAATAACTGTAACTATTATTTTTTTGGAGTTTGTAGCTCTATATACAATACTTGAACATTTTGATTTATGAAATCTTGTCTTGTAGTTGCAACAATGATCTTCAATTCATTTATTTTGTCCACATACTTTTTAATGACTACTTAACTAGAAGTGTGTTAATTTACTTGTTGATAAATTTATAAAAGACACATATTCTCTCATTTATATATAAATAAATTGTTAAGTCTTTACTCTCATACTTGAAAAATAAAAATAAATGTGATAATTTTTAATCATGAAGATGGAATTAAGATTTATTTGTTCCATAAAAATAAAACTAGAAAACACCATAGTTGAAATGAAAATAATTCATGGGTTGCATTTTACAAAGTAAAAAAATAGAATAGATTATTTAATACATTAGACTAAAGAGTTGCTTCATAAACCAAAGAGGTTACAATGTGCAGGAGCTGACTGTGGTGAATACCTTCATCATTGTCAACAACAAAATCTGCAACCAAATACATTGGCTCTTATTGTGCAAGTCACTTTGGTTGCATACAAAACTCGTTTAAAAAACGAGGTGGGATTTTGAGGCAGGAAACAGAGCACTTAAACCCTACGATGGAAAAGGCAAATGCTAATGGCTACGAAAACGGGAACTGCAACGATTAATAGGAAAACAGAAGTTGAAATGATACGGTAACGGGAAAGGTCTGACTTCATGAAGTTGTGGGCCTCGACACCTTAGTCAAATCTTAGAGTGTGCGGTTAAGCCCGGCCCTCCGGAGTGCCTTTATTTTGTCCCCACTTTGCATTCCTTCATATCCCAGGAGTCATGGACTCTGAAGGTGCATTATTTCAAAACCCTAAAAGACTTCAAGATCATTTATTAAACTTTAAACTTTTGAAACTAATTTTCAATTTTAATTTTGATTTTATCTAAATTTTGAAAACTTTAAAACTTAAATGAATTTTAATTTTGACGAAATTAAAATTAAAATAAATTTAAACTTCAAAATAATGAACATTAAAAATTAATTTTTATTTTATTGGGAGTTCATCAAAATTTATTAAAAATAAACTTAAACATCTCAAAATTTAAATAAAGCTTTACATTAATATTTAAATATATTAACATTTAAATTGAATTTTAATAAAATCAAATTTCAAATTAAACTTAAATTTTAATAGAGCTCAGTATTAATATAAATTCTATTTTAAACTTTAAAATATCATTTTATTTTAAATAAATTTTCTTTTGATTTTCTCAAATTATTTAATTTTTTTGTGATTTTTTTTATTTTTATTTTTTGGTGAGGGGTTTTTCGATTTTTTTCGATTTTTTTCGTTTTTGATTTTTTTTGGATTTTGCGGATCTTTTACGCCCTATGCTAACCTAAACCAACTAGGCCAACAACGATGAAGCAACAACGAACAAAAACATGGACAATCAACGATAGGACAACAACGACGACCAACAAGAAGATACACACGAAAATGAAGACGCCCAAGCGACAACACTCAACGACACAGAAACCAAAATGCACGCACGACAACCAGAGACGAGCAACTAACAAAAGACAACGCGAGACTTTGAGGCACGCAAACAACTTCGGGGTTCCGGAGGTCGAAAGGAAAATGACCTCAAAACTTCGAAGAAGGAACAAACAAGACAAAGAGAGAACCCGAGATTCCAGGATCCCGAGGCTCCAAGAAGCAAACACAGGACTTCAGAACTCCAGGATTTCGGAGTTCCGAAATCAAAGAGAAACCAACAAAAGGACACTCCGAGATTCCAGGATTCCAAAGACCCGAAGTGTCAAAGCGGAAATTAACAAAGACTTCGTGGTTTTAGAATCCTAAAACTTCAAAGTCAAACAAGCAAAAGAAATAAAATGAACAAAATGCACTTCGGGATCCCGAGAACCCGGGGTTCTGAAGTGCGAACGAAAAGAAAACAAGATGAATACAAAGCGAAGCAAAAAGGGGGCCCCTAGCTTGAGAAGCGAAAAGTTGGGGTGTGTTATGCAGGGCATAATAGGTTGATAACAAGTTTCACCCAATAATGTGGTAAAACACCTAATTTTTGCTTAGAGACCACTACATTAAAGATGGGTGAATCCAATAGATCTAGCCTCAAATCAACAAAGATAGGGTTGAGAATTGTGATTAGATTCACTGCTTGGATTTGAATATCCTTTTATGTTGAATTGTGAAAATGTTGAAATTAGGGTAAATGTGTTGAAATTGAAGTAATTGTGCATAAGTAGTGACCTATAGTCGTCAAACAGAGCCACAAACCTGGATTTGATTAATATGTGAATGTTCGAACCTATTCGTAGAAGGTCGTCCTCAATTGTCAGGACCAGAATGCCCGTCGCTCTAGTCCTTCGCACTTTTTGTCGTCCAAAGGGGATCCTATTCATCTCTGTGAATTATGTCGATCCTGAAAGTTACAGCTTCGCACATGTTCATGCACATAGTAGAGAAGGGAAAATGATTGGGAATAGAGGTTTGCCAAAGTCAAACCCCGGTTTAGGAATTAACCTTGAATGAAATATTGCAAATACTAAAATAAATAATGGAAAGATATACTTTAAATCCACAATTATTGATGATGATGCTTTGCTTCTTGAATGTAATAACATATGTTGTATGAAATGACATGAACATGACAAAACCCTAATCACACACACATGCTTGAATATGAATGATGTAATTTTGCTCCACAATGGTTGACTGAAGGATATGCAGCCTTGAAGATCTCTGAAAATGCTTCGCAAATGCACATATGCTTGATTGCTTGGAGTCTTAGGATTGATTGAAATGAATTGATCAAATGTCTTTATATAGGGGTATCTAGGTCATTTATCGATTCAACTGACCTTCAATACTCATGTGGAGCCACAAAGTTAATTTCTCGTCAAAGAGATAGTGCTCATCTCCCATTTCAAAATAGGGACCAACTAAGAGGGACCAAGGCATTGGGCACTCTGGTCCTAGGACCAGGGCGCTAGCCCCTGGTCCTTCTCAATCAAGGACCTTGTTTTAGCCCCAGGGAGAAGGATATCACTCTAGGAAATCAATTGGTGGGTGTACATAGCATCAAAATTGGAGTTATGGCACTGAACGAACTTGCATAGGAAATGAGGAAGGAACACGCTAAAGTAGGGGTACAAAAATGAGGTGTAAATTGGTTTGGTGACAATTTATGACGCTACAAAGATATTAAAAAAAAAGGTGTAAAGCTAAGGGTAAGGTTTAAATTAAAGTCAAATTTAATATTTGATTAAAATTAGAATTAGGGCTACAATTGGTGTTAGGGTTAGAATTAAGGTTAGGATTAGACTTATAGTTAGGGTTGGAATTAGGGTTGGGGTTAGGTTTAAGATTAAAATCAGAGCTATGGTTAAAGTTACAATCAATGTTTGTTACGGTTAGGATCACAATTAGGAATAGAACAAGGATAAGAATTAGGATTAGGGTTAGGGTTAAATTAGAGTTAGAGTTAGGAATAGAATTAAAATTAAATAAAAATAGCTTCTCAAATAAGATCTAGATAAGTAGCAAATATATATTACTTCAAAAAATTATTCTTGAGTTTTATAATTATTTGAAGTTTATCTTATGTTACTTTTAAATTATTTTATTTTATATACTGAAGAGTTATTTTAATTTGAACAAATTCAATTTCAACTCTGATAGCCACATTTATGACTATTAAAAATCAACCTTGGGGTCAAGGTCAAATCTAACAACTATAACCTTCATTCCCCAAATAATATCCAAATTGATTAAGCTTGCAAGAGTCTATTGATATCAAACTATTACTAGCCAACCTCTAAATCACTATGTCATGTGAACTAGTCTATCAACTACATGAGACATTCTTTAACTACCACTAAATCGACAACAAATATTTTTATTACAATACTACAAAGGCAAGTGAATGCGACTTCAAAGCCCCTAATTAGGTTTAGGGTTGATGTAAAGAGATGTGGGGGTATTTGTGGGACCCACATCCCTTTTTTATCAAGGTTGGCGTTTTTTTTGTCCTAAAACTCTTCTTATTTTTAAATAAGTAGGGGAAGATTACCACTAGCCATTATAGTTCCAATACAATTCACTCCTTGTGCACCCAACCCCACAAAATCTGATGTACCGTTTAAAATCTGTAAAGTAGGCTAGAAACATTTCCAGCCCCTCCTCAAAATGTCCCCTATTAGAGACGAGGTTGGAATATACAAAAACACATCCCAATAGAACATACCATTACAAATGTTCGCAAAACAATTACCTTTAACTGCCAAACATTTTCAGTTTCACTTACTAACATTCTTTAAAACAAACATAATATATAAAATTTATGGTACAAAATCTGTGAAACCCCAGGGAAAAGACTGAACAGAACTTCATCCCAATAGAGAGCTCAAGATAAATGATTTAAAGACACGATTATTATAAATGGACAGAATTGCTTTTGTTTCTTAATGTCTTTTGCTGGGTGCCTAACAGACCAAAATGGCCTACAAATTGCCATTTCTTAGGAGATAGGTTTTACAATTTTCAGGTTCCTTACCATTTTTTATTCGTAATATAGCTGGCTTAGAAAAGAACAGGAAAAGATAGATTTTGAGTCACTGATTTCAGAAAGTCACAATTTACTAGTCACAGCAAGGTACTTTGTGTGACGCCCCTGGGCAATCAGTTCCCCTGTTTTCTTCTTCCTCAAATCAACGGCAGCAAAGGCAATTGCTTTGCCAATCCGGAGAACCTTTGCTTCAATTTCAATCTCCTCCTGAGTTAAAAGGAAAACAAACTCAACAATCTAAATCAGCAAAAGTTTTCTTCATCATGCAGAAAAACAAAAGAAATCCAAGCCACTCAAAAAATATTTGCAAGGAGAATGTTAAGGATTTACCCCCAACTTTGCAGCAGCAAGATATGAGACATTGATTTCAACTGAATCACCGGATGATTTAGCTCCTGTAGTGAATATTGCTGCACTACCTATAATATCAATATATGCTGCAGTAGCTCCTCCGTGAAGAGAATTCCCAACGTTCTGTGCGCACTCAAATAGAAACATGGTAAGATAACCTTCCTAGACGATTAAAGCCTTAATTTCCCAATCCAGGTCAGAAGTACAATTGTCTGTAGAATGAATTAATGTGGATATCTATAGTAATTGATCTATAAACCACAAAATTACATAAAAATATCTAAGCATCTCGAATTTCCAACTGTATTTAGAAATTTATCAATCACGCACCTTGCTAACAGCTCAAAAATCATAAATGTCTCATTAGCCAGACCTAGCAAGTAGTCAAAAATCTTTATCAGGATGGAAAGCATGTAAACTATTGAAAAATTCACTGACAATGAGAAATGGTCCTTTTACAATGCAAAACCATTTCCATGGTGCAAGAAACAGAAGTATTCCAGTCACATTTCTTGCAGCAAATTACTAAGCCAAACTAATTAGACAATTAAGGCTCCAATACCAGTGTGAAAGTAATGTGGTTAAAAACCACTGTCGTTGCCTCAATCTAACCCTAAGCAATACCCAAATTAGCATGCTTCCTGTACTATATGAATTGAAGCAGAATAAATACAGGAAATGTTGTTTTCCATGGACCTGCTGCAAACCCAACCTAAGACCTCCCACTAACATGCTGCTGGGAGCTCTACCACTGAGCTCCCAGCACCTTTGCAGAGTGTGGAGTGGAATGGTTTTTCAACACAAGCTATGGAAAAACCCAACCCACTCTGTTCTACTATGAGAGGCATGGTTTCAGTTTAGATAGTCTGGAGTCTGGTTCATAGGTTCAATTTCTGATTTATCAACGGTGTGGATGAAAGTCTTTTATATTGCCCAAGAGTTTACAGTCACATTTCTTGCAGCTAGTTGCTAAGCCAAGCTAACCGACAATTAAGGCTCCAATACAACTGTGAGTAAAACAATGTGGTCAAATAACTATTATCATTGCCTTAATCTAACCCTAAGCAATACCCAAATTAGAAATGCTTCCTGTACCGTATGAATTGCAGCAAGAAAAACACAAACTGCTATTTTCCATGGACCTGATCCAAAACCAACCTAAGATCCCCCACTAACATGCTGCTGAACGCTCTACCACTGGGCTCCTAGCCTCTGTGCACTGTGCGTGGATTGGTCTTTCCAGTTTCCACACAAGCTATCAAAAAACCCATCTCACTCTCTCCTATTATGAGAGACATGAATTTACTTAAAAGTAAGTGAATAGATTCGATAAGATTCTTGGGTTAGTTTTCTTGGTGTCTGCTGTCCGTTTAGGTTATCCCATTCATGGATTCAATTTCTGATTGACCTATGGTGTGGATGGTCTGTTGCACAGTTGCATATTGTTCGAAAGGTTATAACCTTCTAATAAGGGACTTACTATAAAGAGAAAAATTCCATAAAGAATTAAGCTCAAGATTGCGGACTGAACTCTCCATTGATTAAAATTGACCCAACACACTCTGTCCTATTATGAGGGGCATAATTCTACTTAATTAAGTGAATTTGTATTTGGGTATAGGGTTTCAACCCTTAACCTAAATGAGAGTAATGGTTCAAACATGTATTTTTGGGTTTTAAATGTGAAGTGAAACTTCCTTTTTCTAAGGTGAGGAGGAAATGGGTATCTAAGGTGAGGAGGAAATGGGTATCTTACCAGTAGGCGTTGAGGGACTTTGATAGTGCAGAGAAGGCGCCCATGCTCTGCATGATCGACTTGCAGACCTTGCAGAAGAAGAGAATCGTAGAAGCCTGTGGGAATGTCATCGATGTATGAAGGCAACATGTTAGCGAATTGTTCCAGCCGTTCTCTAGCTACCTCCATACCCTTTTTGGAAACATTCTGGCCATCTGCCATTGCTCAAATGGGTTTTTTTAATGCTACAAATCCCTTGGAAGATAGTATTTTAGAGTTTCAGACAATGGGGTAGTTCACCATTTTGGGAATAAATCCAGCGAAATGCCCATGTCTTAGGAGATCCCATTATGTATTTTTTGCTGAACAGGTACATATTATAAGTATGTTTTATCTGTAAACCAATTGATTTATGATGGTCTATTGGGTTATTAAAATTTGCATTTCCTGAGATTCAAGCCGTCTCATGTACACAATGGGGCGAATTTGCACCTAGTCACGTTTATGTTTAGGTAGCCTTATGTCCAGGGAATGCAATACAGTATGTACGGGCAGACTTATTGGTGTAAGATAAAAGATGTGGTTCTCTTCTTGACCCTTGACTATCCCGCCAATTTAAATGCATGGCATATGAGAATAATTTTATTTTTTAAAGTTATGTATCTTTTATGTGGAGTCAGGCTTACTAAAAATTAGACTCCCAGCTGATGAAATTTTGTAGGAATATCTGGGGGTTTCATAAATTTTGTAGTATAGTTCAGCTTAAAAATTTAGGCTGCTAAATTTAAGGATATTGGGTTCCCATGAACTTTGTAGTGCACATCATCTTAAGTTTAAATTCACTTGGTGGTAAATAAATTTAGTTTTCTATATAAAATTCAAATAACTGATAAGTGCATAAAATATTTTAGGCTGGTGGAGCAATTTCTAGTCCCACCCTATTTTCACCAATAAGAGTAAGAACTCAAAAATAGAAAACTAAAAATAGAATTAAATTTGAACATATCAACTAACTAATAGAATCGTCATAAACTTCTTCATATCTAGATTTGAATTTGTATCATTTGCATAAACTAGTGTTATGAACTTGGATACCATACTCCTAAAAATAACTCATTTATTGTTGTTAGTTTTATGGTCCAATCTGCCATGTTGAATTTAGAATCTTGAATATGTTAATGTTATTAAATTGAAAAAATAATGCAAAGAATCTATTGGTGTGGTATTTTTCCCCTTATATGTCTAGAAAACAACCACTTATCATTTAGGTACTTTTGACGCTTAAATATTTCACTATTTGAATGTGTGAATAGATCTTACTGTTTGTGAAGAAATGAATCATGGCTTTGTTGATTAGTTTTGTACAACACCAGCTATAGAGGTAGCAGATCGCCCCTACCTGCATAGCCCTTAAGACCCTATTAACCCTGTTAGCACGTACAACCATGCATTTTAGAAATGCCCACCATCGTTGTCTGTGCCCGCCCCACGACTTGTCAGTTTCTGCCACTACCGATTCCCAAAATTATTTACTTTTTAATCAATAGATAGAGATTAGGGGTGGATGGAGAGATAAAGATAGAGGGAGATAGAGAGGAAGAGATGGAGAGAAATAGAGGTTTAGTGAGAGGGAGAGATAGAGATCCAAGATGGCGAAATAGAGTGATAGATAGATTTGAAAAAAGAGATACAAAGAGATAGAGATAGACAAAAAAGAAAAGTAGAGATAGACAAATAGAGGGGGATAAAGGGATAGAAATAGAGGACTTATAGAGAGGGGGAGTGTAATAGGGATAGATAGAGATATATGGGAAGAAAAAGATACAAAGATAGAGATATAGGGGAAGAGAAAATATTAGATAGATAGATAATGAATATTATATATGTACATCATTTTTTTCAAGTGTCTCATTCAATATCCTATTTTTTCTTTTATTGTTAATTTGTTTTTTATACATAATGAATAGTTAGTTTCACTTCACTTTTTGCATAATTGAAAGTTATGACAAATTTTACAATTATGGATGTTCTTAATTTGAACTTGTTTGAAGAAGGCATATAACTCAATCATCATGCTAATTTACGAATTGAAATCAATGTGCTTTAGGAATTAAAAGTGTAATATTGTTGCCATCATGTTTGATATTTAATTATAATTTTTGGTTTGACAATTTGAGTAACTATTTTATTTATAAATTCATCTATTGAACCAATAAGTGAGTTATAACTTCTTTCTAGTGACTTATATTCAATAATTTTTACTTGTACACATAGATCCATAGAAGATAAAATGGTATTGAGAACTATACAATCAATGTAAAAAGGTTGAGTAATCTCTTAACTATTATATTTTATTATTTAATATCATGTATGGGAGTAAGAATTATAACATAATCATTTTATTCTTCTATGCTATCATATAAATTACGCTTGGAAACATAAGGTTAGCCCATTAAGTTAACACTTCTTTAGAGATTTGTATTCAAAATGATTCAAAATGTTGGAAAGGATTTATATATTTGTCCAGGTAACTTGTACAATGCGTGGAAGTTGTGATAAGTTTTTATAGGATTTTCTTGATTTTTATGACGGTTTCCCATATCACTTCAAACACCAAATATCAATGCAGATGTCATGCCTACAAAACAATAGATATATGTTGCTTTCATTTACAGGGTAGACATGTGTACAATTTAAAGAAGGGGGCACCCAATACAGATTTTTCAAAATTATATTTATAAGTGAAGGAAATGTGAAAATGCAAATTTAAAATTTATAATAAAATAAATTTTACATTTTTAATAAAAAATGAAAAACAAATACCGTCAAAGAATATAAAAGTAGCTATGTATGTTCCAAAGTTGTGGGGAAAAAACGACATGTAAAAATAGGCAATAAAATCATGAAGTGGCCTAGCTAAAGGGAAAATTGGTAGCAAAAAACCTCGGGAAAAATAGTGGCCAAGAAAGATATAAGAGCAATGTGTTCAATGAAGCTTTTGTTGCCATGTGTCTCATCAAATATAAGATGCCATTTCTCAATCTCAAAAAATTATAAGATATCTAGAAATTAATAATATCCCAAATTCCTAAATGCCATTTCAAATGGACACCAAATTGATAGCATATTTAAGTATGTTTACCATTAAATTAAAACAAAATTTTAGAAATACCTACCATAACACATGTAAGGGCAAATTGTGTACACCACTAATTAATTCTCCTATATCCCCTCTTTGTGTCTCTCTCTCTTTATCCCTTTGTCCCTCCCTGTCTCTATGTCTATATCTCTATCTCAGTCACATTTATTTTTTTCCCCAACTTATCTCTATCTATATTTCTCTATTTCATTTTCTATATATCTTTAGATTTCCATCTCTCTCTAGCTCTCCTTTCTATTATTACCTACTAATGTCTCTCCACACAAACTTTTTGTTTCCACACACTTTTTGTTTCTCCCTCCTTATCTTAATTTCTATCTCTATCTTTATCTTTTTATATTTCTCTCTCTATCTCAATCCCTCTCTTTATCATATTCTATTACTTGTATTTGTCGCCTTATTTCTCTCTCCTCTCTCCCTCCTCTACCTATCTCTTTTCCTCTCTATCTATTTATCTCCCCCCTCTCTGTCTCTCACCCTATCTCCTTCCTTCACTCCCTATCTATCTATCTAATATTTTCTCTTCCCCTCTATCTCTATCTCTCTATCTTTTTCTTCTCATATATCTCTATCTATCCCTATTACACTCTCCCTCTCTATAAGTCCCCTATTTCACTCCCTTTATCCCCCTCTATTTGTCTATCTCTTTGTATCTCTTTTTTTATCTATCTATCACTCTATTTCACCATCTTGGATCTCTATTTCTCCCTCTCACTCAACCTCTATTTCTCTCTATCTCCCTCTATCTTTATCTCTCCATCCACTCCTAATCTCTATCTATTGATTTAAAAAAATATTAATTTTATAATTCATTTCAATTAACTATAATATTATAAAATTTTAATTTGAATTATTTTATAAATTCATTTTTTATTTAATTATTACAATTTACTAATATTAATTTTATTGATAATTTATTAATATTATAATGTTTTAAAAATAATTATATTATATTAATAAATATTATAATGTTTTATTTTATTTATTTGTTTATTTTAATTTTAATTAAAAATAAAAAATAATATTTTATTTTTATTGTTATTTTAGGTTTTTAGTTCTATGTCTTTAGTTTATATTTTTTTAGAAGGGGGAGGGGACCCCACAGTTTCGTGGGTTCTAGGCCCACCCCCTCTCCCCTTCTCTCTTCCTTTTCACATTCATGCGACAGTTTTGGGAATTGGTCGCAGCAAAAACCGACAGGTCGTAAGCCAGGCATTTCTAAAACGCACGGTTATATGTGCTAGTAGGTTTAATAGGGTCTTAGGGGCTATGCAGTTTTATTCTCGTTGGACACCATAAAGATGGTATTATACTGAAAGCCATCAAAGTTGTGATAGGCATAGGTTTATTTATTGTTTCCAAAGTAAATAAACCACCCAAGAATAAACTAGTGCTATCAAAATTTATTATTAAATCAAAATTTTGATCATGAATATCATCATTTTCTAATTGGCTAAGGTATTTTGAGAAACTAGCATAATAAAATTAGTCGACAATGTTTAAAAAAAAATGAATTCAAAATTACTAAATTGTCTCAATAATGATAAATATTGTTCTTTTGTAAACACATATTTTAGAGGATTAAATGTATGTTCACAAAGAAAGTTGTCATTATTTTGATATGAAAAATTGTAAATAATAATATATGGATGTCCATTACCTTAATTGCCACCATGAACGATTTTCAAGGCAACATAAACTCATGTTATCAATGTTCAAGCTTCAAAATAAAAATATGAACTTATCTCATATGTAATGGTGTGATGAATGCAAATAAATAGATTGTCTTGATGTTAAAGTTATAGCTTGAATAAAAACTTACCTTGCAACAACATACACATGCAAAAAGTGGATACCTCCATCGTATGATGCTCTTCCATATTTCTTTAAACAATAATATTTGATATAAACATAAACAATGATGTGTTCTTTTTTATCAAACACAAGAACACTAAAAAGGTTCAATAATGGGTAATAAAATAATTCAAGCTATACATAAATATAGGATGTTAAAAGACAAAGGTTGCAAGTACAATATGTGTGGATAAAAAACTATTAGATAGAAAAAGATAGTGGTATTTTGTAGAATCATTGTCATACTCGTATGAGAAGCTTGAAATTTCCCACTTGTGAAGCATGCAATGCAATTTGTATTCAATAAATGGAGAGCACAACTTGCTAAAAGGGTCCATTGAAAAAATAGACACAAGAACATGAGCTTGTTTAAACATCAAAAAGCTTTATAGAGTAGGTAAGGCCTAAAGCATATATTTGCATTATTACAATATACAAAAGAAGAAATAAGAAAACTTTGAATTAAATGAAATTCATTATTCCTAACTACTCAAAATATCTCATCATGGCCATTCTTATCTTATTGAATGAAATATATTAGCCTAAAATGTGGAAAACATGAAAACCATGTGTGAAAATTTGAAAGAAAAGTAGAGCAATTTTTTAAATAAGACATAGCTAGGCATCATAAAATTGCATTCTAGGCTCTTTGAAAATAAATCTACACTTCTGCATTTGGAAATTTGAGCCACTTAAGTTAATCCATTGTATAAGCTACAAAGAAAATCAATCTCAATTTAAAATCATTCAAGAGACAATTTGTGCTTCTTAATGAATTTTATGCATAAGTTCTAGTGTAGGTTTAGATGATCAATAGTGACACTTAGAACTATTATATCTTGCAAAAAAACCACTAACAAGTATTCTTGCTGAATATCCGTATTATCTTCCAAAGCTTCAATTTTATCAAAGACAAGGAAGATGTTGGTAAAGGTTGAGTAGTCCAAATTTACATTTTTGTTAGTTTTTTTGCTTAAAATATTCTAAGGCCTTTACAATAAACATATGTTGAACAAATCTTTTAATCATGGCATTCTATTAGCCTACATTTATTTGAGGCATTTTGTCAAGCAGTTCACATTCCTTGTCTATAATTCTACATTTTATATAATCTACCAAAACACTTGATAACTACAACATATGATAAAAATTTCACTTTCATTTTCATTTTGATTAGATGGATGTCCGAATCTTGTTATTCATAAATCAATTTCCAATCCAAACAAAGAATTATCATTTAAGATTGTAATGACTAAACATTTTTTTATGTGATATTTAAAACTCCTTGTATAGTGTCACATTGTCCACCTTACCAGACGGTTCATTCGAAATTCAAATAGATATAAGATCACACCCCAAAAGTCATGCAGAACATGATCCAGAATTAAACTTAACAGATTAAAAACAGTTACGACAGCAATAGCTGGGGGAGACCGATATTTAAATATAAATCTACAAGTACATGAAGCACATATATACAAGATAGTAAAGAAATTCAATGCTTGACAATTAGCTGCTGCATAAAATGTCATGACAATATTGAATATATGAACCTTCTAATGCTTTAAATCCATACCTGCACCTAGATTACCACATAATCCATTGCATGTCTTCAGAAAACAGTTTCATTCTTTAGGAGATATATACAAGACAGCTAAAAATTTGTTGCCTATGAAGTTGCAGCTGTAACAGTGGAAACCATGTTGTTAATTCCGCATACGTTGTGCCCCCTGCAGAGCTTGTAGTACCCATGTTCTCCCCAGTTAGCTCCCCATGAATTCTTAATGATCCAATAGGGCTTATTCTTGAGCCTAATGGGTGCATAACCCTCGGCACCATAGCCCACCAACAGGACTCCATGATCCAAATTGCGCTTGCTACAGATGTATGGGCAAGATACTCCCTTCATGTATGTCTGCATAAACGCAGCATTGATGCCCACTGCACTCACAGAAACCCACATAACACAGTAAGTAAAGGGCCCACTGTAAGTAACACCAAAAGGACTAAGTGCACAGATGAGATGTTAAATTATTTACCATGTGTTGAAATTCCAAATTCGTCATGTCTTTTTTCATGATTCTTAAATCTGAAGTTGAATTTAACCAGTTGCATTCTTGTGTAATGCACTACTAACATTAATAAGTCTAATTAAAAGGGCGTCTGGGCCGCGGCTGTGCATTTTAACATAATGGCCCGGGGAGAGTAAGGTCCTAGTGGGCATCACCTCCCACACCGATTACAGTCAAATTGACAGGAGAACCAGCCAGCAACATGATTGAAATGCATAACTCTGGGTTCCATCTCACCCCTCCCTAAGGTTGAAAAGGCTACAGACATTTTGTCTCCTAAAAGTGGGTTCTAGATGCCGGAAAAAACAAGTGTTCGCTCAGTTATTTTCTAGTTTCTCATAGAACATACAGGACATTTATTCAAACAGTGAGAATTCGAATTCGTGCCCTCATAATATCTTATCTATGCTTTCAAAAAGAGGAAAATATATAAAATTTTAACTTGCCTGATAGAGGCCCATTTGTAACCAGATTTGCAGCAATTTGATCTTCATCAATAGAAACAACGCCAAAATTGGAAACATTGGCCACAATTTTGCTATTGTCAAACTTGCAAGTACCATCTGTTCCGCTATATGGATAATCTTTCTCACTTTCCAAGCCACCAGATTTTATTACATATTCATAGGCACTTGTCATAAGCCCGCCGTTGCAACCAGCATCACATACTCTTGAATCTGAAGGATCACACTGCAGATTCATAAGATAGATGTTAGTAAGTGCAAACTTGAAATAAGATTTTCTGGCAGGAAGAATTGACCAAGTGAAACAGAGAGAACTAGTAACCACATAATTTATGCCAAACTCTATTTCTCCAATTACAAAAATTATAAAAAAAAAACGTATAGAAAACTAGAATCAAAATCATAAGAGAAGGGAGGTAGACATGATCAAAAATGATTGTCCTCATTTTAATCCAATTTGGTTATAAAGTAGATGCATGAGGAATGAACAAAATTTTGCACTTTTATGAATAGCACCTAGCAGGTACCATACTCTCATCTTCAACAGCTTAGGATTTCAAAAACTCAAAACAGCATTTGATTGTAGACATTCAAAGCCACTGTGGTATGTTTCCTCAAAGGATGTTGGCAATATGTCACCGTATTAAAGCTTCTCATCCTGTTGCTTCAAATCAACAAAAAATCGCTACCCTCACACATACAGAACAGCATTTTTGAAACTTCTTTTCAATTGTACTGTAAGTGAGACAGCATGTAGGAGGAAGCTTATAAGCGAATTTGGTTTCATAATCAAAGGTCAACATATAACATAAGTTCTTACAAAACAATTATTAAACATTTTGGCTGTAGCAGCATCTATTTGGGAAGTTTTGCACGTTACTGAGAACCCACTCTGATTCCCCCGCTCTGGTAAAGGAGACATAAAGAAAGCATCTTGTGGTGTAATCGGATGGGTTTCCATATGTTCTGTTTATATAGCTTTAAACTAGGCTCCTATTCCTCAGGAAATTACGATATATTTTTCTACCGGGTAGCAATTTGGCATCCTCTCCTGCTTTGATTGACCAGGAAGAGATAGTTCTATGAAATGTTGTAACCATTTGCGCTGTTACACCAAATTTCTAGAACGGGCAGTAATGGAAGGGGAGACGCATTTCCAGGACATATTTTTGGCAGGTTATTTTCAAGAGACGGCAAAGATCCATTATGCATAATATGCCTTTTTACTTGTATGTAATTCAATCAATTAAAACTTGAAATGGGAGGTGCTTCTTTAAAACAATAAAAGAGCCTAAATAGCCTAATTCAATATCTAATTTAAAATAGATTTCTTGTCTTCTTCTTGAGGGCTTGACTCCAACATCAATGCACTGAACAAGGTCAAATAAATTATTTTCAGCTGAATTTTTACTAGGTAATTTGATTTTTAGAATTAAGTCAGTGATTGATTTTGTGAGAATGAACATCCTTCAGTTGTTAATTCTAAACTTAAAACAGGAATGTATATAAAATCGACTCAGCTGATTTTAATATAACAAATACACCTCAGTTCTTAAATGAAAAGAGCAATGCTGCCCAAAATGACTGACAGATTAAATACCCCTCAATTCTTAATATTAAACTGAAAATATAAAGTATTCATACACTAAGAATACAAATAATTCAGACACCCGAGGCAGTTCTTTTTCCAACACACTGATTACTATTTCTAAATTTTTTTATGGAGAATTTAGAATCTTTCCCTAATTTGATGGAGCAGCTATTGTTTAGGAATTAAAAATAAGCCATGGAAGAAAAGGGGGGGCTGGAAACAAGCAGTGACTGTTTATTAACAAAAGTGTCACGTGGCTCCACAATTTGCTCTCCCTCTTTTTTTTAAGATTTTATTTTTATTTGGTTTTTCAAATTTTAAGTGCACAAATTATATTAATACTATTAATAAAAAATTAAAAGGTTTTGTTTAAAAATAAGTAGCAAAGATAAATATTCATGTGCCCAGCTGCTCCACAAATAATTCCTAAAAATATTTTATCATTCTAATAACAAATAACATTTTATCAGAATATAAAAAAAAAACATTAATAAAAACTAAATCACACAAATATTAGAAATCTCTAATTAATAATTAGAAATTAGAACCAACTAACAACAAGCTCTGACTTTTCCATCAATTAACCTCAGTTTTTACATACACACATATACCAACAAGCTCTGAGCGAATCCACAGAAATATACATCACAACCCTAGGCCAACTGAACCACTAGAAACTTTCCAAATTAACCTCAGCTTTTGTAGGCTCACAGTTGAGTAATGCCCAAAAGACGGCCTACTTCCAGACTACCAACATAATAATAACCAAAACAAATATGGCTACTAAAAATAATAATAGAATAGCAAAAGGAAACAGAAATATAACGAAAACAACTATAATTCCAAAAATTACTGACAGCGTGCATCAGAGCATATTACCAGCAAACCCTATACAGGCCACGATCAGAGCATATTACCAGCAAACCCTATACAGGCCACGATTACACTGACAAAAAGAGAGAGACAGAGATAAAACTGACCTCGTGATCGCAGTCAACCAATTGCTGTTCGCTCAGACTCACCAGCTTCCCCGTCTTAATAAAATTCGCCCCCTCCAAGGCTCCCGTCGTGCTAAACGCCCAGCACGACCCACACGCGCCCTGCGAAAATGACGCCCTTAAAAATCCGTCAACAAATTTTGACAAATAATGGAAAAATTTGACGCTTTACCGTTAGCGAAAACAAAATCAGATTCAGATACCCTACCTGATCCTTAACCTCCGCGACGGCCCCCTTGTCTCTCCAATCGAAGTCGTCAGGCAGATCATTAGTAGGCAGAATGGGGGCGTCATGAGCGCCAGATCTCGGCACCCTTAACCCCAAATATTGACGGCGGAACTCGTGCTCCGTCAAATCTGAGAACTTTGTGATGCCATGGACGGCGCTTGGATCCAGCTTCTGGTGTTCCAAAGCCCTCAACAGATTGGCCTTGAAGACACCAAATCGATGGGCGTGCTCCTCTGGCCCCGAGTACTTCTTGTCAAATCTTTTCACGAAGCTCGCAAAATGCACCTCCGGATTTAACAGAGCATTCGTGGCGTCAAAACTGCCCAGGCTCTCAGCATCGTCGTCTGTAACTTGACGGATAATTTCCTCCGATGGCCTCGCAGCCGTCAGAGATAGGACGGCTAGCAGGCACAGAAGTCTGAGGAGCGCCAAATTCTCCATTGTGCAGAATGTAGAATGGCCTGAACAGCAGTAATCTTAAATAATGAATTAAAGCACAGAGGACAAAGATAATGACGATTTATTTATGAATATACGGTCAGGATTTGCCCGAGCTTTACCCCAAGTCAACCTCGTGGGACCCTCGCCGACATCATGATGTTTTTTAATGAGTTAAAAATGGTTAGATATCGTGCAAGTTCGTAGCACCTTCCTTAGTGGATGATATGTGCAATACTTGTTTGAATTTGTATGGTTTGAAGAGGAGAACCAAATTCTATGCATGTTTATGCTTAACTATGGGGAGATTAAGTATGGTTGTAGGAGGTGGTCTTAAATGTCTTTTAAGGGCATTTATGAAAAATCTCTTTTCAGGGTATAAATTTTTTCGTGTTACTTGATTTGAGAGGAAGGATATTATAATCAGTGGTAAGTTTGTTAGTTTTTGAATCAACGTTTCGAATCACACTTCTTGATTCATGACATTGATTCAAAAACTAATATGCAATTGGATCAAGGAGTGTGATCTGAAATGTTGTTTCAAAAACTAACATGCAATCTAATCCAGAAACTTAGCACTAATTATAATAATGGATTGTGGAAATTTGGTATCATTGAGGGAAGGATTTTTTATATGGATCTACATTCTATGTGTGAAAGAGATACATAAGTATAATTATTGGAAAAATTGATGCTTCAAAGGTAATTATATATATTGATCAATCATAAAATGACTCTTTGTCAAACACATTTCAAAGAGTCATATTATTAGTCGAGGAGCTCAGAACACGAATTCATTTCTTCATGTTAATCAATCGTGAGGTAATGGATAAAGTGGTTGTTGTTGAATCATAAGAATGATAACAAACAAATATCTCAAGCATTGACACGTGGAAAGAAACAATGCATTGTAGAGGTGAGCATGATCTAATTTGGGCACTACAACCTAATTATAAATAGTTCATTGCAAACAAAAATTTGAACAACCAATTTTTCATGAATTCCTTTATTCTTGATTGGAATTGCATATGCAACATTTTTTTGGTATTGTAGAAGATTTGAACTCAGCACCATCTAAGTGCCTACAACATGAACTTTACCATGGAATTGTACATGCAACATTGTGTGGAGAGTAGTCTTGGCAATTGTTTGTATTCATGAGGATCAAGACTATTGTATTCTACACATAAACTTCAAGTCCAACAATGTGACGTTGGATTCCAATTTCAATACAAAGCTAAGGGACTTCATGGTAGCAAAACTTATGGACTATGATAATTATGCTTCTTTCCACGTGATTATTGTCCTTGGCCTTTGATTCAATTTATCCTATTTTTTCTCTTAGCAATTACAAGATAGAATCCAATGCTTTACTTCTTGTTTTGTTTTTCTTCAATATTGTAAGGTGTTTAAGCTTTAGGACGAGGATCAATTTGTTCATTCTCTTTGACAATGGACCTTTTAATGTGACTTGAATTAGAGACCATGGTGACAAAAAATTGGTTGCAATACATTAAAAAAAATGGCATGAAAAAACACTAATATATTCAAAATAGAAGGCATTCCTATTAATATATTTGGTAAATTTAACATTTTGTGGAATATTGTAATCAATCATAGAAATAATTAGATTTAAAAATTGCATAAAAGGATGTTGAAAGCACTTAGTACACATAGTTGCAAAAATAATGAAGAAATAAGAGGATAAGATTAACAACGTACTTGAATTGATACTAGTTATGATATGTATAGCTAGAAGGATTATAAATAAGGGGAGTTCAATTGAGAAAAGGTATTCTAGTAAGGTCTTAATAAACACATGGGCCAACTACATAGAAACTTGTCACCAAATTTATGTGAGAAAATTATCTTACACTCAAGTGGGAGACAAAATAATAACCAAAAATAAATTGTTTGCATTTTACCAATTAAAAAACCAGCGTACCTTTGAAAGCTAGCTACAAAAGATTTCTAATGCATTCCTACAAACATGAACAAATCAAGAATAACTTTTGAGATACATGGTGAATAATACTTAACCAACCCCTTGTACTAACCACAAGGTGCCTTTTTTTTCTTAATGAAACTCTATTGCAAGTTGGCCTCTTTTTGCAACAATTTAAAGTATTTTATTATGAGCAATCGATTTAACTTGGTCGAAATCATTATAGGTTTTTATAGAGGGGTCAAGCATGCACTTGTAGGAGAAAACAATAGATTCCTAGTGCCACATTTTGTGTGTCTACTCTTAAAAAAATTATCTGATTTTAGATCTTAGGGATCTTAAGAGATATCACCCAACTAATGTACCACAAAAGGATCAAGGCGTGTGGTACATAAAAAGGGACTTTAGCTAGAGTTCATCCACTTGCCCTAACATGTTGGCATAATTGACTCATCCTTATGAAGCTTCATTTATACAATCATGTTCTTAACAAACTAACACTATGCTCATCATCCTCTTTACAACATTTCAAAATATTTCCTAGTGCTATGCAATAAAGTTTTAGTTGGCCAAAAGTGTCAAAGACTTTCATAGAAGGGTCAAGAATATACCTATAAGAGAACATAATAGGCTCTCAAGTGTCATAATTTGTGTGTGCTACTATGACAAAATTAACCTCACTTTACATCTGAGGCCTCTTAAAAGATGTTGCTCAATCAAGGTGACCCAAAAGGATCTAGCACATGGGACATGTAATGACAACTTTATTAGGGTTCATCCACCCACTTCAATGTTCTTGCACAATTGATTCAACCCCAAATGTGAATTTTTTTAGGAAATAATGCTCTAAATCCATAATTATTTAATCCATTTCCTACATAACCCATGAGAGAAAAACATGCATATAAGCTTACAAAATCACCATAATGCAAAGATAAAATAGACAAGCCACAAGACAACACATGATATACCCTAGGAAAACCCTCGTGAGGGAAAACCTGGCCTCCAAAAGCATCCATACTCCATGTATTATTCAATCATAAAGCAATACAAAGCACTTACAGAGTTACAATGAATACTCCTGAACAATCAAGCCCTCCAATGCATTCTCATGTGTCCAATCATGAATTCACGCATCCTATGCCATGCTTCACAAATGCAATTCTCCAAAGGACACAATACAATGACAGCCCAAAACCACCAGCCAACCTTAACCACTAAACATGTGCGTGCTTATATAAACTCAAGCAAACACAAATACAACTAGTGGTAAAGTAGAACCATGTGCTCACAATACCGTTGACCCCTTAGTTAATATTGGCTACTAATTTTTTCACTTTTATAAATATCTTTTACCAATATTAAATAATTATAATATAATATTCCAATGTTACTATGCAATATCAAAGTGGCTCAAGAATATTCCAAGGGAATCTCTACATGTTACACATCTACGTGCAACTCACATAATAAATAAAATATAACATTATTATGCAAAGTCTACAACACCTTATTTCCCAACAACCCTTTCGACAACACAAGATTATGCTCCTTAATCATTTTTTTACAATATTTGAAAATATTTTGCTTTGAGGAATCAAGTTTGATTTTTCTTGCTTCTCCTCTAATTTTGTTCAATCTCAATTTTTTTTATGTTTGTTGATCTTAGTAGCACTAACATACAAAATAACCAAAAAATATCATTTGCAAGGGTCCAAAAAATATTGTTGCAACCAAACTCTACCAAATTTCTTTTGAGATCATTCTTTAGTGTTTGTTCAATCCAATGGATATCCAATCATTAGTTTTTCCTTTCAATTCTAACTCTCTTCAATTTTTCTACCCTTTCCTTAGAGATTTAGCCACAATCAACCATGGGAAGGAGGAAGCAATATGAGACATTTGGATTTGAAGTCTCTCCTATCACAACAATCCACTCAACACTGAAGCATTCAGCACCATATGTAGATTTTTCTTGCTTTGGTAGATTGGCTTATTTTATTTGATTAATAAAAAATTTAGGATTGTTATAATTAGTCTATGTTAGGTTTATTATTTTATTTTTGTTATAACTTTCATATTTTCTACTATTCGATGGAATTATTTATGTATAAAGAACTATCGTCTTTGTCTTGATTGGCTAAACCAACAATCATTATTGAGTATATCAAGTTTAAATGGATCTAGAGGTTTTGGTTAGATCAATTCATTATTCACCCCCATACTATATTCTCTTACATAGAAATAGGCTTGATCACCTATAAAGTAAAAATATCATTGTTGGGAAACAACTCAATATAATCACATAGTGGAACGTTCTACGAACATAATTCATATAAGAAAAATTGAAATTTTGTAGGTAGTTATGAAGAAGAGGTCTATTTTCACAAGGTTTCACTTACAAGAATTTGAGTTCTATGTATTTTCATTTTATTATCTTCATTTACAAAGAACAAACAAAATTATATACACTTGCCTAAAAAAGTTTAAATTTATAGTTGTATTTAATTAATTAGAGGCATT
Source organism: Cryptomeria japonica (assembly GCF_030272615.1). Classification (NCBI taxonomy): domain Eukaryota; kingdom Viridiplantae; phylum Streptophyta; class Pinopsida; order Cupressales; family Cupressaceae; genus Cryptomeria; species Cryptomeria japonica. The sequence goes on from NC_081409.1 coordinate 178,597,571, forward strand.
TAATTTGTTAATTATTTTTAAGTAGTTAATTATTTATTAAATTATATTTATTCATTTATTTTAGTAAATAGATTCAATTTATTTTATGTCATTGTAAATAAGAATAAATGTTATTTAATTTGTTTGATTTAGACTAATTTATTTGTTTCAACCAAGCACTTCAACATTTAAAAATTATAAATATAATATGCAAAACAAAAATAAAACTTCATATCAAAAAATATTCCACCACATCAAATAATGCATACAACATCAAGAAGCGCATTCATTTACCTATTTCTAAACACATCCCCTAAAATTTCCTAGCTCATAATAAATAAGGGTTTTGTGTTGTCCATTGGCTATTGCTCATGGGTTGTGAGTGGAGGCATTTATCTCATCGCAATTCTCATCATAAATAAATTAACCATCGTAATTGAATAGAAACAATTACTATAGGTTAGCAAGCTTCGAGGGAGCCCCCTCAACCTAAGAGAAGGCAAATGCAATCACCTCCAATGATTCTACCCTTTGACTTTAGTTAGCTACACTCTTGTCTTCAAAAAAAACCCTTTCAGTTGCTTGATCCAACAAAAGCCCACCTATCCCTTTTACATCAAATTTACAACACCATCTGCCAACCAATAACCTTCAACTAATTGCTCACTTATATTTATGTATAATTTTATTTTAAATACCTCCCCCTCATAAACCATCCTTAACATATCAATAAATATCAACACAATATCCACATAACAAATTGACTTAGCATGACCCTAAGAAGTCATGTGTAATAGGTTTCCAAATATACAAAGATGGGCATGCCTCTCTCATTACCTCATTTAGACCATATATTTTTTTGGATTAAGCTGTGTATTATTTATAACGTGACTTGAAGGGAATCCAACATTCACCCAACAAGCTTGGTTCTCCATTTTTTTTGGTATTGATGCCCTCTTTAAAATTTGTGTTTGTAAAAATGTTGTACTTGAAACTTGTTAGCAAACAATTATGAAGCATATTTGAAGATCATAATATATCACCCAACAAGCTTGGTTCTCCATTTTTTTTGGTATTGATGCCCTCTTTAAAATTTGTGTTTGTAAAAATGTTATACTTGAAACTTGTTAGCAAACAATTATGAAGCATATTTGAAGATCATAATATCTAGTTAATTTTCAAATTTGATGTATCAATATGAGGTTGGCATTCAAGCACTTTACTCTAGCCTCATTTTTAGATGGTGAACCTTACTTTCCCTTTGCAAGACTCTCTTTGAGCTCATATTGATCATCTCAAGCAAAATACAAATATCCATTGACAACTAAAAGTGTTTGAACCTTATTATGTGTATATAGCCAAGGACTGATCATTCAAATTGTATATTGTGATTATACCATACAAAGGAGGTGGGAAAGCTCAATCCATATCCTAAGGAATGGTCAAACCATTTTGGGTGGGGCGAAACAACTATTAGGCTTTCCCTACATTGTTGAATTGTATCAAGACATGCACTTTGAAGTAAGGAAGCATAACAACCTCGTCTATTTAGAATAGTATAAGATTTGAGAGCATTGATAGTGACAATATGTTGTCTCATTACTGTTTTCCATGGTGCATCTCCATGATATCCTAAATGGTCATTTGGCAGTAAGACAAATGCCTTGAATACTCAAGTTAACTATGACTAACACTTCATGATCTTTGGATCAAATATAATGTTTCCTAGATGACACAAGCAAGCTTTTTTATTGCTTAGTAAGTTGATTATTGCCAAAGCTAATTACATCAAGTTTAAATACAATGAACAAAAAACTTTTGATTAGCTTAGCATGTTTCTCGAGAAATATCTTATTAACAAAAAGAATCTTATTAAAAATGTATATTCAACCCACCACATAAAAATATTTTATTACAATAAACAATGAATCGTTTTCATAATTAGGAATGTGACAAATACCTAATAAAATATACCTATGAAATCATATCTTGCTTGATTAACTTTGACCAAATAAATTGTTTCCACTCTCTAACATGGAAAGGTATCATAAAAATTAAAAAATCCCACATGTAAGTTAGGTAGGTGACATCCCTGCTCACGTATTTCTCAAAGATATTTCAAGCAAAATAATCTGTCGATGGTGACGTGGTTGAATTAGTTTCATTTATTGAGCCGTGCCTAAACCAACTCCTATGCTTAGATTGCGACTATTGCATTAAAGCCAAATAAATAAAGCTTCATTATTGATAAATTCCAAAACTTTGTGGTTGATCAATGCCAAATTCATAGATTTTTCCCAAGTCCACATTTCATTTTATATTCCCAACCACGGCACGATAGTGAAGTTGAGGGACTGCATCTTTCCCTCACTAGCACGATGAGATGAGAATATTTGGCAAATTGGGAATTCATTTTTGGAGGTTGTGGACATGGTTGGGAGGAAGAGGATTGGTTTGTTTTTTTGGTAGGTTATGATTGCATTTGTTTATTGACCAAAGTAAAATCGAGTAAAAGCGGGTAAATCGGGTTAGAGCGGGTTAACGAACGGAAAAGGGAAAAATATGACGTCATGGGTAGGAGAAAAGGTCAAATGTATGTAAGGTATATGTAGACAAGTGAGCCTCGAAGCTTTTTTTTTCTTTTCTTTTTTGGAAAAAGGCAGGTTTGTATGTAAGGCATAAGAAGACAAGAGGTAGGTTTCTTTCATCATTTTTTAGGAAGGTGGGATTGTGTAATGAATGAATAATTTTTAACGTCTATAAGGTTAAAAATAGTTTGTGGGGACAATCAATGTTGTCATTTTTTTTTTTTGCATATCCGTCATTTTCCTATCTAGAGAGATTATGAGCACCCCCATGTTCTCAAGGGTCCCCTCGTTGAATAAATTGTACAAAGAAACAACTAACGCGATGGGTATGTAGAGCTTTGTATCTCTACTTCTATTCTACAGAGCATATAGAGTTGTATAACCTCCCAAGGTTGATGCAAGAGAATCCAGAGTGTAAGAGCAATCTTGCATAATCCAAAATATTGTTTAATATTCAATAAGGGTTAAAAATAGCAAGATTATTGTATACACATAAAAATGGCTATGAGCGATTAAATAAATATTTTACATTTATTTAATGTTTATTCTTCTATTAAATAGTTAATTTGAAAAGATTAATTTATTTAATTCATTTCATGTCTTTCTATTAATTAATTTAATTGAAATATTTTATTAATTAATTCATCTATCATATTCCTCTAATTAATTAAATATATAATATTTAATTATTCTTCTGATCAATTAATTGAATATTTAATATTTAATTATTTCCTCCAATCATTTGAATATCTAATATCTAATGGTTACTCTTCTATCCTATAGTCTCAAATATTAAATAATTCTTAATTATTTAATCTCTTTTCCAACTCACCTTCCATCTCCACTTCATCTTCCCTTTGCCAACTCATCAACATGTGGCTAAAGATATTAATATTTCTAAAATATTAATTCATCATTTATCTTCAACCTCCAAATTTAATGAAATATTGTGTACGTACACATATTTATTAAATTTTTTTCTATATTCTCTCTAACACCCCTACTTCTTAGGAAGGACTTGAGTCCACTTGTCCTCTCATGCCTAAATTTTCTCCAACCATCCCTAGATTCCCGCAGTCAGCAACCCAGTCAAGGTGAGATGAGTGACACTTGTCTTCTCCTTGCCCCTTTCTTTCAACCTTCACCTTTGCTCGCAACCATCCAAATCTGCAAATCTAATCATGACCGTTGATCCATGTCACATCATCTTATCCTCTCAAAGTCTATAAAATCAGGAATTTGAGTTGAGAAAGAGTTAGTCTTCAAGTGAGTTCTCAAAGCTAACCATTTGTGAAAACTTATGCATCTGTGAGTTTTAATCTTGAAGCAAATAGCATAATCATTTAGCATTGCATATCATAGTAACAGTTAGCTATTAGTTATCAGTCCATTCTTCATATGCCATCTTGGAATCTATTAGTGCTTGCCTGAGAGCACACCATCTATAACCAGGAACAGTGGAGTTAGGACATAATGAGACATAAATCATGAAGGTAATAATAGTGTTTTTATTTTATATCAATTTCATGTAGTTTCATTGGTTGAGTTTGGATTTATTGTAGCATTTCCTTTGTATTTTGTGAAACTAACATGTTGCAGATAGTATTCTGATGATGAAATTCAAGTCGACACATTTGGCGCCCACCGTGGGGCTTAGAGCCTCGCTGACACTCCCTGATCTTTGGATCAAATATAATGTTTCCTAGATGACACAAGCAAGCTTTTTTATTGCTTAGTAAGTTGATTACATCAAATTAAATACAATGAACAAAAAACTTTTGCTTAGCTTAGCATGTTTCTCGAGAAATATCTTATTAACAAAAAGAATCTTATTAAAAATGTATATTCAACCCACCACATAAAAATATTTTATTACAATAAACAATAAATCATTTTCATAATTATGAATGTGACTTCAAATACCTGATAAAATTTACCTATGAAATCATATCTTGCTTGATTAACTTTGACCAAATAAATTGTTTCCACTCTCTAACATGGAAAGGTATCATATAAATAAAAAAATCCCACATGCAAGTTAGGTAGGTGACATCCATGCTCACGTATTTCTCAAAAATATTTCAAGCAAAATTATATGTTGATGGTGACATGGTTGAATTAATTTCATTTATTGAGTCGTGCCAAAAACAACTACTATGCTTAGATTGTGACTATTGCATTAAAGCTAAATAAATAAAGCTTCATTATTAATAAATTCCAAAACTTTGTGGTTGATCAACGCCAAATTCATAGATTTTTCCCAAGTCTACATTTCATTTGATATTCCCAACCATGGCATGATAGTGAAGTTGAGGGACTACATCTTTCCCACCCTAGCACGGTGAGATGAGAATATTTGGCATATTGGGAATTCATTTTTGGAGGTTGTGGACATGGTTGGGAGGAAGAGGACATGGTTGTTTTTTTTGGTAGGTTATGATTGCATTTGTTTATGGACCAAAGTAAAAGCGGGTAAATCGGGTTAGAGCGGGTTAACGGATGGAAAAGGGAAAAATATGACGCCATGGGGCAGGAGAAAAGGTCAAATATATGTAGGGTATATGTAGACAAGTGAGCCTCTGAGCCTCTTTTTCTTCCTTTCTTTTGAAAAAGGCAGGTTTGTATGTAAGGCATAAGAAGACAAGAGGTAGGTTTCTTTCATCATTTTTTAGGAAGGTGGGATTGTGTAATGAATGAATAATTTTTAACGTCTATAAGGTTAAAAAATAGTCCGTGGGGACAATCAATGTTGTCATTTTTGTCTTTTGCATATCCATCATTTTCCTATCTAAAGAGATTATGAGCACCCCCAAGTTCTGAAGGGTCCCCTTGTTGAATAAATTGTACAAAGAAACAACTAACACGATGGGTATATAGAGCTTTGTATCTCTACTTCTATTTTGCAGAACATATAGAGTTGTATAACCTCCCAAGGTTAATGCAAGAGCATCCAGGGTGTAAGAGCAATCTTGCATCATCCAAAATATTGTTTAATATTCAATAAGGGCTAAAAATAGCAAGATTACTATTTTAGTAAGTTTTTATTTGTGCATGTATGAACTTGAAAACTTACGTCGTGGAGCGAAAATGGAATATAAAGTGAATGGTGAAAGAATCATCACAATATATTGTTGTATTTGAGAGATATTAAGGTTTTTATTCTAGAAAATTCCTCCTATGTGGTTTCAAATATAATTTTGAGGACCTTAGAAGCCCCTATTGGGCTCAAAAGTTGAATGGATTTTTCATTAACACAATTTGTTGTTGTAGGTCTCTTCACAAGCTTTCCAATGATATCTGATGATTAAATATTTGACGATCAAATTAAAGGTTATGGCTCCTAGAAGTTCAAATACCAAAAAATCCAAATTTCCATTTTCTAATAAAATATCTTCTTGAGCAAGGAATTGGCAGTCAACCTTCTAGCACCCAAATTAGAGGTTCCGAACACTCCAAGGCGATTATACATTCCAAATAAAGAAGGTGAATGAGGGTTACAAAAGACAGTTCTAGCAGTGTTAATGGTGGATTTGACTTGCAAATTATTATAATGAACCCATGTGGCTATAGCATATTATTTTTTGAATGTTGTAGTTTTCATTTCATTGGGATAATAGAAAGCAAGAGTTTTGTTTAGATTCTATTTTCTTTTTATTTTTTTGTTGTTTTTGTGTGTTTGGGTTTGTAAGGGGAGTACCCTTCATCAAGTGGTATCAGACCAGAAGTTTGTGAGTGTTTAAATAGATCGCTGAATGTGAGGTAGTTTGCACCAGGACCATGGTTGTGGGTCTACGAGAAAAGTGAGAAAAATGCCCACAAACGAACCATGGTGGAAGAGACATTGTTGTGACAAAAGAGGGTTTTAGAGCCCCTCGGAGACAAGTTAGTGCACTACAAGAGGAGCTACTTAGAGGAGATGATATTAGAGAAAGAGATGAAAGTGAAGAAGAATCTGAAGAAGAGGGACAATTCGAAGAAGAACAAGAAGCAGCATGAGATCCTAATGAGACTAGATTTTTAAGGGCCATTTCCAAGATTGGAAAAAGGCCAAAGATTGAAGTTTACACTTTTTTGGAAATCTTATTCCAAAAGAGTTTAATCAATTGGATCAATGATACTTAAGAATATTTTGAGTATGAATAAGTAGAAGATCTTGAGAGGGACAAGTTTGCAAAGACAAAGCTAAAAGGTCATGCCAATATTTGGTGGAAAGAAGTTCAACTATCTAAATAAATAGAAGAGGAAAAGAGAAAATAACAAGATGGGATTGAATGATGAAAAAATTTAAGAGACAATTCATTCCTATTGACTATAAGCTTGATTTGTTGAAGAAGATGCAAGGGTTGAAGCAAGTAGGAAAATCTATCAAAGAGTATACAAAAGAGTTTTATTGTGTCCTTATTAAAATAAGCCATTCTAAGGCCAACAAGGAGAAAGTTGCCTCCTTGCCTATTACATAAATGGTTTGAAGCCAAGTATTCAGGAAAGTTGAAGATGCATATCAATTTGCTTTGAAGGTCAAAGAGAAGTTGAACAAAATATTTGAGAGCAAGGAAAATGGAATCTAGGTCATGGTGGAAAAACTCGCAGATGGTTTTATGGAGGCCAAAATGAAGACAAGAATAAGAATGAACAATCTAGTAGTAGTCAAAACTAGAAGGGAAAAAACACCTACCATCCTCGTGATCAAAATAATGGAGATCAAAGAGGAAGAGGAAGAGGAAGATTTGGATGAGGATCTAGAAGAGAAGGCTTCCACAGAACATGTTTCTAATGCAGAGAAGAAGGCAATAGAGCATATGAATGTCCCCAACATCAAGGAAGGACAAATAGAAGACTTGAGAGTAATACACAAGTTTCACATGTAGATGAGTATGCTAAGTCCTCACATTTTGTTTAGATGCTAAGAGAGGGGAGGTTCTTGTTACCATAAAAGCCTTGTTGAATGAAGAGAAAGAACCAACTCAAATTATCTATTTTTACTCTTGGAAAACCCTACAATAGAATTTTAGCAATGTGGGGCTCCTGTATACTATCGTACCTAGGGTTTTTGAACAAATTCTTGCTCAGACTATAGATTTTTCCTTCGGATAACTCCTAGGTGTTTGGTTAACAAGTGTGCAAGGCTGGAATGGGCTTGGTTTGTCTACTTTTCATGAAGTTATGAGGGGCTAGGATGGAGACAAATTTGATGGGAAATGACCTTCATGCAACCCCCATGTTGGGCTTCCTCTTTTTTCAAGCTCAACAATAAGTAATGATAGGCATCTACACCTAGGGTTGAATGATTGGTGTGTAACAACGAGGCATTGTAAGGCAGATCGAGATTTCCTTTGCTCACCTCATTCATTTTTGTCGGCCAAGGATCCTTTGAAGGTTGATTTGGGCGAGGATATATTGTGGGAAGTTGATGAAAATGTGGCCTTATTTTCCAAACATGGGTTGATCAGAACGTTCAGGGGTTTCTGGTTGAATTCAACATAGCTTCATCAATGGATTATAGACACCTAGCGGCCCATTCTAAAAGGTATTCTCCAAATCTATTCATGTGCACGAGGATTTTTTGTAGTTGTTTTTGACAACTCTTGGGACTATTGTATTGTTCTCTATGATTATCAATAGGACTTTGACGAGCTTTTACTTATGTTGAAAACCTAGCACACTTTCTTTGATCTAGTCATTGAATCCTTTGCGACACTCCAATTTGGGTAAGACTCCTAAATATTCCCTTGTAGTCTTAGTTTGAATCTTATTTTCAAGTTATAGGTAATTCATTGGGAAAATTCTTGTGGGTTGATGAGGTCTCTACCGACTTTCTGGCACTCTACCTTTGCACGCATATTGGTGGATGTTGACATCACCAAAGAACTCCCTGTGGAGATATCTCTCACCAAAAAAAATGGTTGTTGGAAGTAGATTTTAGATTATGAAGGTATCATGTTCAGATGTCATAGATTATTTTGTACTGGCTATTTAGTTGCTTAATGTAGCAAACAAAAATATGACAACAAGACTACTTGGTGGAACAATGTCGCCTCTCATAATTATACTATGGAAAAGATGAAATCAAACTCCAATCGAAAGTATGGTGATAAAACTTCTAAAAATGACAAATTGAAAATGGGAACCAACCATCTAGTCCAAGAAAGGTTATGCACTCACCTAAGTCTTTGGATGCCCCCTCTGCATCGGTTTATGGCAGCAAGCAATCTCTTTTGGCCACAACTAGAAGGGAAGCGAAGCAAGTTGAGAGATCTAGAACTTTACCTATTGAAGGGGGAAAAAAGCCCAAAACTTTAGTTGATGAGGACCCTAAGAAGGGATCCATGGAGGGAAATTGGTCTGTTGTTTAAAGCAGAAAGAAGAAACGTAAAGCAGTTTTTAAGATGCAGCTTCAACCTCGTGACAATAAGATTCCCCCATGTTTGTAAATAAGTTGTGGCTTGGTGTATAGTTCACAAAGCTAGTAAGAGACAATATATAGATACTCTTTTTAAGTGAGATAGGAGTTGGTGCTATATTATCTTATATAATCTTGTATATTGGTGCTTGTTAATGAGCTTGGGTGGCTTTCTGTCATGATTTAATGTAAAAACCTTTTCATTTTAATATAGTACAAAGGTACATCCCCATAACGTTGTTACTTAACAATAAAAAAAACAAGAGAAAGAACCAACTCAAAAAGAATTTGTTCTATACAAGATGTAAGTGTAAAGGTAAAGTTTGCAATGTAATTATTGATGGAGGTAGTACTAATAACCTTGTTTTAGAATAAATGGTTAATAAGGTGTAGATAGAGAGAAGGTGGCATACGAAATCCATACAAGATTGCTTGGTTGTAGAAGACCATAAAGCATCGGTCAACGAACAATGTCTTGTAATATAATTTACATACCCTACCATTTTCTTAGTACACTTTATGACCATTTTAGCTCTCATCCAATGTGTTTTTTTTTTTTTTAAGGGGTAAACACTTTTAACTCGAAGCTATGAACCGGTGGGATTTGAACCTTGATGGCAAGAGCAACAACACAACAACTTAACCATCACAACTTGCCACTATTGGCTCATCCAATGTGTTTTTGTCTTATACTATTTTAACCTATTTTTCCTTATTTATGTCATCCCAATCCATCCATATCTCATTTCCTATGTTAATACCATGACCTTGTTTATAATTTATATGTTCTCCCTTTCTTTTAACTTCTATCCCATTTCCATCTCCTAATCTCACATTTTAATTTCCCAATGATTTACCCATTACCCTCTTGTCAAACCATAAAATGTTGTTCCTAGTCTTATCTTATGTGTAAACCCCACTTGTTCTTCTCCTAAATAATATTTTGATAATAAATTTAATGAGAAAACATACTACTAGATGTTGTTTGTATGTGGTGATTGATCATATTGTCAAGCTTAAATTTTGGTGACTTTGACAACTACATTTTTCCCCCAAATTAATTAATGGGGGAGTGCAGGGGGCAGAACCCCTCGTGTGGGGAATGGGGGACCTATCCCTTAACAAGAGCCTAGGGCCAGAGCCCACGGTAGGGGTTTGGGGGTTGTTAGGGGTAGCGTTCCCAAAGAAAAAACTGCCCATTATTTAATAAAGGAGTTGGTTATTATTTTGGTATGTAAATTGACCTTTGTAAACCCCCAAAAGTGGTTGTAGAATATGAAAAGCTATGAGATTGTAATTTGTTAATTCACAAATTCACTAGATGATAGATGAAAATGGACGATTGTTTCTCTATGGATGTAGCCCACATTGGGTGAACTACGTTGAATCTATGTGTTATTGTGAATTGTTAAATTTTATTTTTATTCTACGTTATATTTAATATTATTTATTGCTCTAATCTATCTAAACCCTAGCATATGTAACCCTTCAAGATTAAGGTCTCCTAGGAAATTGAACTATAAGTTTATTTATAAACAATGGGACCATAATTTACCACCTATTAGGGAGACCTTTGAAGTTTATCCTCCTACAAAAATTGGTTGCATTTACCTCATTTTTCACATAAGAGATTTTTTAAAATTTTGTAAGGCTTAATTTCCATTTATATCAATAGAAAACACTCCAACACTACTTAAAAAATTACAAACAATTTTTATTTGTCCACTTGAAAATGTTGCAAAATGATCTTTAAGACTAAGTGGATGATTTCTAAGGATTTCAACTAGGCAAGCAAGTTCCATTTAAGGTTTTCTATTAAAATGAAAGTATTTCTTCGAGTTTTATATAAGGCACTGTTCTTACCTCTCCCCCAAACCATTCCAATCCTCCACCATCCATTTCCACCACCATTAATACTTTTTTTTTAATCTCTGCATCTCCTTATTTCCATTATACATGCATTTACAATAGTACTTTTCCATTTCCACTCGATTTTTTAAAGTTTAACATTAACCCTCATTGTGCATTAGAATTGCAAAGCTTAAAACACTCTTCTTCTTTTTTAAGCCATCATGAAGTCAATTCATCATTTTTGTGTCTTTCCCACTAACCTTTATGAATGTAAACCCTTTTATGGTCCCTTTTCATGTTGTAATCCAGTACCATGTCAAAACCTTATTAGAGTGCTTCATACTTAATTTTTTTCATTACTACATAATAATCTACTTAAACATCCTAAAACCCTTTTGGATTTAATCCAAACATTATTGTCAAACCTTTCTCCCACCTTACTAGCTTTGTTGTGTTTCCATATGTCATTTGTCATCGCATTGCACATCTTAATGGTTATGTTGTGATTTAGGCTTATTTATGCATAAATCAACTTAATGGTTTAAAATTTATCGTTTTTCAATGTAGATCCACACTTGAAATCCCAAGAGGGGATTAACTAAGGTAGACTTTCCCTTTAACCTTTATTTTTATAGGGTTTTTATTCATGAAATTTTGATTGTAGGTTAGTTTTCAAATAATCTATAGAGTATTATAAGTGTCAGAACTAAAGTACCCTAAATTATTGATTGAGTCCCCATAAAATTTGTAAATCATTTTTTTACATAGAGAAGGTCACCCTAGATGGTTAAGGCCACCCAATTGATCATTGGAAGCAATTAAGATTGCCTTACATGCTACCACTTGATTTTAGAGTATATTTCAATTAAAAAATTACCTTATTTTAGAGATCCATATCAAGTTCATGGACCCATCCATACTCATAAGTCATAAAATTATTAGATGATAGCATTCCAATTTATCCATCTTATCTCACTTTTCATAATACTTCTAGGTTTTTAGATGGTTTCCATGATTCCTCTACAACCAAAAAGCTCTTAAGATATTCCTTCATGATGTTATTACTAATCCCTAATTAGTTTTATATTATTATCATTCCATCTATTGAGTGAAATTGTTCCAACTCCTCGACTTGCATGCATTATGTATTCATGTTTGTCAATACCTCCAAAGTGTACTATAGATTACATGCTTTCTATTGGTCATTAATAGCTAAGCACTTTTTAGAAGTTGAGGAACTATAAATTTGCTCCCTATAAAAATTGAAGTTTGTATTTCCTCTCTAGTTAAGGTTGCCCCTAGACAATGTTGGCATAGTGGGTATAAGGATTGGTCGAAATTATCAATTAGGTTGTTTTGCATATGTCCTATCATACACCCAAATTTCATAGGCAAATTTAGGACACAATTTCAAGCAACTTTCATCAAGATCACTTCTCTATATGTGTAAGAACAAAATTGACTAGGCATTGAAAATTGAAAATTAGAAGGATATACCCTAGATTGTGTAGAAACATTGGATTCAGCAAAAAAATATAAGATAATAAATAACATTAAACCAATAAAGCTAGACCTAATAGTTAGGGCTATATGCTCTAAACTATAACACACGACTTCTCAAAATTGTGCTCAGGAATTCACTACATGGACAATATGATGGTTATAATTGAAGTGATAGTTATTGATTGTTGTTTGGAATTATATTAAAGTTTTGAAGGTATTGAATATGTAATTGATGTTGTGTTATTTTGTTTGTTTGAAATTTATTGTTGTTAGAAGAATTAAAACCATTTTTTTGTAGATCTTTTATCGTTTTGTGTATTTTTCTATTTAATAAACAAATTGATCTAAATGAGAAAATAGTAAAGTAAACTTAACCTATTTATTGAGAATAAAGAAGTGAATCTAATTTAATTTCATTTAATAAAACTAAATAATCAACCAATTTTAAAGTGAAAACCAACTAAATTAATTAATTATAAATCATAAATAATCAAATATATTCATTAAGCTCAATTAAATGAAATTAATTAACTCGATAAAATTAATTAATTAAATGTGGCATTTAATTGATGCAAGTAAAATCTAACCTTTTATGAATGAAAGGAAAATTCAAACTTTTTTTCTTGAAATTACACTTGTAGGAAAAATAATGTTCAAAGAGCAAAATAAAACCTCTACAAATATTAATTGTTTCTAGAAGGCAGACTCAAAACAAATAATTATTCAAAAGCACATTCAATGTGTTTCTAACAAATGTGAAAAAGTATTGGATCTATATCATATGATAGAAATATCTTTTTTAATTGTATGTGTATGTGTATGTAAGTAACATGCATACATATACATATATTCAATGTGTTTTTAACAAATGTAAAGAAATAGAATACGAGATCTATATCATATGATAGAAATATCATTTTTAATTTAGAAATGTCTTTTTTAATTATATATGTATATGTATATGTATGTAACATACATATACATTGAAGCTATTAAAAATAACTATTCAGAAGTGCATTCAAACAAATGTAAAGAAATAGAGTACGAGATCTAGATTATGAAATGACTTGACCCAAACCCTTGAATCTTATTGATATTTAATATTCAACAATGATATTGGTTCAAACTATAAAACATGACACAAACCAATTATTTTTTTAAAGAACTAATTGCATTTAGCTTCCTAGAAAAGAAATAATATAAAAACAAAATAAGAACATCCACGCCTACAGTAGAATGTTGTAGATATAGAGTTGGCTAGAAATGGTGGTTTTTTACCTCAAGTTTCAATCCTTTTTTTTAAGCTCCTCCTTGTGTGTAGTTGTTTACAAGTGTATTTCCAAGGCAAACATGACTAAGGATGGGTAGAAACACCACAATAATAATGGATTAAAAAGTAATCAAATGAATGAAGTCAATGATCAAGTCTAAGTAGAGTCCAATTGATTTTCTTGTAAATTCTTGGACTCTTACAAATAATATATATATTTTATTTTATATTAGAGGTTGATGGATGTGAAAAGTGAATCAAGATTGAACTAAATTATTGGAAAAACTAAATAAAAAATTTAATTTTGGAAGCAATTAACTCATGATTAAAATGATGAATTCCTTACTTTCACATATTTTTGATAATAAATAAATTATCGTGGTGATTGCATTTTTGTTGTGACAAAAATGTTTTTGCCACTTGGGTAAAACAATGTATGAAATTATTATTTTTCAATAGAAAATTAGTACACAAAGGAATCAAACAACAAATGGCAAGTAGGGGATGACTAAAGATTTTGAAAGGATTGATAGGTAGGATTTAACCTTAGAGATAAATTTTAGCTTACTTCATATTCATTTTTTCCATATGTGATTATCAAGATTGTGTCATTATTGGACATGCCATGTTGGCATATTCAACACTTAAGAGAATTTAAATAATATGTGATAAATAGATTAAGAAAATTAAATTGTTTATATGTAATATTTATTTAGATTTCAAATGGAGGACTTATTATTGAATATGCAAATAATCCATCAATGAATTGAAGATTGGGGTCCTAATATGATGAATGCCTAAAAATTTATAAATCGGTTGTGTTATTTCCTAGTTCAGATGTCTTGAAGCTCATCCATCACACGGAATCAAACTAACACGTTTGTAGGATCGATTCACCTCAAGCCATTGTTCCCATGTCTTAGATGGTGTGATGTCTACAAACAACATTTAAGGACTTTCTAAGTGAGCTTCATGTTCTTTAGAATAATGATCAAACACATCAAACAAACATGTTGTATGCCTATGATGATGACACAGTTGGGAAGCTCTTTAATTTTGTTATGGCATTCATTATGTAAGCGCTTTTCCCATGATTCCTAGATGATTTGCTAATGAATAAGGAATATCATTAAATACACTAGAGAACAAGTCTGAAGGGGCAGCATAGTTGGTTAAGGGCTTTGGGTTCATCCCATATAGATCTCGAGATCGATTCTCTTTGCTTCGAGTTAAATGATGTGTGGTTCGTTCAGGTTGGGCCACCACTTCTAGTAGACTAGTCTCACCTCGGCTCGCCTCCTCCTCCCCCAAAACCTAACAATAAGTAAGACCAGGGCAAGGGTGGTTGAGATCATTGGGCTGAGTTGCAAACCTACGCGTCATACCGCATGGTTGGGGATACCACTGGGTCACCAAAAAAACAACACACTAGAGAGCACAATTAGCACTAGGTTGACTCGCAATAACTAGTGAAAAGGTAGGATGGATTTTCATTATCAGATGAAGGAGATATGGTATGCAAATTGAAGAAAGCACTATATGGACTTAAGCAAACCCCTAGAGCCTGGTATGCTAGATAAGACAAGTACTTGATGAAGTTGGGATTTTGTAAAAGTACTGCTGATAGTAATTTATACTTTAAAGTTGATAATGATAATATCTTGATTGTTGAAGTGTTTGTGGATGACATTATTTTTGGAGGAGATGATGATTTGAGTATGAAGTTTGCTGATGATATGCAAAAAGAGTTTGAGATGTCTATGATAGGTGAGATGAAATTCTTCTTAGGATTACAAATTACACAAACTAACAAAGGCATTTTCATTTCTCAATCTAAGTATGTGAAGGAATTGTTGAATAAGTTTGGGTTAGATGATTCTAAACCTATTGGAACTCCTATGGTGACTAGATGCAAATTGTCTAAGAATGATAAATCTCAGAAAGTTAATCAGACTTTGTATAGATCTATGGTTGGTGGATTGTTGTACTTAACTCAGACTAGACCAGACCTTATGCATGTTGTTTGTCTTTGTGCCAGATTTCAAGATGATCCTAAAGAGTCATGTTACTGTTGTGAAGAGGATTTTCAGATACATAAAGGGGACAGTTGACTATGGTTTGTGGTATCCGAAGAATGATTATTTCATGTTATGTGCTTATACTGATGTTGATTGGGCAAGTGATGTTGATGGCCAGAAGAGCACTACTGGTGGAGCTTTCTTTTTGGGAAAGAAGTTGGTTTCATGGGCAGGTAAGAAACAAGATGCTATATCTCTATCTACTACTGAAGCTGAATACATTGTTGTTGCTAGCAACTGTACACAGGTAGTTTGGATGAAACAGATGTTGAAGGGCATTAGAGTTGTTTATGATGAGCCTACTGTTATATATTGTGATAATTCAAGTGCTATTAATATTTCCAAGAATCCGATACTGCATTCTAAAACAAAGCATATATCAATTAAGTATCACTTCTTGAGGGAGAAAGTCAGTGATGAAGAAGTCAAACTGGAGTATGTATCTACAAAGGATTAGATTGCAGATATTTTCACTAAACCTTTGCGTGCAGATACATTTGTCTATCTAAGAGACAAGTTAAGGGCCTTTGCCCCTCCTAATGAGAACTAGATGCATTGAGATGCATCAATCTGGTGGACTTTAGAGTCTTTTCTTCTTATCTAGATTGATGAGTTGGTGTTTCTACTCAGGTGGAGTAGTCAGTGGGTGGTTCAGTTGTTCAGAGTTGTGAGTTTATCCTAAGGGGGAAAGATTGGCCTTCTTAGAGGGAGAGAATAATGATTTGCATTATGTCTTTGGCATTGTTGTCAAAGGGGGAGAGAAGCATGTAGAAAACTGCCTTGTCTTTGGAGCTTTGTGTCCATGATCTTAGGGGGAGATTGTTGGTGTTGATTTATTCCTTTGCATTGATTTTTTTTCACATTCATATGTTGCCATCAATGCCAAAGGGGGAGATTGTTGGATATTATTGTTGCTAGGATATGTTTTTGTCATTGATATCAACATATTCCCATGTTTTGGTATTGCAGTGAGTTGATCTGGTTGGATTATTTGTTTGGGATGTTGAATCAACTAGAGATACTTCATTCTTTATTGGTTTTAGTGATCCGAAAGTTTACTTGATCATACCGTTTGATTCAGATTGAGGTTTGGTTTTTCTATTCAATGTTGCAGTATTCTAGTATTTGATCTGTTGTGCTCCGGTATGATCATATCTTTAGTTGCGGATTTGGGAGAGTGTTTGGATGTTCATGTATACCTTCATTTCAAATGGTTTATGATTTGGTGCTCTACAAGTTATCTTTCTTGTTCGAGTTGTTGTTGTTGAGTGTTCTTGAGTGTTAGCGTGTTGATCAATGAAGATTTGATTAAGTGGTGTTGTTGCAGCTATTGCGGATGGTTATAACGTGCTTGTTGGTGTTTCCTGATCATGTCCTATTTATTTTGGTGGTCCGCATTGATCATTGTTCACGTTGTTGAAGATCTTATGGGTCTGGTGATATTCTTCGTGTTATGCGGTATTTTTGATGGTGTAGCGTGTTGCGGTTGATCTTAGCAAGATTTCTAGTGGTGTTGCATGTTCGAGGATTTGATTTGGGTCCATGCTATATTATCTATGGCATTGTATTGGTCTAGTAGTTGATTTATGTATCGTGTGATGTAGTTTTGTAATTAGGTGTTAAGGGTTTGGTCGACCTTGTAGACAAGGTTGATGATTTGTATAAATAGGTGTCATAGTCATGTAATTTGGGTATGGGTGTTGTGTCTGCATTATCAGAGAGTGGTGTATGTGCGAATAAGCGAATTCATCTTTCGGTGTGGTGTATTGAGTAGAGAGTGTTGTAGGGTGAACAAATGAGCTTAACTGGAACTATCATCAGACATTAGAAGATGCTATTCTTTCAGTTCATCTTAACTGGATTGTAGTCTGAATATCATTGTAAAGTAGTGAACCTTCTCAGAGGGTTGTAGCATTCCAGGTCATTGTATTTGAGTAGTGAGCTCTAGGTAGTGTGCTTGAATGCATGTGCATTCCCCATTGTAATATTTACACTTCCTACTGCAAAGTATCATCTTATTGTGGATAGGTTCCCACTGTGGTTTTTCCCTTAACCGGGTTTTCCACGTCAAAATATTGGTGTTATATGTGTTGTTATTGTATTTATATTTATTCTTGCTACAATTGATTATATCTGAGATTGTGCTTAAATTGTTTAATTCGGTGAAAACTTATTCGCCCCCCTTCCCACTCGCTCCCCCGCCACTCCCGCCCTCGCCCCCACCCCCCTTCAGTTTTCCTTCATTGTAATTGCCAACAATAGATTAAAAAATGATTTGTATTAATTTCACACATATAATTTGATCCAAAATAGTGATCTTAAAGTAAAAACTAAATATAGCAAAGTAATGATAACATAAGATAAAAATGATTTATTTATTTTTTTAAAAGCCACTTATAGACTACTCTAATCAAAGTGTGTCCAAAACATAAAGGGAAAGGGGCATGGATATATAATTTTTACCCTTACAAAATTAAACATAATGATAAGTTATGCTTGTCTTTATTAAACTTCAAAATCAGATTTTACCAATATCAAAAACTTCTCCAATAAGACTTACCTATTAGTATTATTTCAAACAAACAATCTAAACCAAAACTTTTTTAATGAATATATCCTATTTAACTTTTAACTAATTTAAAGAAATTAATACAATATTCACAAAGAAAAGAGGGTGGTAAAAAGGCACATTACAAGTCTAACAGGTCTAGTCCTAAAACATTAAATCATAAACATGATATTAACTTTAGTTTTAAATTAACTTTATTTTGAAAAAGTTACTTGATAAGTCCCCTGCTTATAACTAAAGTTTCAATGCCACATTATCAAAAATGATGCCACATCAGCATGCTTTTTGCCAAGGTATTCAAAACAGCCTAAGAAAAGGTGAGACCAATGATCATGCAAAAGGGAGACCCTTAGTTGTGCAACTCATGTGGCATCACATGATTGATTGCTTTTAACAACTATGAGTGGTCATCATCAGCAATAACAACTTTAAAGATGCTACTATTGGTGTACTGTTGTCAAAAAATTGGACATTAAATCAACAACTACTATTACAATTATTAGAACACACTCAAGTAGTGGGTCTTCTCCCCTACTCTATGATATTGTTTTGTTTTTATTGTTTTTTTAATTTTATATCAAATATAATTAAAAAACTATTATTAATTCAATATAAGAAAATAGATTTTAGGTTAAAATCTTCTCAATTGAAAGTCAAGAATTGAAATTATTATATTATTAATAATACTATTTTTACATTTTTTATTTTTATCATTGTTAATATTATATATATTATATTTCATTGTGGTACAAACAATCTTCTTTTATACTTTATATTCTATTATCTTTTTATAACTTCTTATCCTCTCAATATATAGGGCCTCTTCTCTTTTTTTTAAATATTTAGTTATGTAATCTAAACTATTTCTCTATATTTAGTTATGTAATCTATACTATTTCTCTTTCCTCATCTTAATGATGGATTGAGAATCAGAGCTAAAACAAAACAAAAAAAATTAAGAACCTCCTGAATTAATCTTAATGTTGATGATGTCAACAAAGTTCAAATTTCTGTTGGTGTTAGTGTTATAACTGTTCATACCCTTGTTACATTGATACAGAGTGTTCGTACTGAGGATGAAGTCTTCCATTTGTAACCTGACCTGATTCGACTCAACGCAAATTAAAAATTCTCGAATTAACAATCAGAAAAAAAGGACTCTTTATCTATTAGATTTCAAAATATAGATTCATACAAATATTATAATCTAGACGAACTATCTATTGTTACATCACTTTCAATAGAGTCCATCATCGTGACTACAAAAACTTCATTACTGTTGTTCATGTTTCAGCTGTCATTACTACCAAAACTCCATCATCTTGATTACCAAAACTTAGCATCACAAACTGTCCAACTTTAAAGAATTTAGATCACAAACTATCATAACTATTAAAAACTTCTATTGTTTTGATTACCAAACTTTTAGATCGCTTGTGTCAATATAACTTCCCTTCCATCTGAAGCGTAAATAATTTGAACACCTAGAACTTTACATATAGTTCACTTTATCTGCACCTTTGTGCCACCAGCTAGCGCCAATTTTCATTACTTCACGCTACTGCATCTTTACACTTTTAGAAAGTCTAAAATGAATCTTCACCTTATACTTTGAACACGATGGGAGAGATAACAACCGCTAGAGATATGATCGAGTTGGTTAGGGCATCGCCTTCCAGGATATTAGGTAAGGATTGTTCAGCCATACTGAAAACAAAACTTTCTGTTTGCCATGCTGACATCAATTGATGTCTTTTATTATTGAGGGCATTCATTCTAACATTACTAACAAGACATTAATATATAATCATAAATTAATCAATATTTCTAACTATTCTGCATACTAATACTTGAGCATCCAGTAAATAGAAATGTCTTATAATGGTATTTGTAATATAATGTGACAGTAAGCATAATCAAGATCTTGGTCTTGAGAAAGCAACAAAGTTTTAGCAATAGAGGAGCATTATATGTACATTCTCCAATGCAAGTTTGATGAAAGTTTATTACAGATATACAAGAAAGGTTAATTAATTCAGTGCTCAGGTTGCAGCTGCAACAGTGGAAACCATGTTGTTAATCCCACATTCGTTGTATCCTCTGCAGATCTTGTAATACCCTTGTTCTCCCCAGTTGGGTCCCCATGAATTCTTTATGATCCAGTAGGGCTTGTTCTTAAGCCTGATGGGTGCATAGGCTTCAGCACCATATCCTACCAGTAAAACTCCATGGTCCAAATTGAGCTTGTTGCAGATGTATGGGCATGATACACCTCCTATGTATGTCTGCATATAAGCAGCATTGATTCCCACTGCAGATAGCATTTGCAACAACAAACCATAAGTAAAAAAATATAAAATAAGTAGCCTTAACAAAAGTATAACATTTCAGATCACTTGATTATAAATTCTGCAACCATCTTAAAGCCTCAAATGTTGATGGTGAATTCTGCGGCCAGTTTAAAGCCTGAAACCACCTTTAGGTTCGGTTTAGAGACTAGACTAAAATAGAGAAGCACGTTAGTCGCTAAACCCCTGAGACACAACCGTTATCACATTCCCAGTTTCAACTTGCCAAGCAATTCAAACTTTATCCTCGTGAAAGGGGATCAGAGTCCTTGATATTTCTGTGTTTTAACTATTGTTCCTAGCTTTTGTGCATTTTGAATCTAAAAGATAAGAAAACAGCCCTCATAAGTAACAGTAAGAATTCGGATCACCTGGTTCGTGACCTTTGATCTAAGAAACTAATGGAAGGAGAATATAGAGCTTTGACTTGCCTGATAGAGGTCCATGTTTAACCAGATTTGCAGCAATTTGATCTTCGTCAATCGAAACGACGTTGAAATTAGAGACCTGGGCCACAATTTTTTTCTTGTCGAACTTGCAAGTACCACCTGTTCCAGTGTATGGATAGTCTCTCTCACTTTCCAATCCGCCAGATTTCATTGCATATCCATACGCAGTTGTCATAAGTCCACCATTGCAACCCGAGTCGCAATCTCTTGGTTCTGAAGGATCACACTGTAAATCCAAAAAAATTTCAGCGATTGCTGACATGAAAGAAGATTTATAGGCCACAAAATTGAACTTGGGGAAGAATAAATAGCCATATAACATCCTTTCAAGCTTTTATGTTCCTTCAGAAACGATAGACGAATTAAGATTTAAGAAAATTTATTTTGAAGCATACGAAAAAGGAAGTACGTATACTCAAAATAATAGATAAAGAAAATAGCAGATTTATTAAAGTAAAATATCAGGGAGCACAGTCTCGTTCTCAACAACTTAGGATTTCAACAATCAAAAGTTTGCAAAAACATGCTTCAAGAAAAAGCTCTTGCACTGAAGATATCCAATCCTCAAGATAAGTTAGTAATTTATAACCTTCAAACAAAAAAATTGCTATACTCATATTGCGAAAATTCTTTTAAACTTTGATAAATATCAACAATGATGAAAAGAGTGTTTCTCCTGTTCGATTGGACAGTTTAATTGCTATCATATTGGAGGGCATGATTGTATAAGAATTTCAATCAAAAAAATTGCAGAAACGGCGAACAATTTTGACAGCAAACAATCTTTAATTATTCTCCCTTAAACATGATTGGAGACTGCAGGTTATATGAAGATTCTCTGATCTCTTTAAGAAGGGGAGAAAGATTAAAGCAATCAAACCTATACTTTTACATCGCATAGCTTGGGCTGAATGAAATGGAAAAATGAGCGAGTTTAGAGTGGCATCCAAAACCAGATTGAGTTAGAACATTGCAAACAAAAACCACGAAAGCCAGTTCCCATGGGACCATGCCGCTTGTAAACACAATGTGTAGCGGTCTCTAGGCAAATCTTGCATAGCAGAATTAGCCATGGAGGTCTAACCACTACTCGACAAGTTGACACCATACTTTAAGAATTGTCTGATCAAGCTGGCTGCGTATATATAGGGAAATGCTCTAAAACTTGCCACTGGAAGTTCATTAGCTTATGTTTCACCAACTGTACAAGAAAAGGATAAGAAACTTCTCATTAAGCCCAGAAGATACGTATTTGTTTGCAGTTGGAACTAAAAAACATTTACACATTCCAATTCTGGAACAAGTAAGAAAATTATTTCCAGCAAGCAGTAGTTACCTTTTCTGAACAAATTTTGCACAGGCTACAACTTCACTCAGCAAGATGGTGCCCAAAACGTTGAAGACGTCTCACAAACAATACCTTGTGACCACATCCTTTCCACTTTTCAGAAATCTCAATCATCCCTTCTTCATGATGCAATTCCCTCATGGAAAAAGCATACAAAAAAGGAAGGCAAACCAGCAAACCAGGCAAACACAAACCTAACAAAAGCCTTACATGCGATTTTCAATTTTGGTTACATAAGTATAAACTATAAAGGCAACCGTCAAAGACCTGCCATACCTCATTATTGAGGTCTTATATTAAGAGTACGCTTTCAATTCATTTTCATCTTTCTGCACTATCATGGTATTTAGGTTCATCCCTAGAAACCAGAAACTACATGACTCCACATTGGTAAAGCTGAATAATAAGAGTGGACTCTGATATTATTTTCCTAGTAGAGTCAAACTAGTGGGGTACACAGGAAGAGCATGGATACCTTAATAAAAATATTGTCCATTTCACTTGTTATGGGAAAGAAGAGAACAAGCAACAAGATAGTTTTGCAGCTTAGATTCTCAATTGTTCCCAGATGATTTGGCTATACATTTGTGTTAAGTTTTAATTGGTCGACAAGGAATGTTGGTTTTTTTTCATTATTCATGTACAACAAAAATATTAGTTTATTTTATAAAAAGAAGAACCATCTGTAACAAAACCATAAGTCAAAATCAATTCTCAGCATTCGTACAGAACTATCTTGCTGAAGCCTGAAAGCAAATATCTTTTATAATTTCAAGTTGCTATGGTTCAAACTAGTGAAAATGCCTGGCTGATGAAGAGACCATTAGAGTTCCGCTCTCTTGACAACAAAAGGCCTCACATGTAGAAGAAACTCTGGTTGAAACTTCCGAGTTATCTAGAGGTCCCACCAAGTGGGCAACCAGATTCCATCTAAATGGGTGGTAAAGAGAAAATTTAGAAGATTTTAAGCGGCACCTTTGTTCCATATGCTTCTAAAATTTTCTTCTTCTAGTTTGGTAAGAATAATCATGGGTTATTTCAAGAAAATTGGCATTTAAAAATTGCACCAGCCGAAGCGTAAACCCGAGCAAGGTAGCGACTCGCAGGAGAAGAGGAGTGACAACCAGGTAAACCTCAAGAAAATGTCTTTAACCCCGAGTAAAGAGACTTGACCTCTTTTACAGATCTCTCTATCTACACAGCTAAATACTTTCTGCATAAGCATGTAAATCAAATAAGCAGGGCCATGTAAAAGCGCAGGCTTATACTAGATTTTATGAAAGATTTCAGGATTTGTTATCAAGGATTAGGAGTTTTATAATGAAAAAAAAAAGTTGGAATCTTTCTCTGAATAAAGTAGTTCTTACTTTTCAGACTGACAGTTGCCAATCATTTAAAGTTTCAATTTATTTAACCAACTTCAAGTGTCAATCATCTGAAATTTAGATTCTACTTAGAAAAAAAATAAGTAAAAATAATTTTTTATTTATTTATTTTTAGATTCTATTTACAATTCATTCTACCAAATTCTTTCAATTCAGAAATTTAAACTTTTAAACTGGACTGTGCTATAAAATTCATTACACTACCTGCTTTATAAGATTCTTAAAGAAATTCTAAACACCCACTCAAATTTTTAAAATACTCCATCCATTAAGACACTGAAATTTTTAGAAAATCCCATCCATAAAACCCCAGCCTAAGCTTCTATACAGATGACCGAATAAAGACAAAATCACGGGTCAAACACAATTAACTGACAAATTCCGAAGGTATAATTGCTGTCAGTAAAAATTGTTCAGAAAATAAAATCACAGCAATTCCACCAATAGCATAAGTCTGAGATTTCCAGAGCACATTTCCATCAAACCCTAAAACGCCACCATTACGACAAGAAAAAACGAAAAACAACAGAATCAACTGACCTCGTGATCGCAATCAACCAATTGCTGTTCGCTCAGACTCACCAGCTTCCCCGTCTTAAAAAAATTCGCCGCTTCCAACGCCCCCGTCGTGCTAAACGCCCAGCACGACCCACAGGAGCCCTGCGAAATTGACACCCGTCAAGAAAAGGGCAAAAAAATGGTACAGAAAAACAAATATGTCGCCTTGCAGAAACAGAAATAAAACCAAATTCCCTACCTGATTCTTAACCTCCGTGACGGCCCCCTTTTCTCTCCAGTCGAAGTTATCAGGCAGATCATCGGTGGGCAGAATAGGGGCATCATGAGCACCAGATTTCAGAAACGGCGGAGGACGGAGCCCCAAATATTGACGGCGGAACTCTGCCTCCGTCAAATCTGAAAACTTCGTGATGCCATGGACGGCGCTTGGATCCAATTTCTGGTGCTCCAGAGCCCTTCGGAGATTGTCCTTGAAAACCCCAAATCGATGGGCGTGCTCCTCTGGCCCCGAGTAACTCTTCTCAAATCTTCTCACAAAGCTCGCGAAATGGAACTCTGGATTCAACAGA
This sequence comes from Cryptomeria japonica, assembly GCF_030272615.1. Taxonomy (NCBI): domain Eukaryota; kingdom Viridiplantae; phylum Streptophyta; class Pinopsida; order Cupressales; family Cupressaceae; genus Cryptomeria; species Cryptomeria japonica. Next base: position 178,622,427 of record NC_081409.1, read on the forward strand.
GCATTCTGGGCATCAAACCTGCCGAGACTCTCTCCATCTTCATCCGTCACTTGACGGATGATTTCCTCCGAGGCCCTTGCACAGGCTGGAAAAATAACGGCCACGACAAACAGAAGTCTCAAAAGCGTAAACGACTCCATTGTTTTTGCAGATATGAGTGAGTGGGAATGACAGGCCAGACTATTAAATAAATAACTGGAAGATGGGGTCTGCTGCTAATCGCAATTACACAGGTGGGTAGAAGTTGGATTAAGTCTACGTCATGGGTATTGTGTATGAATGAGTGTTGCAGAACAAAAGCTTTGTGTGCACGTTTTCTAAGCTTTGTTCAGGAAGATATATTTTAATTGGCGTAGAAAATACCGGGAGCTTTCACATCCCTTAAGAAACCCAAGATTCTTAGGCCGGCTCCAGATTCTAAGCCGGCCCAAATCATAGGTATTTATTTTTGGGGGTTTCTTGGATGGAGGATTTTATATTAGATCGGTTTAGTTATTCAACATTGGTATTCAATTTGGGTGTTTATGATCTAAGGATTGAGAGGTATCTACTCTACTAAAATTATGTGGGCACAATCTTGGCCTCATCGAGTAGGAGGGATATCCACTCCACCAAAACTATTAGAAGAACTACCTTGGCCACATCAATTAGGAGCCAAAGATTGAGGGGTATTAACTCCACCAAGATCATCTAGGGCACGATCTTGTCCTCGTCAAGTAGGAGGGGTATCCACTCCAAAATTGTTTGGGACATGATCTTGGCCACATCATTAGGAGCCAAGGATTGTGGGCCAGCAACTCCACCAAGATCGTCTAAGGCACGATCTTGGCCTCATGATGTGAGAACTTTTAAGTATTTTGAAATTAGATAATTTATAGATATTGTTCTTTTTATTTTTCTATTTTTATTTTTGATCATGTGGATGTTAATTTTTCTATTCTATTTTATTTTATATACATCGGTTTCCATATTTTTCTTTTTTTACAAGTTGCTAAAAAAAAATTCTTCAAACTGAATATGCTTAAAAATTTCTACCTTTATCTTAAATTTCCTTTTTCTTTAATTGACACTATTTTAATTTAAGTAGAAGCCACTTCAAAATAAATTGTGGTAAAAATTCTATTAAGGAAAATTTCGTTCTAATGAAGTGCTGCTTATGCTAGTCAAACAAATGCTAAGAGGAAACGCAAATTGATTTAGGCGATCATTGTTAAGAGTAAATAATCAAAATATTATTTTTTTAATGAATAGGTGTCTTATATTACTTGTATAAAAAGAATATATTCACAAAAAAAAGATAGGTGGAAGAAGGCACGCCCCAAAGTCTAAATGGGGTCAAACCTAAACTGACAAACCAAAGAGAAAACAAAGTTACTAAGCAATAAGAACTATACCACTAGAGGGTGGAGGAGGGTCATAGTCGTCTAGTTTTTCCCATACATTAGCAAGGTTTAGGCCATTAAGAAAACCAGTAATCACACCCTCTTCATTTTATTCCTTTGTAGGTGTATGAGTATTACAAACAAGATAAATTACCAATGCAAGGCAACAAAACTTGTCGAATATCAACCATCTAGAAGCCCCTCAATCATGAGTTTGAGAAGAGGTTAAAAGTAGGCATGAAGATAAAGACCAACCAAACGTAAACTAATTTGTGGATCTTTTTGAAGATGATTATGAAGCACATTATTGAGAGTTGTGACCACCTCGAGCATTGTGAGTGTATCCATGTTAACATCCATGGGGAGGATATTGGCTATCATGAAAGGGCGTCCCAAAAAACTTGAGATTGGACCTAAAGATGGAAGCGTGCAAAACTTTCCCAAACCTTGCAAAGCCTACACAGCATGTCAAATGGTGGATATAGGGATAAACGACACACAAATGTGTCTGCACCTATCCACATCTAGTTTTAGACCTTCTTGTTGTTCCCACCCCCCTACTATTTGAAGGGAATTAGCTTGCCCCGACATGTCCTCCCACCCACCCCTAGGGCAAGTAATTAGTCTGGGTCGTATGACTGCAAAAGTTACTTATGACTTTTTAGCTTAGACCATCTCACCCTATAGTTTAACATTCAGAGCCGATGCACACGTCACACCAACAATTGGACCTAGGACCCAAAGGAGGCTGACGTGGATCATTTCTAGTGTTTGAATCGAAAATATAAGCAACTTAAGACTCATGGGAGAGTATCATCAGTAGCTATAGAGTAGTTAGGGAGTAGTGGTTAGGGGAAGGTAGATCCATAATACTTTTGTTTTAATATTTTTCCTCTATAACATGTGGGGTCAATGGGCCAAATGTAACTAGCATGTGAAGGCTTGTGTGCATGTGAATTTTCTATTATGATTAATAGAACTAATTTATCTATTTCTTTCAAAAAAAATTGTGTTTATATGGATAGTTTGGTTGCAAGGTTAGGTAGTCCATTCTATACCCTCCAACCGTAATTGCATTAAGTGGTATCAGAGCAAGATTCAAATCCTATGGGGGTGTACATTTTGAAAAATCTTGGTGTTAATAAATCGCCAACTAGAGGCAAGTTGCAAATGTTGTCAATATATTGTTGAAGTAAGGCAATTGCAACCCTGAACTAGATAGTCAAATTGAGGTAGTCACACCCAATCTGAAGGAAAGATGTTGCCAAGAAGAATGTCAACGATCGTTAATGTTATTAAAAGGGTAGAAGAGATGATAGACATGATGAAAGCCATGGAAAACCAACTGGATGTCATGGAAGAGGATTAGAGGAAAGGCATAAACCCAAGATTAGAAGAGGAGAGTAATGATGAGGAGCCAAGGATACAAGATCGAGGAGAGGTTAGGCAAGAAGAAAAAGAGTCAAATTAGATCAAAATGATGAGGGTGATGGCCAAGATCGGAAAGTGGCTGAGGATAGAAATTCCCAGTTATACCAGAAGATTAATTGAAGATCCAGAGTAAGTGAGGTTTGGCAAACCAAGTTGAAGGGGCATGCAACTATCTAGTGGAAGGAAGTGCAGCTAGATAGAAACCAGAGAGGGAAAGACAAGATCATAAAATGGGCGAGGATGGTAATGAAACTAAAGGGTCAATTCATACCCATGGATTCTGAGTTATAATCATTGAAGAAGCTTCAAAACTTACGACAAAGGGAGAAGATAGTGAAGGAGTACACCAAAGAGTTCCACAAGATGGTGATCAGGATTGGACATAGTGAAGTCGGAAGAGAGAAGGTGGTGTGATACATTAATGGGCTTAGAACCAACATTCAAGAGGAATTAGGCCTAGTCTGAATGACCATCATGGAATAAGCCTACCAGTTCACTCTGAAGGTAGAAGAAAAACTAGACAGGAGAGTAGAGCGAGCACCAAGGAGAAAAAACCAAAGAATTTTGAAGGATGGACACAATGCATTGAGGGGACTTACACTAAACAAAACAAAGGAAGTAGCCCTTACCGAAGGGAGCAGAGAAGGCCTAGGAAAGAATCATTAGTCATGAGGAGAGCCCAATTGTAGAAGGAAACCAAAGTTGACCCAACACAAAGGACAAACTTGTTTTTGGACAAGATGCAAGTCGAGAGACAAGTGTTGTAAGGTTATCATTGATAGCAGCAGTACAAACAATTTGGTCTCAAAAGCGATGGTGTGGAAGCTAAACTTGAAGAGGATTAAACACCCAAACCCTTGCCAAATTACTTGGATAAAAGGTGGTCACAAAATTTTGGTGAGTGAGCAATGCCTTGTCAATTTTCACATTGGTTCCTATAAGTATGAAGTGTTATGTAATATCATGCAAATGGATGTCTACCATTTCTCGTCGAGGAGGCCCTAGTAGTATGATAGAAGAGCCATATGTGATGGAAGAAATAATACTTACATTATAACCATGGATGGAAAGAAGAACATCTTGATTCCTTTGGAAGAAGAACATAAGGAAGTTGTGTGTGGTAATGCAAGGATCTATTTGGTGGGAGGGAGGATGTTCCTGGATGGATTGAAGTATGAGAACACTTATTTTGCACTCATTCCTAGGAAGTGCAAAAACAAGGATGTCGAAAGCACCAACACAAGGGGAGTGGAAGTACCATAGAAGGAGGTTGCAAAGTTGCTCAAAGAGTACCAAGACATTTCATCAGAAAATATTCCAGAAGGATTGCCACCAGTCTGAAGTATTAACCATCACATAGACCTCATAACAAGAACAAGTTTGTTTAGAAAAGCGACACACTAGATGACATTGACGAAGTATGCAAAACTAAGCAAATGGGTCTAGGAGTTGTTGGAAAAAGGAATGGTCTCAAAGAGTCTAAGCCCATGTGTGGTACCTATTGTATTAGCACCAAAGAAAAATGAAGAGTGGAGGATGTGCACTGACTCAAGGGCCATCAACAAGATCACAATTAAGTACTAGTTTCCTTTGTCGGGGATGGATGACATAATGGACTACTTAAGTGGAGCAAGGTACTTCACCAAGATTGACCTCAAGAGCACATATAATCATATCCAAATACGGGAGGTAGATGAATGGAAGACTGCATTTAAAAATAATGAAGGATTGTATGATTGGTTGGTTGATTTTGGACTCACTAATTGTAATTCTCCTTTTCACCCAATGTAAATAGTTTATAAGTAAGGTAATAAATTTGTCATTTATTATAAAGTCTTAATGCAAAATTTAATGCATTTCAAAAGTAAATTATTTAATATAATAATAAATGAATTACTAGAAAATTTATATTGACTAAACAATTAAACCATAACAGTACAACATCGAGCAACAAATATATTGACACTATTAAAATGGAGATTGGTTAGTAATCAAATGAATTCATAATATAATATGCCCAACCTTAAGCTAATGAACTCAAACCAATTTAAAGCATATCAAGGAAGATTAGCAATAAAGCAAATATGGAAAATAAACAAACAAATTACCATTACTTCCCTTATGATGCTCCCAATGCCATTAGCTCTTCCCTTTCCTTCTCCTCTTCACAATCTCATTACTACAAGATTGTCAAATGAAGTTTTGGAGATGATTGAAGATAATGAATGTGGATTGCTCTTACATTTGCATAACAAAGGATGAATGGATGTATGAAGATTTTGACATGGTAAGGGGGATGTGGATTGGAAAATGAAGTGTTTATGCAATCTAATTGACAACATAAGAATGCAATGGAAGTGGATTTGGAATCAAAAGGACAACATGAGAATATAATGAAAGTGGATTATTTCATGAAGGGAGGGGACTCCAATTTATAAGATTCAAGGATTCAAAATGGATAGTCGAGATTAAAAGGATGGTGAAGGGCTAAGATTGAAGGTGAGGAGATGAGTTGGATTAGACTCATAGCCTTGTAACAAGTGTCACAATGGGTAGGTTTTAGGAAGAGGGAAAATTATGCTCACACATGTGTGAGAACCTCTTGGGAAGAGCACTTGTCATGGGGAAGAGGGTAAGATGTGCTCACACATGTGTGAGCAAATCTTGGGAAGACCCTGAGGCTAACAAATGGAAACACTTTTAGCAAAGTGTAAGGGCTATGAAGGGGGGATATAACATGTGGACTAAAATGGAAAGGTGTGGGGTGGCTCCATAGGGAAGAGCATTCTCACACATGTGTGAGCACCCATGGGTCAAAGGTGAGATGGAGAAGAAGTGATTCGTACATGCAAGTCATTTATGAGGGGAGTCACATGTGGACTTTGTGTGGGTGTGTAACATTTAATCATAACATAAATGTTGATGGGGATTAATTTTTGGTTAATTAGCTCGATGGAGGGGATTAAAAGGTGGGTATGTAGATATCACCAAATTAGTTTAATTAATTGTGAATTAATTTAACTAATTGGGATTGGGAGGGAGATTGAAATATTGTCTAAGGTTGAGTTTGATTTATTAAAATAAATTAAACTTTAGAGGAAATGAAAATATAATTAATTAATAAATTAATTATATGGATGGCAGGGAGAATTAGTTAAATGTGATTTAATTAATCTAGGATTAATAAAGTGTTGAAATTCTTAATTAATTAATAAATTAATACCTGACTATTGCACTTTAATTTTGTCAAAGACAAATGTATTATCTCTCATGTAATTCGGATTATCTTTGGGTTGGACCCAATCATGTAACGTGGAGACAAATAAATGTATTCTTGGGCTGGACCCAAACATGTAAAGTGGAGGCAAGCAAATGTAATTTTTGGGCTGGACCCAAACATGTAACGTGAAGGCAAGTAAACGTAACTTGTAAAATAACAATGCAATTTAAATAAATAAACAAGCAAGCCAACTCGGGGTATTGGCGCCAAAGGTTGGATATAAAACCAACAACAAATGAAGTCATTATCACCTTTCTTCGTGACATGTAATTTGCTCTCCAATATTGGCGATCTCTCTCTCTCTCTCTCTCTCTCTCTCTCTCTCTCTCTCTCTCTCTCTCTCTCACATGCGAACTTGCTTCTCATCTACTGTGTGAAGTTATTAAGGCTGACTGTTAGGTGATGTTATCAAGATCATCTTGTGAAGTTAATGAAGACTCGACTTGTGCGAATTTGATTTTGATCTTCCTTAGTCATCTGTTGTTGATCAGGGCTGCAATCTTCATTGTTATATAAAGAGAAATTCAGATCTGCTAACCTGCTGATTGGACAACAGTCTGAGATAATTTCACTTGCCTTGTAATTGCCTTCATTTGAGATAATACATATTGTACTTTGTGGTTGGGTTTTCACCTCCAAGGGGGAGGTTTTCCCAGGGTATTGGTGTGTCTTGTCTTGCATTTTCATTGTTGTTACTGTTCTCTTATAACCTGATTATTTAAGATTAACATCTGATTGCTTAAAACTAACATGGTATCAGAGCTTTAGGTTCATTCTAAATAATCAGATTATTAGTTGTCCTTCACTTTCAATTTGTTGTTTTAGTTTTGCAAGATGGTTACAGGTCTGAAAGTAGAGGACAAACTTGAAGGTGCCCTCAATTTTACATCATGGAAGGTTTGTGTCCTCCTTGCTCTTGAAGAATTAGAGTTTTTACAGTTTGTGGAAGACAAGGATCTGACTGAACCTTCGGATCCAGAAGAACTAAAGCAATTCAAGAAGAATGCTCTCAAGGCAAAGAAGTTCCTTATTGATTCCGTGAAGGATCATCTTGTTTCAGTTATCTCCAAACTGAAGACAGCCCGAGAGATGTTTAAACATCTAGAAGGGATATATGAGATCAACAACATCAGCTGTACACTTACATTGAGGCAGCAAATTCTTCAAGTCAAAATGAGCAAAGGAGATTCAGTCATGTCCTTCTTCATGAAAATTTCAAAATTGAAGGACCAACTCAACGCCATTGGAAGTGAAGTTGTGGACAAAGATATTGGCATGATTGCTTTTAATGGTCTTTCTGACTCTTGGGATCCATTCATTCAAAGCATAAGTGGAAGAGTTGAATTCCCTTCCTTCGATCGCCTCTGGTCATATTTCATTCAAGAGGAGTCACACCTTGCTGGCAAAGGAATGCATAAAGTCACTCATGGAGGAGATCAACATGTGCTTGCATCTCAACATGTTAAAAGAAAGGGAGTCCATTGGAAGAAGAACAACTTCAAAAGAGATAGAGACTTCAGACCTCTTGCTTACGATTCAAGGAAGAAACCAAGGGACCTTTCATGTGTCCATTGCTTCAGATGCGACAAGTCTAGACATTATGCTAAAGAATGTCAAAATCCACCCATGCAAGGAGAGGCCAACCTAAATGAAGTTGCAAACTCAGAGGATAATGAAGACTACCTCTTCATTTCTGCCTTGTCCAGCAATGTGCCAACCAATAGTAACACTTGGTTGATAAACAGTGGTGCATCTAGACACATCACAGGATATCAAAAGCATCTCTCAGACTTGATGGAGAAAGAGTCCAACCTTCATGTGGTAATTGGTGATGATGCTCGATATTCAATAAGAGGTTTTGGTAAAACTTCTTTAAATTTTGAATCTGGCATGTCCTTGCATCTTAGTGATATTTTATTTGTTCCTGGAATCAAGAGGAATTTAATTTCTATTTCTGCCCTAGAAGATAAAGGGTATCAAATAGCATTTTTTTAGGGTAAATTACTTGCATGGCCTAAGAAATCTAGTATTAAATCTGCTCGTGTTATTGGAAATAGATATGATAGTTTGTATAAGCTTTCAGCTAACCCCATTCGGGCACTCATTCATGAAGCTTCTGAATCTAGCGAGCTATGGCATAGAAGGCTCGGTCATCTTCACTATCAGGCACTTCCTTCACTTGAAAAGATGGTTAAAGGTATGCCTAAACTTATCAACTTCATGGTGATACTTGCAAAGGTTGTGCATTAGGTAAGAACACTAAAAGTCCATTTCGTAAAAGTGAAAGTAGAGCTAAGGAAAAAATAGCACTTGTTCATTCTGATCTATGTGGACCCATGTTTGTTCCTTCACCTAGCGGATTTCTATACTATGTTACATTTATGGATGATTTTTCTAGAAAGACTTGGATTTACTTTCTAAAATCTAAAGAATATGATGAAGTGTTAAGTAGGTTTAAAGAATTTAAAGCTCTAGCTGAAAATATGTCTGGTAAAAGGATTAAAGTGTCAAGATCTGACAATGGAGGTGAATACACCTCAAGTGGCTTCAATGAATTTTTTGTAGAAATAGGAATTAAGAGGGAGTTCTATGTTCCCTAGAATCCTCAGCAAAATGGCGTAGCTGAACAAAAGAATAGAGCCATTGTTGAAGCAACCAAAGCTATGATTCACAATCAGGACCTGCAGACCTTCTTATGGGCTGAAGCATCCAAGACCGCAGTGTACATTCAGAATAGATGCCCTCACCGTGTCCTAAAGAACATAACTCCCGAGGAAGCTTTCACTGGAGTCAAACCAGATATCAGCCACCTAAGAATCTTTGGAAGTCTTGTCTATGTTCACGTGCCAAAGGAAAAGAGGACTAAGTTAGAGCCTTCTGGAAAGAAGGGTATCCTTGTTGGATATAGTGAGTCTTCTAAGGCATTTCACATCTACATTCTCGGTCAAAGGTATATTGAGGTAAGTAGGGATGTCACCTTTGAAGAAAATATTGCTTTCAATAAATCTAAAGTTTCTCTTATTGATAATGATAAAGAAGTTAATGATAATCAAAATATGGATATTGATACTAACCCTGAGAATCAGAGGGAGTCTATTTAGCCTCTTGAACCTATTGAGCATGATGATTCTCCTGAGCCTCTAGTTATAACTGATGGACCTAGAGATATTGCAGTTAGCAAGAAAAGACACTTTGGGTTAGAAGCACAATTCAAGATGCAGAAAAGTTTGCAACTCCTAGTGGCACTTTCAGAGAAAGTAAGAGACCTCGGAAGCTCTCCAACTATGTTGCAATGATGTGCAACATCATTGAGGTTGAACCATCTAGCATAGAAGAAGCTATGAATCAGCAAGAATGGAAGTTAGCTATGGATGAAGAGTATCAATCCATCATCAAGAATGATGTATGGGATATTGTGCCTAGACCTAAAGGTAAGTTCGTTGTTTCTTCCAAATGGTTGTTTAAAATTAAACATGCTACTGATGGTAGTATAGTGAAATATAAAGCTAGATTTGTAGCTCATATTTTTTCTCAAAAGGAAGGCATAGATTATGAAGAAACATTTGCTCCTGTTGCTAGATATACTTCCATTAGAACTATTATAGCTATTGATGCAGCCAAAGGTTGGAAGTTACATCAGATGGATGTAAAGACTGCTTTCCTTAATGGCGTTATTGAGTAAGAAGTCTATATGAAACAACCTGGAGGTTATGAGATTCATAATAGAGAAACTCATGTGTGCAGACTGAAGAAAGCTCTCTACAGCCTCAAGCAAGCTCCTGGAGCTTGGTATGAAAGAATTGATAAGTACTTAGTTAGTTTAGGGTTTATAAGAATGATGTTGATCCTAACATTTACTTTAAAGTATTTAATGGTAAAATGTTAATTCTGGTTTTATATGTGGATGATTTATTTCTAACTGGTGAAAATAGTCTCATCACTAGGTGTAAGAAAAATTAGCTACTAAATTTGAAATGAAGGATCTAGGTCTAATGCATTAATTTATAGGGTTAGAAGTGTGGCAAAGACCTAATGAAATTATTCTAAGTCAAGGAAAATATACTATTGATATATTGAAAAGATTTGGTATGATGGCTTGTAAACCTATGTCTACTCCTATGGAAACTAACTTGAAGAAGCAGAGTATTTATGCAGCTAACTCTGACTTTGCAGATCCTTAAGAGTACAGGCAGTTGATTGGATCCTTGATGTATCTAGTCAACACTAGACCAGATATTTGCTATGCAGCGAGTGCACTTAGCCAATTCATGAACCAACCAAAGCATGTTCACTTGGTGGCAACCAAGCACATCCTGAGATACTTGTGTGGAATAGTTGGCTATGGACTAAAGTATCCAATCAACACAGTAATCAATTTGGAAGGCTACTCTGATTTGATTGGGCCGGAAGTGTTACTAACAGGAAAATCATTTCAGGAATATGTTTCAGCTTGGGTTTCGCTATGATCTCTTGGGCCAGTAGGAAACAGTCCTCAGTTGCATTGAGTATTGCAAAAGTTGAATACATTGCTTCAAGTGTGGCAACTAGAGAAGCAGTTTGGCTTCGCAAGCTTCTTGTTGGATTGTTTGGACAACCTTGGGAGTCCACTATTATTTATTATGATAATCAGAGTTGTCTTAAAGTGTTTAATAATCTCGTGTTTCATGACAGGTCAAAACATGTGGAAACTCATTATCACTATATTTGTGATATGGCACAAAGAGGTGTAATCCAGCTGAAATATATCAACACTAATGAACAGGTTTTAGATGTTCTCACCAAGCCTCTAGCTTGAGTGAAGTTTGAGTACTTCAAAGAGAAGCTTGGAATTGTGGAGAACACGACATTGATTGAGAGAGAGTCTCAATCTTAGTGATGCAATTTAGTTTGCATCCTCCACCCTCTGCGGGCAATGTAAGGTGTGTTGGGAAAAATGGTGTCTCAACCTTGCATTTATGCGAGGTTACTATTTATAGTAAGTTTTCATTTGAGCACGAAATGGTGCGAAACTCTCCTTGAAGCTTCTGGTTGGCTAGATAAGCATTCCGGTAAAGTTGCGTCGCAAGGTCACAGCTAGTTTTGAAGATATTAAAGTTTTCGTCTTGGAGGGGTGCGATAAAATGTTTAAACTTCTGGCGTAGCAAGTTATGAGGTGATAGAGCACTTCGCGAGCTTTCCGACGCTTCAAACGGTTCGTCAATTGGACACCCGGTTCTCAAGTTATAGCCTTCGGAAGTTTGTACTCCTGAAATAGGAAAAAATAATTTGTATCGGATACATAAATGAGTTGTAAAAGGGAGCGACACGTGTTGATGTGTGCTTTAACATGTCATAGGGCATCTAGAAGGGAGATAAGGTCGGCTACACCTTATTGGGTGGTTTTAGCCCATGGTTTTGTAATACCGTTTGACGGTTTCTTGTATTATATCTCCTATTTATGAGGTGTGTGAGATAGAGGTTGTGTGTAAGAGTCTTATGGCTATTGAGTTGCCTTTGAATCTCTGATTAGTGGTACTCCTGCGAAGAGCTTGCTCTGCAAGTATGTTGTAATCTGTTTTTGATTGCTGAATAAAATATTGAGCTACTTTTGGAGTGTGGGGTTTTTCTCCCGAAAGGGTTTTCCCCACGTAAATCATTGTGTTGTGGTATGAATGCTATTATATCTATTTCTATTTTTTGTAACTGTTGTAACGATCTAAAAAAATTTTGCATTACCCTCCTCTCAAGGTTAGTGCAGGAAGTTGTTTTTGCTACTTAACTTCCTTACAAGTGGTATCAGAGCCTAATCACCTTTGGTTTCAATTGTGGGCAGTTGGGTTTTTTGAACTAATCCAGATTTGAGTGGGAGCTTGTGCAGAAGACACTTTTTGATCTTGTTGCAGAATATTCAGATGGCGAGTTCGTCAGGGAGAATAGAGGTGGAGAAATTTAATGGAAGTAATTTTGAGATGTGGAAGCTGAAGATGGAAGATCTGCTAATAGATCGAGATCTTTGGGATGTTGTTGATGCGAATGTCCAAAGGCCCTCAGATCCTACTGCGGCAGCTCAGTATGATGTTATGGACCGAAAAGCCAAGGGTCTAATCAGACTGTGCCTGGCAGACTCTGTTCTAATCAATGTCCATGAAGAGAACTCTGCAAAGAAGCTATAGACTAAGCTTGATGAGATGTATCAAGCGAAATCTTTATTAAATCAAATTTTCTTAAGAAAGAAATTGTATTCCTTGAAGATGGAAGAGGGTGGACGAATTGCAGACCACCTGAAAGCATTCAATATGTTGGTGGCTCAATTAGTATCCGTCGGTGTTAAGATGGACGAGGAGGAGAAATGTCAGATCTTGCTTTGTTCTTTGCCAGATTCGTGGGATTCTCTTGTTATGGCTATCGGTAGTACTTCTGTTGTTTTGAAATCTGAAGACGTGGTGGGTGCCCTACTCGGTGAAGAGATGCGAAGGAAGGTATCCATCAGTTCAAAGGAAGCCCTAACCGTTCGTGGAAGACCTAAGGAGAAAGGCAAGAAGAATGAGAAGTGCGACAAGTCCAAATCCAAAGGGAGATCGAAATCTCCTGGAAAGTCCAAAGTCATTTTCTGGAACTGCGGTAAACCGGGTCACATCCGTAAGGACTGCAAAGAAGAAAAGAAGAAGAAGAAAAAGAAAAAGTTCGATTCTGATTCTGAGTCCGACAAGGAAGATGGCGATGCATTTATTGCGGCTTTGGCGACTCATGCAGGTAATGATGCCTGGCTAATTGACTCAGGTGCATCTTTTCATATGACTTCCAATAGAGATTGGTTTTCTGAATATGAAGGATTTAATGGAGGTAAGATGTACTTGGGTGATGATTCACATCTAGACATTGTTGGTCGAGGTAAAGTTAGAATCAGGTTTTTTGATGGTAGAATAAAAAGGATTAATGATGTGCTGCATATCCCTGGATTAAAACGAAACCTGTTATCTGTGAGCAAGCTGATAGATGCGGGTGTGCAGGTAGTCTTTTCTGAAGCAGGATGTAAGATGATTAAGGGTGCTATGGTAGTTGCTAGAGGTGTCAGGTTTGGCACTTTGTATAAGCTTGAAGCATACACTGTTGAGTGTAATAGCACTTCTGTAAAAAGTAAATCTGCGGATACTTCACTGGAAGATTTGAAGGTTTCACCTTCAGCAGATGGAAATGGTTTTTGGGTACCTAAGGGTGCTCTTTCGTCTGAAGCAAAGTTACCTGCAGAGAAGACTATGTTATGGCACTAGAGACTTGGCCACATTGGAGAAAAGGGTCTAAGGACCTTGAAAAATAAAAACCTTGTTGAAGGTTTGAATGATTGTAATCTTGACTTTGATTTCTATGAGCATTGCATTTATGGAAAACAAAACCGCGTTCAATTTTACTCGAGTTCTCATAAAACTTGTGGTGTTTTGGATCTTATCCATTCTGATGTGTTTGGTCCAGTAGATGTCTCTTCGATTGGAAAATCCACATATTATGTTTCATTTATTGATGATTTTAGTAGAAGGACATGGGTTTATTTTCTAAAGAGCAAATCTGAAGTTTTTAGTCATTTTAAAGAATTTAAAGCAATGGTTGAGTTGCAGACTAGAAAGAAAATAAAATGTTTGAGAACTGATAATGGCAGTGAGTTTTGCTCTAATGATTTTGATAGATTCTGTAAAGACTGTGGAATTAACAGGCAAAAGACAACTCCGTATTCTCCACAGCAGAATGGAGTTGCAGAAAGAATGAACAGGACACTGATGGAGAAGGCTAGGAGTATGTTGAGTGGTGCTGGTCTCGAACAAAAGTTTTGGGCTGAAGTTGTTGCCACTGCTTGCTACCTGATTAACAGGTCTCCTACATCAGCTCTTGTTGATAAAACGCCTATGGAAGCATGGTCAGGTCACAAGCCTTCATTGAGACATCTTAGAGTTTTTGGTTGCGAGGCATATGCACATGTGCCAAAGGAGAAGCGAACAAAGTTGGAGAACAAGGCTGTGAAATGTATGTTCATCGGGTATAGTTATGGTGTGAAAGGATACAAGCTTTGGGACCCTGTTGTTCAAAAGGTAATTCACAATAGAAGTGTTATTTTTAGAGAAATTAAGTCTCCTTCTGTTACATTGCAGCCAGAACAGACTAAAAAGGAAGATGTGATTCAACTTCCTTCTACACTTGAAAGAGTTGAATCGAGACCCCTAGATAGGCAAGAAGTTGAGGAGAGCTCGTCTAGCTCGTCTAGCTCTGAATCTTCAGAAGAGGAGGAAGAACCTCCAACTCAGCTTGTTCGAAGGTCTACAAGACATAGACAACCACCTGAAAGGTATTCACCTAATGATTGGAGATGTATTTTTGCTCTGAATACTAGTGTGGATGAACCGAAATCTGTAGAAGAGGCATTAGGTATGAATGATGCAGAATCCTGGAAGATTGCTATGGAGGAAGAAATGCCAGCTTTGAAAAAGAATGATACATGAGATCTCGTACCATTGCCTGAAGGACGAAAACCTGTTGGTTGTAAATGGGTGTTCAAGAAAAAGATTGGTTCAGATGGAAGCATTGAGAAGTATAAAGCAAGGTTGGTTGCAAAAGGCTACTCTCAGGTTGAGGGTGTTGATTACGGTGAGATATTTTCTCCTGTTGCAAAAATGATGTCCATTAGATTTTTGCTTTCTATTGCTACTGCTTATGATTTAGAGGTTGAGCAAATGGATGTGAAAATTGCTTTCCTTCATGGTGATTTGGAGGAAGATATTTATATGACACAGCCGGAGCACTATGTGGTGAAAGGCAAAAGTAATTTGGTCTATAAGTTGAAGAAATCTTTGTATGGCCTCAAACAAAGTCCTAGGATGTGGTACCAGAAATTTGATACATATGTGTTGAGTTTGGGATTTGAATGTTCTAAATCAGATCACTGTGTTTATTATAAATCTGATGGTGATCATTTCTTATTCATTGCATTGTATGTTGATGATATGTTATTCATTGGTAAAGGGAAAGGTATGATTTCAGAACTGAAGTCTCAGCTCGCTGCAAAATTTGAAATGAAAGATCTTGGTGCAGCAAAGCACATTCTTGGGATGGAAATTAGAAGAGATAGGGTGAACAGAAAGCTATGGCTAGGCCAGAGTAAGTATGTGAATTCAGTGTTACAGAGGTTCAACATGCAGAATTGTAGACCATTGAGTGTTCCTTTTACAGTTGGAACGAAACTATCTGTTTTAGATTGTCCTACATCCCCATTGGAGATGGAAGACATGAGCAGAGTGCCTTACCAGAGTGCGGTTGGAAGCTTGATGTATGCTATGGTCTGTACTAGACCAGACATTGCCCAAGCAGTGGGAGTACTTTCTAGATATATGTCTAATCCTGGTAGAGTTCATTGGGATGCAGTCAAAAGAGTATTCAGATATTTGAAGGGTACTTCAGAGTATTCTTTGTATTATCATGGTAATTCAGTTGGAGACATGACTTCCCTTGATATCCATGGTTATGTGGATTCAGATTGGGCAGGTGATATTGATAGCAGAAGATCCACCAGTGCTTATGTGTTTACTTTGTTTGGTGGTGCAATTAGTTGGATGAGTAAGCGACAAACTGTGGTTGCTTTATCCACTACTGAAGCAGAGTATATGGCAGCTACTCATGCTTGTAAAGAGGCCATTTGGCTTAAGAGACTGTGTTCAGATATTGGAATAAAACAAGGTACAGTGACAGTTTACTGTGACAGTCAGAGTGCAATTAGTCTAGCTAAGAACCCGACATTTCATGCCCGGACCAAACATATTGATGTTCAGTATCATTTTGTTAGAGATATGGTCGAAGATGGTAGGGTGAAGCTGGTTAAGGTGGAAACTTTGATGAATGTTGCAGATGCTTTAACTAAGGCTGTGAGCACAAAGAAGTTCAGATGGTGTTCAAAGTCTATGGGCCTTATGGCCCCTAGCAATTGATTCATTGTGTTGACATTCCCTTCCGCTCCTGCAAGGTGTTTGACAAGTGGGAGATTTGTTGGGAAAAATGGTGTCTCAACCTTGCATTTAAGCGAGGTTACTATTTATAATAAGTTTTCATTTGAGCACGAAATGGTGCGAAACTCTCCTTGAAGCTTCTGGTTGGCTAGATAAGCATTCCGGTAAAGTTGCGTCGCAAGGTCATAGCTAATTTTGAAGATATTAAAGTTTTCGTCTTGGAGGGGTGCGATAAAATGTTTAAACTTAATTTTGGGGGCTTTAGAGGCTCCGAAATGCCTTGAAAAGTGGTCGTAACCAGTGCAGCATGCTACGAGGTGATAGAGCACTTTGCAAGCTTTCCGACGCTTCAAACGGTTCGTCAATCGGACACCCGGTTCTCAAGTTATGGCCTCCGGAAGTTTGTACTCCTGAAATAGGAAAAAATAATTTGTATTGGATACATAAATGAGCTGTAAAAGGGAGCAACACGTGTTGATGTGTGCTTTAACATGTCATAGGGCATCGAGAAGGGAGATAAGGTCGACTACACCTTATTGGGTGGTTTTAGCCCATGGTTTTGTAATACCGTTTGACGGTTTCTTGTATTGTATCTCCTATTTATGAGGTGTGTGAGATAGAGGTTGTGTGTAAGAGTCTTATGGCTATTGAGTTGCCTCTGAATCTCTGATTAGTGGTACTCTTGCGAAGAGCTTGCTCTGCAAGTATGTTGTAATCTGTTTTTGATTGCTGAATAAAATATTGAGCTGCTTTTGGAGTGTGGGGTTTTTCTCCCGAAAGGGTTTTCCCCACGTAAATCACTGTGTTGTGGTATGAATGCTATTATATCTATTTCTATTTTTTGTAACTGTTGTAACGATCTGAAAAAGTTTTGCATTACCCTCCTCTCAAGGTTAGTGTAGGAAGTTGTTTCCGCTACTTAACTTCCTTACAAGGTGGAGTCACCCTCTGCAGGCAATGCAAGGTGACATTATATCCTTATCTGGGAGAAGGCTGAGGTGTAAGAGCTCTTCCACCCTCTGCGGGCAATGCAAGGTGGATCCATCCTCTGCGGGCAATACAAGATGGACATCATGAAATGAGTTCATGATGTATATAGTGAAAATGGATAAAATGATATTGAAAGGCTAAATGAATTCAACCACAAAACCTTAGCCTAACAACAACAAAGATCCACCATAACATATGAAGATTACCTAAGACAATGCAAATCAAATGAAATCACAAAGATTATACCATCACATATCTAATAGGGTTTTGATCTCCATTCTTCCTATCTCCATTGATCTTGCTTGATATATTTGCTCTCAGATTTTATATGCACAAGAGCTCAACAAAGAACGGAATGTGGTTGCAAGTAGGATCGTAGTGTAATCTAGTGTATAAGATTCATTAGAATGTATCATTAGGGTTTGATAATGAAGGAAGCATCTCCTTATATAGAAGACACTATATGAAAGGGAGGGATAAGATTGAGAGGTGTAAAAGGAGGTCGGCTATGATTAGAGGGTAGGTAAAAGAAATAATAAAATAATGAAAGGGGTAGGTAGTGTATGAATTAAGAGATGAATGACATGTGTCATAGGTAGAAAAGGTTAATGAATTAATTAAATAAATAAAGATTCATTTAATTAATAGAGGAATAGGGATCAATTAAATAAATAAGATATTTATTTAATTGAGGAAAATGATAATTTAAATAAATAAATGTATTTATTTAAATGAGAAATAAGGCTAGAAGAGGATAAATGAATTAATTAAATAAATAAAGATTTATTTAATTAATAGAAGAATTAAGCTTAGATAATTAAATAAATAAAATATTTATTTAATTAGACTGGACAATTTTGGGTGTCTACATTTTGCCCCTCTTTGAGACAATTCGGCTTGTCGCGTTGTTTCAAAGAAGATAATATGAACTGATACAGAGTTGCCCCAAGATGGGAATGATATGCCCCCTCGAGAGATTGGATGAAAATGTCTGGAAAGATTGCAGACAATCTCTCGATAAGAAAGAAAGGCTAGAATGGTATGATCGGATAAAGTGACAGAGTCACGGGATAATGAAGACTGACTCGGGAGACGAGGGCTAGGGCTAGGGTAGTCTATAAAATAGACCACGAGGGAAATACATCCTCATTGTCATCTACACCTCCAAGAGATTAGAGTGCAGAGAGAGAAAAGAGCAGCAACAGTCAGTAGCGATGGCCTTCATTCATAGATTCGACCGCGTTCGCCGATTCCAGAGGCCAGCAGAGGCAGGAGAGTCGGTATGTACCACCAAACCTCCTCGTACTTTGATGCATTTAATTTTGTCATTAATGCATGGTAGGTAGAGCAATAAATGCGCTTAGACTAGGGTCCAAAAAGTGTCCAAAAACGTCCAGGCGCATCTGCGTTGGTGCCAGGCACATCTGTGCTCGCGAGGCGCGTCTGTGTTTGTGCCAGGCGAGTCTGCGTTTGAAACCGCGTCTATGCCGAATGCGGCCGCATTTGTGATAGTCAGTCGCGTCTGTGCCAAGAAGGCACGTCTATGTTGCCCAGGCGCGTCTATGCAGAGCATAGGCACGTCTGTGCTTTTCAGGCGCGTCTGTGCAGTCTTTAAGCGCGTTTATGTCAGGTAAGCGCGTTTGTGTTTTAAAAAGTGTGAAGTTGCGTCTTCTAGGTCAAATCGGCAGTTCTGTGATGAACATACGATGTCGATTGGATAAGCTGCTGAGAGGATACACTCAAGCAGGTCCTCTAGGAAGACTAGAATAGATCAAGGTACTTTTTGATGAACAGTGAGTACCAAGATAGAGTACTTTGTGATGAACAGGGAGTACTAGAATATGAGCAGCACTTTGTGATGAACAGTGAGTGCAAATGTGAGTAACACTTTGTGATGAACAGTGAGTGTCACACACGTAGTACTTTGTGATGAACAGGGAGTACCACTAGGATAGAAGCAACACTTTGTGATGAACAGTGAGTGTCACTAGGGTAGAATGCCATATGCATTTAGATAAAAAGTAGCATTTTGTGATAAACAAGGAATGTCACTATGACTGACATGAGTGATTTGCTTGACTGCAGGAGTATTTGTCGATGCTGGAGTCACGGGAGAGATTCCCATCGACTCAGAGGTTGCAACCTAAGTTGACCTTCGAGGACCGAGCGGCTATTGAGGAGATGGGATTGAGACATGTTCTATATGTGCCTGAGTTTTGGGCGAACATGGGACTGTTGACTGCGCTGGTGGAGAGATGGCACTCCGAGACCTATACATTTCATTTGTCGATGGGTGAGATGACAGTCACCCTTGAGGATGTATATAGGATACTGAGGATACCGATCAATGGGGAGCTGATCCCATACAATCGAGATGGAGACAGGGAGGCCCTGAGACGAGTATTCCAAGACCTAGGACTGGAGATGAGGGCAGGACATGTGGCGTGGGATACTATGACAGCCACAGGGCTAGCGCTGCCAGCAGTGGTAGGAGGAGCGATCAGTGGGTTCCTGTGTCCGGATAGGGCGACACGGGGGTTGGTTGTAGGCTAGGGAGGAGCATTGGAGACACTGGTGACACAGCACACCAGATATGCTTGGGGATCGTGTGTGCTGGCACACCTCTATTATGAGCTGCATCAGTTCGTGTACCATGGATCAGTGGGATTGGGCTGCGGGGTGACATTGCTGCAGGTATGGGCTTATGAGCATCTGCCAGTGACAAGACCGATACACTTCAGAGGCAGGGGACATGGACGCAGCTTTGTGCACTTATATGATATGATCACGTCGCAGCCACGGATAGGCAGGTTGGAGCACTGGCGGCGAGTGATAGATGATATTGATGTGGTCATATGGAGGCCATATCTAGGATGCGAGCAGTGGGAGGATGACGTAGTTGAGCTTTCGTACACCTTCCGGAGCAGGTATCTGATTAGGCGGACGCCCTATGTGCTGGAGAGGCAGCTAGTGGACAGGGTTGGCCGACAGTTTGGCAGGATCCAGAGGATGCCACGGGGCTCGGGCATGTATGCACGGACTGTCAGAGATCAGGCACATTTTGGGCCCTTGCTGTCATATGATCAGGCAGTTACACAGCTGGTAGAGATGATGCCCCTACCCTAGGACATGTGGCCAGAGATTGAGGATGTTGGCATGGATGCTGAGTACACAACATACTGGGGAGAGCATCCCTTCCCACGCTTGATGGATCCGGGAGAGCCATTGGATGGAGATGGGGGTGGGGATGATGATGATGGTGGAGGTGATGGGGGCAGAGGCCGACGGAGGAGGAGGGGAGCAGTTGGAGAGAGGAGGGTTGCACCTCAGAGGGAGGGTGGTGAGGAGAGACAAGCTCGGGTGGTGAGGGGTCGCGGTGGATTGCCGCTACAGGTGCCAACAGCACAGGGTCCCAGGCAGGTACATGTACAGGGACAGGGATAGGGACAGGTACCAGTATAGGTACAGGCACCCGTACAGGGGGAGCCACAGGCAGAGGTGGAGGGGGCTGACGCAGAGGAGGATGAGCTGATAGAGCTGAGGGAGATCTGTCAGGGCCAAGCAAATGAGATCCAGGAGTTGGAGAGGGAGAGGGATCGGCTCAGGAGGAGGCTCAGGGATACTAAGCGGGAGCGGAATCAGGCTATTCAGCGTTATACAGAGGCTGAGACAGCACTGAGGGCCGGGAGACAGGTAGTGGAGGATACAGGGGCAAGATATGCTTATGTCCTACGGGCAGGGGAGGAGATTGCCTACTGGCGAGATCTCTATTATGGTGCAGTGCCAGCAAATCAGCGGACGAGGAGCTTCCAGAGACCGTCGCGTACAGCGACAGCTACGGGAGGGAGCCGGAGGAGACATGCATCGAGTGGTGGGGTTATGGGTCCTCCACCACCACCAGATAGAGGGGACAGGCGGGATGATCATGGGGCGGGTCTTTTAGGGGCTTATATTCCATCGAGGCTAGGCGGCTTCGAGGGAGGGAGTTCATCATAGCCATAGAGGGCTCCCTATGTATCAGTATTGTACCATTTTTGTATTGTAGACACATGCGGGTGCTTTTGTAGCCATATGATTTTGACATCATTGTATCATGACACTTTATGATTATATATATGAGATGATTCATTTTTGCGGCAACTATATGCATGTGTACCTATGTGATGAGATGTTCTTATGTGATGTTTGTTTTATGTTATGGATGCAAATATGTATATGATGCAATGCAATATATTTGCTCTTTTATGTTTTTATATGTGTATGCATGATGCAAATGTGAATGTATGTAATGCAGATGAATATGATAATGCAAATAACTATTTACATGATGAGAATATAAAATGTGCTAATATGTGTTGCGTGCAGGATGTGATGCAGTTGTGATATCTATATGTATGTATGAAATGCTTAATATGTGGTAATGTAGGTGAAACTACATGAAATGCAAATGTTTTTGGTGTGTCATTATACTCAGTCATGTGATAGCAGGCTACGCGGACTCAAGAAGGACGATGGAAGTCAATCAAGAAAGGGGGATGGAAGATAGAAGATATGAAAGTGAAAGAGCTTCTTGTGCGTTATCATCATTGAGCTTTATTATAGCAAGTAGGTTATGACAATCGAGGCATATGTTCGACCCAGAAAGTCATTGTACCTGTTTGCATGGAGATAAGACAGTCACAAACAAGGAATGCCCCAATTCATACTAGACTCACAGTGTCCTCATATCCTTGGACAAGTCATAGCATTACTAAGAGACAATCGACAGACAACAAAAGAAAAATAGGTGACGATACCCCATCCTCGCGTTTCTAGTCAAAGACATCCTGGAGATAGAATCTCTAGTCAGAGACATCCCGGAAAAGCTAAAAGACATGTCACCAAAAGATAAAATCAAAAGAAAACCAAGACTCGACACCAACATCCACTGTAGCCCTCAAGTTTAATGTTTCTTGTCACTTGTATAAGTCTTATTTGATTGTGGTCACAATGTTTACTTTCACAAAAAGGATAGATAGAATTGAACCATACTGTTGTCTGAGTCTATTGAAAGATTTGATTTTTTGAAGCCCATTGTTGCTGCTGTGTCTCATCTGAAACTGACTGAATCCATGAAACTGATACTTTATTGCGGAGAAGATGAAACTTTATTACGGATCTATGATGCCAATGTTGCTTTATTGCAGATTGTGCACGGATAGATTGAAGGAAGCTGGAAGAAACTGTACTCCTCGAAACATGTGATGTTCTCAGTTCCACACCCATCACTTAGACATAGGATTTTGCCTTAGCCACGGATAGGATCTGATTTATTATGGATGGAAAGGGAGGTGGAAAGGGAGGTTTAATATGAATGGCTAACCAATCTTAGGGAGATCAATAACAAGCCATGATGGGAATAGGTAAGTTTATTATGAATGGATAGGTTGTGAGTGTGTGCAAAGTGAAAGCATGAAAGTGAATCCTGAAGGAGGGAGGAGCAATGTCTCTACGCATGGCGCTAGTGACCCAGTTTTCACCATGGTACTTGCCCAAGGCGCCACCGAAGTGGTTTTCACCGTTGGACGAAATTATTTCTCTTTACTTTTTTCAATTTTTCAATGTTTTTTGTGTCACAAGGCGCCTGTTTGCTAGGTTTTCACCAAGTAACAATTTTTTATTTTTATGATTTTTTTTATATTTCTGACATTTTTTGAATTTTTTTGTATTTTTTGAATTAGGATACTCTGAAAAGCTATGTGTAAAACCCGCGAAGGTGCATGCTGTTGATAGGATCCTCCAAAGGTTCACCTTCTGTAGTTGAGAGTTGATATGCACCAGATCCATATGCTGCTGTAATAATGTAAGGACCAAGCCAGTTTGGTTCGAACTTGCCCTTCTTCTCTCTGTCTTGCTGATTTTTAGGATTTTCTCTAAGAACCAAGTCCCCTACCTCAAATGTGCGAGGCTTAACCTTGTGATTGTAGCTACGACTCATTCGTTGTTGGTAAGCTTTGAGATGATTAAAAGCAGTTTGTCTTCGTTCATCCAATAGTTCCAGCTCTTGTAAACGAGAGACCCTATAGTCTTCATCACTGATGATGTTTTACAAAGAAACTCGTAAAGAGGGTAGCTCGACCTCAATAGGCAAGATGGCTTCAGTACCATAGACAAGTGAATAGGGTGTAGCTCCTGTAGGTGTGCAGACACTTGTGCGGTAGGCCCAAAGTGCAGGATTAAGTTGGATATGCCAATTACGACCAGCATCGTCGACTATCTTTTTTAGGATTTTAAGGATTGTTTTATTAGACGCCTCAGCTTGGCCATTACCTTGGGGGTAATATGGTGTGGAGAAACAATGGGAAATATGGAAGCGGTCACAGAGTTCACGAACATCCTGATTTTTGAAGGGACGCCTATTATCAGTGATAATGAAAACAGGAATACCGTATCGGCAAATAATATAGTTAAGGATGAATGTAGCAATTTGTTTTCCAGTAACTTGTGTGAGAGGCATGGCTTCAATCCATTTCGTAAAATACTCTGTGGTAGTGATAATGAATTTATGACCATTGGAAGAAGGAGGGTGAATCTTACCTATGAGATCAAGTCCCCACTGACAAAAGGGCCAAGGAGACGCAATTGGTTGAAGTTCTTGTGTTGGCGCATGTATGAGGTCTCCATGAATTTGACATTGCTTACATTTCTTGACAAACTGATATGAGTCTTTTTCCATATTGGGCCAGTAATATCCAGTCCTGATGAGTTTCTTGGCCAAGGTAGGACCACTAGCATGTGGACCACATATCCCTTCATGCACTTCCCGTAACACAATCTGAGCTTCGTCGCTTTCTAAACATCTAAGAAGAGTGTCATCTAGACCTCGCTGGTATAGGATATCAGCTAAAATGACATATCGAGAGGATTGGCGAATGAAAGTGCGACGTTGGTTATTTGATAGATCAGGAGGTAGAGTATTGTCACATAGGTATGTGAAAATGGAACCATATAACTGGGATTCGGGACCGACAATGCATATCATCTCAGTAGGCATGATCTCATATGAAGGAACCAAAAGGTTATCCACCAAGAACTCATAGCGGGTCTCGTTTGGAGGTAAATCAATCAGGGAAGCAATTGTAGCCATGGCATCTGCGACGTGATTCTGCTCTCTTGGTATCTGCTCAAAGTCTATCTTTGTGAAGTGTTGTTTCAGGTCATCCACCATTTGTTTATAAGGCATTAATTTTTCATCTTTTGTTTGGTAATCATCAGTTGCTTGACGGATGACAAGTTGGGAGTCCCCAAAAACACGAAGTTCCTGGATCTTCCATTGAACTGCAATTCGTAATCCTGTTGTTAACGCCTCATATTCTGCTATATTGTTAGTGCAAGGAAATGATAAGCGGTATGATTTTGGTATAGAATCCCCTTGAGGAGTTATAAAGAGGATGCCAGCTCCTGCCCCATACTGTGTGTATGAGCCGTCGAAGTACAGTTGCCATGGCTTTGCATGTGACATTGTCAAAATGGATTCATCTGGAAATTCTGAACTTAGAGGAACATCATCTATCACGGGAGCATCTGCTAATTGATCTGTGATGGCTTGTCCTTTTATTGCTTTTCTGTCCACATACTCGATGTCTAATTCACTCAGGATCATTACCCATTTGGCTAGTGGCCCGGTAAGTGTTGCTTTATTGAAAAGGTATTTCAATGGGTCTATCCTTGCAACTAACTTAGTCTTATGAGTAAGCATGTAATGTCGTAGTTTCTGTGAAGCAAAGACCACGGCAAGACATGCACGCTCAATTGGTGTGTAGTTTAGCTCATATCCTACCAATGTACGACTGATATAGTATACTGCTTTTTCTTTGCCCTCAGCAATTTGTTGTGCTAAGAGTGCCCCCAGTGCTGTTGGAGTAGCTGATATGTATAGTAACAGTGGTTGATCTGGAACTGGTGGCATTAGAACTGGTGGATTTAGAAGATAATTTTTGAGCGTCTGGAAAGCCTGTTGATAGTTATCATCCCATTTGAATTTGATGTTTTTATGTAACAGGTGCTGAAAAGGATTACACTTATCTGCCAGTTGTGCTATGAATCGTCGGATGGATTGGAGTCTGCCTTGTAAGGATCGAAGTTGACTGATATTTCTTGGTGGTTGCATCTCTAAGATGGCCTTGACTTTTGCTGGATCAGCTTCAATTCCCCTTTTGGATACAATGAATCCTAGGAGCTTCCCGGAGGTTAGTCCAAAGACACATTTCTTGGGGTTTAATCTTACTTTGTATTTTTCCAACCGATCAAAGATGACTGAAAGTATGTCCAAATGTGTATTTCTGTCTATTGATTTGCCCAAGAGGTCATCAACATAATCCTCCACGGTTACGTGCATGAGATCATGAAAGATAGTAGTCATGGCTCTTTGATATGTCGCACCTGCATTCTTTAGCTCGAAAGGCATGACATTCCAGCAGAAAGTTCCCCACGGAAAAGTAAATGATGTTTTGTGTTGATCCTCGGGTGTGATCCTTATTTGATTATAACCAGAGAATCCATCCATCAATGATAACATTTCATGACCTGCTGTGAGATCAACAATCAAGTCAATGTTTGGTAATGGGAAGTCATCCTTTGGACAAGCTTTGTTGATGTCTCTGAAATCTGTGCAAATTTTGATGCTGCGATCTGGTTTACTGACAGGTACTAAGTTGGAGATCCATTTGGGATAATCGATTGGGCGTATGAATCCGACATCCAATAACTTCTCAAGTTCTGCTTTGACTAGTAATGCCATTTGTGGATGCATTTTTCTTAATTTTTGTTTTACTGGTTTTGCCCCCGGTTTGACTGTCAAATGATGCATTACCAAATCCGGATCCAATCCAGGCATATCAGCGTATGACCAGGCAAAGTTGATTTTTCGTTCTTTGAAGAAACTTATGAATTTTGACCTTTCGGACTCTGTCAATGATTGGGCTAGGAATATGTTGTGTGGAACCTCTTCTGTACCAATGTTTGTTTTGATAGTCTCCTCTACCAACATGGATGACTTTTCCTCATATGATGCTGGGAGAATGTCGAGCCTTCCATCTTCAGGTGCCTCAGAGAGGTTTTCGCCCTCAGATACGTCCTTTCTTTTTACTTTTTTGGGGTCAGACAGTGCCACAGTGTGATTTTTGCCATAAGACCCTTGATTTGTTCTTATTTTCACATTTTTGCGACTGGAAGGTCTGACACCCTCACCAAAATATGCCACGCTATTGAGTTCTATAGTGTATCCCGCTTTATGGTCTCTAGGAGGAAGATCATCTCGTATGCTCAGATAGTCAATAAAAGCTTCATCGTTTTGGAATGTGTCAAATTGTGCAGGTCCTTCATGATCCCAGTCAATGAGTTGGTGGTGAACAAGGGGAAGGTCGTTAATGTCTTCGAAGTTAGCGGAGCTAAGAGTGAAGATGCAGTTATATTCGGGTATGTCAAGGTAATTATCGAGGTCATCGATGCCACTCTCCTCATCAGTCTCGATCGCGAGCGAATCCAAATTATCATCACTAGTAGCGCATTCTGGGATAGGTGTTCTCATCCTATGTGATTTCAACCTAGAACCTTGAGACAAGGACTATGTGGAATCCTCATGGGTTGTTTCTTGACCAACTCTGAACTTGTTATAAAATTCCTCTTCTTCTGTGGGTTCATCTAGCTCTCTGAATATCTCGGTGAGCTCGTAGTCACTGGAAGACTCGTCTGAACCCCATTCCCATTCGTTAGAATCTGTGGAATAGCAATCCTCTTGTTGAATTTTGGCAGCTTTGATTTGTAAGGCTTCTTCTTTCCTTTGGGTGTGGACCTTGGAAGTTAAGAAACCAAGTCCTTTCGAGCGTTCCTTCTTGAAAGTCAATTCAGGTTGTAAAGGTTCAATGATGCCTTCCTTTCGTAACCCCAGAGGGCTTTTTCCATCATACTCGAATTTTTGTAGAATTTTGAAGCCTTTGCCATATTTCTCACATGGTAGATTGATGTGATCTTGTGTTTCCTCTTCATTGTCTCTGAAAAGCATTTTGTATAAATCTTCCTCTTCTAGTTCACCCCATCTTTGAAAGGTAGTAGAGTCCCATTTGAGCCTCATGATGGATACTTGCTTGTTAGGATGTGGTCTTCCATATTCTTTTGGGGAACTCATAACTTGTCGTAAGTACATGGTCTGATTTAAGGTGTATTCCCCCATGCCCTTGTTTTGAAACTTGCCTTTAAGCTCACCTTGTTTTGATGTCGAAGGTTTTAACGACTCAGGATCAATGTATGCCGACGAAGGAGTAGCCTCACGATTACTGGGGATGATGGTCTCAGTCTTCGATTTCAGGTTATTGCAGTATATGAATGGATTAGGATCACCGTTAACTGTTACTTCCACGCTATTATGAGGAAACTTAATGCATTGGTGATACGTGGATGGGACTGCCCTCATTTCATGAATCCAAGGGCATCCTAGCAATATGTTATAAGTGAGATTTAAATCCAGGACTTGACAAACCACATCCTTTGTAACTGGCCCAACTCTGAGAGGTCAGGTGACTGTGCCCTTGGATGAACGCTCTTCGTCATCATATGCCTTAATGGTGATTTGATTTGTAGAATTCACAGCTTTATCAGAATATCCCAATTGTGTAATAGTGTTCAATGTGCAAATTTTTAGACCTGCTCCTCCATCTATCAGGACTCTTTTTATTCGATGTTTGTGTATGAAGGCTTCAATGTGTAATGGTGCATTATGTGGCTGACTTACAGAGGCGTCATCGACTTCTGTGAAAGTAAGGGAATGTGGAACGGAAAGGTATCCCACCATGGCTTGAAACTAGTCCACGTTCAAATCAGTAGGAACAGCGGTGTCTCTCAAGATTTTGTCAAGAATGGCTTTATGTGCGGGAGATATGCGTAATAGCTCAAGGATTGAAATGAGTGCGGGTGTCTTTCCTAACTATTCTACAAGGTCATATTCAGGTTTGGTTGATGAAGAAGCGGTGTTTTTAGTTGGAGCACCTTGCAAAGTGATTTTACCTCGACGGGTTGTAACATGACATTCAGAGGTAGGTTCGGAAGAAGATCCAACGCCTTTTAAGACAATCCTAGGTCTTTGAGTAGAATTCTCAAAAGTTTTGTCCTTGATGATAATGGTAGAGACATAATTGTCCATCAAGATGTGATTGATGGTTGAATCATAGTTGTAAGATGCTATGGTATAGTTGGTTTGATCCTCTGTGGCTTTAGCTTTTCCCTTGTCATGTTTTGGGAATGGTTCCTTAAACATCTCATGTTCTTGATTAGATGAATGTCCCTCAATCTCAATGTCACCTCTATCAATGAGATCTTGTATGATGTTCTTCAGTCGATGACAATTTCCTGTCTTATGACCCTTGCTCTTATGAAATTCACAATACTCATCATCATTCCACCAATTTGGTTTAACCTTTGGTTCATATGGAGGAAAATCTGGAATAGTGATTACCTTGTTTGCCACTAGCTTCTTGAAGACTGACTCAAGTGGTTCTCCCAATGGGGTGTACTTCCTTCGTGATCTGGAAGTTGTTTGAGTATTCACCTGATTGTTTGTAGAACTTGATCCCGAAAAGATGAATTTGGGTCGCACTATGTTGGCATCAACAACACCATCATTGACTATGTTCTTGTTTTTATTCCAAAATCTTGGCTTGTCTTTTCCTTTAAAGTCATCTTTGTTTTCCTTGAATATCTTAATGACTCCTTGTTCAATTAGAACCTTTTCTGTCACTAAGCCTTTTTCAATAACGTCCTTGAAGGTGGACAAGTAAGCTTTCCTAAGATCATAGCCAATGTCTTTGTTAACATTTTGGGTGAACATTTCTACCATTTGTTTTTGTGGAATATCACAAGAGCATCTGCTAGCTAGATTCCTCCATCTTTGTAAAAATGATGCAAAAGACTCTCCCTCTTTTTGCTTGGTGTTGCACAAAGTAGTGACTGATATGTCTGTCTCTATGTTGTAGGAGAAATGTTGGATAAATGCCTCTACTAAGTCACCCCATGACTTAATACCAGGTGGAAGTTGGGAGAACCATTCCATAGCTTGATCACCTAAGCTCTGTGGGAATAATCTCATCAAATATGTTTCTTCTGCTGCTATCTCAATGCAAGCTGTGAAAAACTGTCTTATATGTGCCTTAGGATCCCCTTTTCCTCTATACTTATCAAATTTAGGTGTCACAAAGTGTGGAGGAAATGGAGGCATTGGAATGCTTTTGTCAAATGGATAGGGACATATGTCTCTCATTGTATATGTTGGCTTTGGTGTATTTATGTCCTCCATTTTCTTTTGTAAGTCCCTGATTTGTTGCTCCAAATTGCTCTTAGGTGGAGATCGACTTCTTGGACCATACCCCATGCTTGAGGCACCAATTTGAGGAGGAGCATGTTGCATATATGGATGATATTGATCATACACATGTTCATATGGAGGAGGTCTATAGTGATGCTGCATATATGAACCACTTGGTATAGATTCATGTTGAGGAACACCATATCTATTTTTTGCATGTATACCATACTCTACAGGCATGTCATGTTCTAATGCGTTGCCCCCAAATTTGACACAGGGTTTCCTTGTGTCCAAATTTTGAGCATGTCTTTGAATATCCAATTGCTTTGGTGGTTGATCCTTAGCATTGGTATATGATTGAGTATATCTGTCTGCATAAGACTTCCATAATGGTCTACGAAGGTGAGTATCATATGCTTGACCATGTGTATGTGAGACCTCTGGTTTTTGAAGCAAAGCTGATGGTGATTCAGGTACCATATGTGGTCCTCTATTTCCTCCACTATTAGGCCTCCTTTGATCCATGTTGGAATAAGGTTGTTGCAAAGGTCGATTTTCCATTATTTGAGACATGTCAAAATCATGAGGTATCTTGGCTCCACTTTGTGCCATCATTTGTAAGAAGTATTATCTATCCCTCCTCATTATTTCCTCAACCAATCGATTGAAATGGGGATTCATAATGGATTCTTCCACATCTGCTGAATGTACGGAAAAGTTGTCCATATTGTCATTGTGTGTAGCATTATTGTTTGTAGTTTCCATGTTCTCAACATTTGGAATGTTTCTATAGGCATCCATGTCAGGTAATGTAGTATGATCAGAATTGAAAAAGATATCATTGTCATACTCATAAGAACTCATGTTTGCGGACTCTTGAGCCTCTTTAGTTTCTCTCCTAGATTTTTGAAGACGGGTTCCAGCCATGAACTAGGTATTGACTGAGATGTGTGAGACTAGATGAAAAATGGAAAAAGTATGGAAGACCAAGAGTTGGATGGAATGTAAACGAATCTGAAGTGTACTTGCAATTTCCAAAGTGTAAGACCAAGTATGTATGTAGTAGAGTAGGTGTGACTTCCAAAGAGAGGATAGTTTCTCTTGATGAGGTAAGTTGACCTTGACTCTAATTAAGACCAAATGAGACCCAATGGTAAGAAACCTTGATGAGGGACCACTTAGCAAAGTGTTGTTGTATGTAGTGTGTTGACAAAGTATAGTGAGGACAAGCAAGTGACCTTTTGACTCAAGTTTAGACAAGTGTGAATGTAATGTAAGGTGTGAAGCAATGATGGACTTTGTGAGACCCAAAGACAGGTTGAATGCTAGATGAAATCCTGGAGAAATGACCTAGGAAGCTCAACAATTCTGAAACTGACTGTGTTTGTTTGCTGGACTATAATAGTTTTTCAATTCTGAACACAGACGCGCCTGTATACTTCACAGACGCGGTTTCCTGACGCAGACACGGCTCTGTTTAACACAGACGCGTTTCTAAGATTTTTTTTTTGCAAAGTGTTATGTTGACTGTTGGCACACAGACGCGTTTCTGCCCTTCACAGACGCGGTTATACAACACAGATGCTATTATGTCCGACACAGACGCGTTTCTGTAAAATTTGTGCAATTTTTTTCAATCTGTGAAGTCGTTTTGTTGTGACCAAATCTGACTGTTTGACTGTTTTTCATGACAAGAGGACACAGTGTTGATGAAGACCCAATGTTTGCAAGTATCTAGACTCAAAATGACTCCAAGAAAAGTGTGTTGTTTGATGTAAAAAATGTTTTGCATACACTTGAAGACACAAAAGACACAATGTTTTGCTGTTTGGTCTTGAATGTTTTGAATGTTTAAAATAAGTCAAGCACAATTCTTATGGCTGGCCAAGACAATAGTTGTTGATCCCACATGGGGTTTTATCCCCGAGGCTACGCTATTCAGAGCGGATACTTAGATGCTTGACATCACTGGCTCCACCCTCGGCACTCACTTCTCGGGTCAGCCAAGCATCAGTCCCCACGAAAACTCCCTGTGGTGAACTTTGTATCTCTACTAAGAACTGTATGTGTGTAGGTCGCTACCAGAGGTCCGACCTCCTGCCCCAACAACTAGAAGGATTTGGGCTTCTAAAACAAAAAGGTGCTAGTAAGGGCATCCGCTCATGTGGCCACACATGCGGCACTTTCAGCTCTGTAAATACAGAAGGCTCCCAGTCGGTAGGGGTTACACCCTACAACTGATCAAATAAATTTGATCAAACGGGTTTATGGGGAGACATAGTGTCGGTATGAACTAATCAGCACACGTTATCCATAGTTTTCACCATGAATACATTTGTTTATAGTGGTTCGGAAGAGGTGGGTTTTCCTCGCTACCACTTGGGTCGTTCTCTTCTCACTAATAGTCCTAATGACCACACAGGAAGACAGGCCCTCTAAAGATTAAACAAAAAGAGCCTATTGCTCAAGACACAAAAG
This sequence comes from Cryptomeria japonica, assembly GCF_030272615.1. NCBI lineage: Eukaryota > Viridiplantae > Streptophyta > Pinopsida > Cupressales > Cupressaceae > Cryptomeria > Cryptomeria japonica. Next base: position 178,654,287 of record NC_081409.1, read on the forward strand.
ACAATGATTCAATTTGAGTGCACCAATTGAAGTGTTTGCTAGTCTATGAAAACAAGGCACACAATAAAAATCCAAAAACCCTTGCCAAGGACCTGCAACAAAGAGTTGTTAGTAGTTTGGATTGTTTCAAATGATCACCCCTTCCTGCAAGCACACAAGTTAGGTAAATTTTAAACCCAAAAGACTTTGTGAAAATAGGGGCCTTCAACCAAACGATTTAGCTTTCAAGACAAGCTGCACCAATTTTGTTAGCTAGATCTGAAAATGTTAGCTCAAAATAAACCAGATCTGAAACCCTAAATACAAAATCCAAAAACTGAATCAATAATAACCCCAAATTTGAAACTGGTGAACACAGACGCGATTACCCTCAGCACAGACACGACTGGGTGACACAGACGTGGTTCTGTGAGACACAGACGCGACTAAAGAATGCAGACGTGTCTTGTGGACACAGACGCGGCTAAAAATATCGCAGATGCGACTTTATAACATAAACGCGCTTTCCTGGAACCTGCAAAATAAAATATTGCCCATAACACAGACGTGATTCCAGATGTCGCAGACGCACCAGAAAATCAAAAACGCGATCCGAGAGTGCGCAGACGCGAAAATATCAAAAAGCTGTCGAAAACGTCAGATCTGCAACTTCAAAATACAAAATCTGCAACAAGGAAGTTAAATGCAAAAGGGACAAGAGTCCCACCGGGCATGCCAAAATGTATATGGTGAAAATGGATAACAACAATAACGATATTGAAAGGCTAAATGAATTCAACCACAAAACCCTAGCCTAACAACAACAAAAATCCACCATAACATATGAAGATTACCTAAGACAATGCAAATCAAATGAAATCACAAAGATTGTACCATCACATGTCCAATAGGGTTTTGATCTCCATTCTTCCTATCTCCATTGATCTTGCTTGATATATTTGCTCTCAGATTTTATATGCACAAGAGCTCAACAAAGAATGGAATGTGGTTGCAAGTAGGATCGTAGTGTAGTCTAGTGTATAAGATTCATTAGAATGTATCATTAGGGTTTGATAATGAAGGAAGCATCTCCTTATATAGAAGACACTATATGAAAGGGAGGGATAAGATTGAGAGGTGTAAAAGGAGGTCGGCTATGATTAGAGGGTAGGTAAAAGAAATAATAAAATAATGAAAGGGGTAGGTAGTGTATGAATTAAGAGATGAATGACATGTGTCATAGGTAGAAAAGGTTAATGAATTAATTAAATAAATAAAGATTCATTTAATTAATAGAGGAATAGGGATCAATTAAATAAATAAGATATTTATTTAATTTAGGAAAATGATAATTTAAATAAATAAATGTATTTATTTAAATGAGAAATAAGGCTAGAAGAGGATAAATGAATTAATTAAATAAATAAAGATTTATTTAATTAATAGAAGAATTAAGCTTAGATAATTAAATAAATAAAATATTTATTTAATTAGACTGGACAATTTTGGGTGTCTACTCATGATATTTATGTGTTTTATTGCAGGTATACTCTATACATTCATCCTTGCAGGAAATGCAAGATGAAAGTCATGAATGGATCATGACAAGTGGCGGATATCCTCTCTAGCTAAGAGGGAGTGTTGAAATTAATAGCTAGCTCAAATACCTAACTATTGCACTTTCATGTTGTCAAAGGCAAATGTATTATCTCTCATTTAATTCGAATTATCTTTGGGCTGGACCCAATCATGTAACGTGGAGACAAATAATTGTATTCTTGGGCTGAACCCAAACATGTAACATGGAGGCAAGCAAATGTTAATTTTGGGCTGAACCCAAACATGTAACGTGAAGACAAGTAAATGTAACTTGTAAAATAACAATGCAATTTAAACAAATAAACAAGCAAGCTGACTTGGGGCATTGGTGCCAAAGGTTGGATATAAAGCCAACAACAAATGAAGTCATTATCACCTTTCTTCATGACATGTAATTTGCTCTCCAATATTGGCGATCTCTCTCTCTCTCTCTCTCTCTCTCTCTTGTGCAAACTTGCTTCTCATCTACTGTGTGAAGTTATTAAGGCTAGTTGTTAGGTGATGTTATCAAGATCATCTTGTGAAGTTAATGAAGACTTGACTTGTGTGAATTTGATGCCGATCTTCCTTAGTCATCTACTACTAATCAGGGCTGCAATCTTCATTGTTATATAAAGAGAAATTCAGATCCGCTAACCTGTTGATTGGACAACAGTTTGAGATAAGTTCACTTGCCATGTAATTGCCTACATTTGAGATAATACATATTGTACTTTGTGGTTGGGTTTTTCACCTCCAAGAGGGAGGTTTTCCCAGGGTATTGGTGTGTCTTGTCTTGTGTTTTCATTGCTATTATTGTTATGTTATAACCTGATTATTTAAGATTAACATCTGATTGCAAAAAAACTAACATGAAGGGCTAACATGGTTAATGAAATTAATTATGTGACGCGGGGTAATTAATTAAATATTAATTTAATTATTTTTACATGTCTACATATATTAACGAGTGAACTTTTATAAATATTAATGTACATCAATAATCAAATGATAGAACTTTAACAACATTAATCTACAATAATAAATGAACCAATAAAAATATCACTATCTGCAAATACACATATAAATTCATATTTGTGAAATTCGGAGAGGGCTTCTATCTGCATGCAAATAATCATTTACAACTCCTAGCTTTCCGCAACAAGGAAGCACTCAAAGAGGACAAATTCCTACATAGAATCTTGCATGCCTTCATGATACAAAATAAAAACATAGCCCTAGCCATGACACTCTTGAGTGTACGTTGTACCCCAAGTTGGACACACATTGTGTGCCCCTTCTCCAACGCCTAATTCCAACCATAGACCTCAACTATTCCCTCTTCCGTGCTCTCCTTAATTATTCCTCTTTCTCCTTTATTTCTTCATGTGTCCTTCTTTATTAATTCACAAGTTTAAATAATGTCACAAAGGTGGTTACAAAAGTCACACCCCTTCATAACAATAATAATGTTCATAGTTACATTTATTTAATACTCTTTATTACAATATAATTCTACGGAAAAAAGTCCTATAACACTAACGCACCAAGCACATTCATGCGGCTAATGAACAAAGTTCTGAAGGAGTTCCTAGGTAAGTTTCTCATCGTTTATCTAGATGACATACTGGTTTTCAATAGGATAAGGGAGGAACATATCTAGCACATCAAACAAATACTCCAGCAACTAAGGGAAGAGAAGTTGTTCATCACCATCAAGAAGTGCAATTTCATGAAGACAAATAGTTTACCTGTGGTTTGTGATCTCTAGGGAGGGTTTGAAGATGGATCTGGAGAAGGCTAGAGAAATTGTGGAATGTCCTACACCGATAGACATTAAGGAGGTACAATTTGGCAAGTTTCTACCAAAAATTTCATGAAACTTTTTAGCACCAGTTGCACAACAAAGATAGAGACAATGAGGGGAGACCCAAAAGAGTTCAAGTAGACATCTAGAGCACAAAGGAGCTTTGAATTGTTGAAGCAAAAGGTGATGGAGAAATTGGTACTAGCATTACAAAAATTTAATAAAGTATTTCAAGTAGATTGTGATCTCAGTGGTAGTGTTATAGAGCGGTCCTAAGCCAGGAAAGAAGGCCAATTGCTCATTTATGTGAGAAGTTGAATACTGCTCAAAAAGGTATACAATGTATGTTCGAGACTCCAATGCCACAATCCAATCTTTGAAGAATTGGAGACACTAGCTACTATCAAAAGAGTTTGTACTATATATTGATCACCAAGCTCTCTAGTACCTAGACAGTCAAGCCAAGTTGAACTAGAGGCATATGATGTGGGTAGAGTTCATGCAAAGTTACAAATTTGTCTTGAAGCACCAGAGTGGGAAGTCAAAGTAGGTTGTAGATACACTAAGCAGAAGAAGAAACTTGATGATGCAAATGAGGGTGGTAGTAATGGGATTTGATGAATTTAAATATTTGTATGAATTTGATCTTGACTTTGCGGAAGCCTGGAAGGCAAGCAGAGAATTGTTGGTGACTAATAGAAGCAAGTGGTTGGATTACTTCATCCAAGATGATATGTTGTTCAAGGGGAAAAAGCTAGGTATTCTCAGGAGTTCAATGAGAGAGAATTTGATAAAAAATAAGCATTGTGGAGGGTTAGCAGAACATTTCAACATTAACAAGACTATAGCCTTGGTGAATGAGAATTTATTTTGGTCTTTGACTCTATAAATATTTTTTTAAGTATGATAAAGAATACATGACCTGTCAAGTGGCTAAGGGAGCTATCTAGAATAATGGGTTGTATCAACCTCTTCCGGTTTTAGAAAAACCTTGGGAGGATATCAATATGGATTTTGTGTTTGGATTGCTAAGGACTAAAAGGGGACATGACTCCATATTTGTAGTAATGGACCGATTCTCCCAAATGGCACATCCCATTCCTTGCAAGAAGACTCATGATGCAATACATATTGTTGACTTGTTCTTTTAGGAAGTGGTTAGGTTGTACGGGGTACAAAAGAGCGTTGTTTCAAACTAAGATACCAAATTCATTGGATACTTTTGGAAGACACTATAAAAGAAGATGTATGCAAACTTGAAGTTCAACTCTAAATTTCACCCACAAACTAATGGATAGACAAAGGTAGTGAATAGAAGCTTGAGGAACTTGCTCAGATATTTGGTGAGAGACAAAACCAAGAATTAGGATACAATCTTACCATAGACAGAATTTGCATACAACAAATCAATGAACCGGAGCACTAAGAAGACACCATTTGAAATGGATACTAGAATGCATCGTAAAGGAGTAACCAAACTCGAAGACATCAACTTAGAAGATAAGAGGATTGTGAAGGTAGGGGAGTTTGTAGAACATATGAAAATCATCCATAAGGAAGTCAAGTGACACTTGGAGGACATGAAAAATAATTATAAGGAATGGGGGGATACCAAGAGAAGTTAGAAGGATTTTGTGGTGGAAGATGAAGTCACGGTGCAACTCTGAAAAGAGAGGCTTTCGTAACCTTGCACATATAACAAACTAAAGATGAATAAGTTTGGGCCTTGCAAGATCATTCAAAAGTTTGATTCTAGGAATGCATATGAAGTATAGTTATCAAAAGGCATTAACATTTCACCAATATTCAATGTTGTGGGAAATCTACTAATTTCATGGAAGATGTACCAAGGAGGATGACACAAAGGAAGCATTTTAAGACCGACTATTGCAAGTATAATTGGAGCAAATTGAACAAATCTTGGACAATCAAACTAGATGCAACACCTAGAACAATGAGTATAAGGAATATTTGGCCAAATGGAAGGACAAGTTGGTCGACGACACAACATGTATCTAAGAGGTTGAATTAGAGCAATTTGGAGCTCATCTAGCAGTGTATAGGGTACACTTTTCAAATAACCTTGGGGGTTAAATGTAGGGACATTCTGAAGAAATTGAGATTGGACCTAAAGATGGAAGGGCGTGGAACTTTCTTGAACCTTTTGGAACTTGTGTAGCATGTCAGACAATGGATATAGGTCTAAACAACATCTAGATGGGTCTGCACCTATTTGTATCTAGATTTGGACCTTCTTCAAACATATGGAGCCAACACACACATTACACCAACAATTGGACTTGGGACCTAGAGGAGGCTGATGCAAATCATTTATAGTGTTTAAATCAAATCGAATCACCTTAAGACTCATGGGAGGGTATCATAAGTATCTAGGGTAGTTAGGAGAAGGTGGATCTAGAAGACTTATGTTTTAGTATTTGTCCTTTGTAATAAGCCCATGGTGGCCTATGTGCCAGCATGTGGGGCTAATGGACCAAATGTAGCTAGCATGTGAAGTTTTGCAGGCATACAAGTTTTCTGTTATGGGAAATAGAACTCATTTATCTATTTTTCTTTCAATTTTTGTTGTGTTTTTATGCGTGGTTTGGTTGTAAGGCTAGATAGTTCATTCTGGACCCTCCTACTATAAGTTGGGGTTGATGAAACCATAGCAACCATAAATATGGCATTACCCCAATTATCTGAAAGCACATCTAGATGTGCCACCTTAAATTCAACTTTTTTTACTTGTACCTAAATCTCCCTATGAGCATTAGAACAAATCACATCCTTAGTAAAAGTGAGAAGTGGATGCCAATATAACAACCAAATAATATAGATTTGATAAATTACTTGACTAAAGTGTGTGCATTTTTTTTTCCCATCAACATTTTGGATCATACTTCATGAAACATCATCAAGATGAAATAGTTAAAGAGAAGGAAAATGACATTTATTTCATCCCGATGATGGATCATGAAGTATGATCCAAAGTGTAAATGAGGAAAAAAATTGCACACAATTTAATCCAAAAATTTATCAAATCTGGCATTATGGACTATGGAAATTATGTGACTTTAATCAAGGAATATAGTCATTTTTTTATCTTTCCAAATGTTCTAAAATAAAATTTCACCTTGAAAGCATGCCAAATCTAGGTGAATTTAGTAGGAATTATGGGTCAATCTCTAAATGAAATCATGTTCTATGAGAAAGGCTTGGGCCTAGAATGCTTGAAAAATTCAAGTTAATACAATTCTCATCTTCCTAAGCTCTAGGATAATTGAAAAGGTTTGTGAAAGTCTCATATTATCTATAGAACGGGCAATGCCAATTAATAATTCCCAAATGATTTAATCTTATAACAATGGGAAGGCATCAATAAATAATGCACCATGCAAAATGGACAAGCTTTTAATTCAAGAATAATTGACCAAGCAATATAAAATTTATGTTGTCAAGAGCCTAAAGAAGACTAAAGGAGCCATCTATGATTCAATTCAGACATCATATAAAGGTACAGAGAAAGTCAAACATAACCTTTGTGTGCTTTTTTATAGTTACAAAATGACTTTTTGGGTACCATTTCTAATATTTCCACCAATGTTTAAAGCTTCACACCATAAATTTATGCCAAAAATTAGGGGGAACTAAATCAATAATTTTTTAGTATGTCTCCAATTAGTGATTGGAAAGCCTATATTTCATTTTGGCCTCATTTTAAGAGAAAAAGTTCTTATCATTATTACAAAACAGATTAGGTAGAGTCTTGATTTCCCTATAGTGAAGTTTTTAGGTGTGAATCCATGGTGCATCAACAAGCAAGTAGTATTGACAAGAAAAAATAAAAGACCACCAAATAGATTGTTGATTCGCAAATCCATTACACAAGTCATTTCCATCCCATAAGAGCCTGGTTTAATGGCATCCCAAGCTTTCCATGTGATTTTAATAATAAAAGTGCTCATACTAGAATAAGCTACTTTGTAATAAGAGTATGAAGACCAATGCCATTCCCCTTCTAACACCCATAAGGCACTCAAATAGAAATCTACAATGGCTGATCACGACCTTCAAGGGTTGTAATAATCCATTTAGCACAAATATTAATCTTTGGATTGGATTGATGTCAATGCTAAGCCTCTATAACCACGAGGAAGGCAACATAACTCCCAAACCACACTATAGAATTCTTTATAATTATTAGAAGATACCCATAAAAATATCCCTTAGAAGTTTGTTAACTTTCAAGTAGGAAGCTTTAGAAGGAACCCAATAGGAAGAGTAACAAATATGTACAACAAATTGTGACTGATGAAAATGTGAATCAAAATAATTGAAACAATGCAATGCAAGATCCAAACTCACAATCAACACAATGTGATGCAGGAGCATCCCCGGTTCATAGCAATCTTGCATCAACCAAAAATATTTTCCTTTTTGTTTGCAGTTTCAGCATTTCTTTTTGTGTGTCCCGGTTTTGGCTCACCGGATCATGTGGAGTTGGATTCTACTTGAAGACTTGATCATCTTTCTTATTTCCAAACCACATCGCATTTGGATCATTTTTCGGCAAGTTATCACTATCGGTTTCCATGACAGTTTCCTGTTACCGACTGACAATTTCTTGTTACCGATTGCCTGGATCTATTTTGGTGATCTACCAGAACCCCTTCCAAAGCTTGAGGAGACTTGGTTGTTGATTCTTATGTTCCTTTATGTGTGGTCGACCTTTTCCTGCGATCTACACTTCATCCTTTGGATTTTCTGGAGGAATCTCTTAGTGGAGGCCGACCTTGTTGATTTTACACGTTAGGTCTTGTTCTTCAGGTTTTGATCTCTTTTTGGGCCGACCGGATCCCCTTGGATCATATAAATCATTGTAATTGCACATTAGAATGTAACGATCAAAGAATAAAGTAACTAGAATGAGCATAGAGGATAGATCTTAAGATTGAAAGTCTCGGTTGTCACCTATTTTGTATTCTGAGCATGTTTTAGCAGGCTCATGAGCTGGTATCTTCAAGTGATCATTTTTTGCAGATCAATTTGAAGGATCAAATTCTTCAAGTGATCAATCACCATTTCTAGTAGTGCAATCAACACCACCTGTTCAGCCAGCTCAACCGGTTCAAATGGCCCTCAATCCACCAAGGAACCAACCCTTCGTGGCATTTAATCAAGGTAATCCTCTAGTTCTGGCTAATTACCATGATATTCCAACCGCTGCTATGAAAAACCTGCCAAATTTTACTGGAGAAAATTAGGTAACAGTAGTTGAACACATAAGGGATATTACTACTTTATGTGGATTTCATCAAATCACACATGAAGATGTAGCAATCAGGCTGTTGGCAACAAGTTTAAGAGGGAAAGCCTTGGAATGGTTTAGATCATTACTAGTAGCATCTATAAATTCATGGGATAATTTTTCTCTAATTAAGCAACTTACTACTATTAAGAGAGCACCTTATGAGCACATGACTGACTTCAACAATCGCTTCCATAAGACACAGAATCACATCCCACAAGAGGTAAGGCTTACAAATGACCATGCTTTCATTTATTATTTAAAGGCCTTAAATAGTGATATGCGTGTAATGATTCAGTCAATGGGAGGGTATACTCTGCCAAATGCCTATGATATAGTTGTTAGGGCTGAGAATAGTTTTCTTCAAGCGAGGAAAATGGCCCCAAGGTCCATGATGCCCTTTTTTCCAGAGATACAACCTTATGTGTTGGTTGTACCCCCTACCATAGTTGTTGTCCCATCTTTCAATAATACATTTGGACTAGATTTCCGACCGAGGTTTCCGACAAAGAAGGTATATTGTGGCCAAATTTGATTTTTTTTTTGAAAAAATGCCCGCATTCGTCGTAATTCCGACAAAAATTTCCGATTTGGTTTCGACGAAGAAGGCATTAGCAATGAGAATTTTCTTTTTTTCCAAAAAAGTGCTCGAGTTCGTCGTAATTCCAACAACAACGACCATTACTTAAAAAAGAAGAAAAGGGGAATTCATTTGTATTGCAAATTTCCTGCATAGGCATCCGTGGCGACTTCAACCCCCAAGAACATCAAACCTGCGTCGAAGGCATTTGTGGCATTGCTTGTAATCTCTCAAAGGAGGTAGATTCAAATTGCCCTATTTTTTAATTTCATGTTGCAAAAAATATACATGTGGTGGTTAATTGCCCTAGTTTAATCTCGTAAAACCATAGAACTGTGATTGAGTAGTGAGCATTCAATTTTGTAGCAGCAATCCCTTCCTCTCATATATGCGTGTGTTGATTTTTCACGTGAGATCACATCTCTTTGCAGCATCCTATCAAACAATTCACGAGCCTTGTCCATGTTTTCGCATTTTGCATTCATGTCAAGCATGGCATTTGCAAGTACAACACCTAACAAAATTCCTCTATCCGCTATGCTTTGATGGATGTCCATACCCTGTTCCAAAGCTCCCATTTTTGCACAAGCAAGGAGGATGTTGGCAAAGGTTGTGGAATTTGGCTTTATGCCTTCCAATTTCATTTGCTTGAAAGTGTCTAAAGCCTTTTTGACAAATCCATTTTGTGCATATCTAGCAATTGTTGCAGTCCACGAGACAACATTTCTTTCAGGCATTCTATCAAATAGTTCACATGCCTTGTCTATGCTTCCATATTTTGCATACATGTCTACCAGGGCAGTTGCAACTACAACATCTGACAAAATTCCTCTATCCTTTATGCTTCGATGAATGTCCATACCCTGTTCCAAATCTCCCATTTTGGCACAGGCAAGGAGGATAGTAGCAATGGTCATGGAATTTGGCTTTACACCTGCCGATTGAATTTGCTTGAAATTTTCTAAAGCCTTCTCAACAAATCCATTTTGTGGATATCCGACAATCATTGCAGTCTAGGAAACCACATTGCTTTGAGGCAATTTGTCAAACAGTTCACGTGCCTTGTCTATGCTTCCACATTTTGCATACATGCTAACAGAGCAGTTGCAACTACATCTGACAAAATTCCTCTATCTTTTATGCTTTGATGGATGTCCATACCCTGTTCCAAAGCTCCCATTTTGGCACAGGCTGGGAGTACGTTGGCAAACGTAACTAAAGAAATGCAATGATCAGCTCCAAAGACATCAAACCACTACTAACAAAACCGAGAGTCTAAAATATGACAAGGAATAGTGTGAGCTGTCCTGAAATAAAATATTTTATTTTCAATTTCAACTAAAACATAATTACTAAGCCATTTAATGTTATTAATAAGTGTTTAATTTATGAAAGAGATAAATGGTTGGCCACAAGTACATGAGTTACTAAATGCACACAAATAAGTGAATTTGATATTCAAAACTATCTACAATGAATTCAATTCTTGTCCATTAGTCATTTATGTTTGCAATAAGCATCTTTCTTTGTTTTTCTTAATCTTTATTCATAGTTATGTGCATATTTCACATTCTATAATTAGGATATCAATTGCTATGGCTAAACACTAGCATGATGTTTATGTTGTGGTATAGATGTGTGGAAACATAATTATGGGATTGTTATATTATAGAGATCTTAAATCTAGATATCACATATTAGTTCTAGCTCTTCTTGGATTGAGTCTAAAGTTGACATACAAGCATAAAGCCATTATTAGCAGATCTATCCATTTCTAGTAAAGACAATTCAGAAAGTCATTTTGATATTGAGAGTTTCTTATTTGTTTACCTATTGATCATTATTAAGCCATAATATTTAGGTCTATTTATCTTTCTTGCAAAACCTCTGTAAGTGTCCTATATTGTCCCTACTACTCACTCTTCAATGAAATAGTGGAGTTCTAAAGATTTGTTGCACAATATGGTGTTGAACGTATCAACAAGGATAGCATGGAAGGCATGTTCAAGCTTCCACTTGTACAACTTACAACAAATGATTTGTTGATAGAAGAAATTCTTGAAATAGGGATACAATTGAAAGACAAGTAAGTACATACAAACCTCCTTAGTTGAAAGTAAAATCTGTGTATAAAAAGAGTACATTGAATCCCAATCCATAAATACAATAGAGATACCGATGGAGACTTAATTGGATGTAGCATGTCACACCAAAGTTGTTAGAGTATGCTAAGCTAGTACATAATGTTTCCTAAAGCCACATTAGTATTTCACCCAGATCATTATCTACCAAAACTAATTATAGTAATACTTTTGAGGATTCATTTCATGGTGCTAGATCTTCATTTAGTTCCACTTCTTGTTGGAGAAAAGAACAGTTATTTCTTGAGGTAGATGAATATCCCATCAACAAAGGACAAGACCCTTTCTAGAATATAACAAATTCTACTCCAACAAAAGATCATGGGGGTTTCACTAGAGATATTGAATAAGAGATAGACTTCTACTGCTACATTAAAAGCATTGTCATGTTCTTCATTTATTGATGTAAACTCTCTGTGACGCCACCACAACCAACAAAGGTATAAAAAGTTGTTTGCAATGCATGGATTTTTAGGATTGTCCTTTGAGATTACTGAATTAAAGTATGGAAGCAGGATCTGCCAGCTCCTAAGGGAATCTTGATGAAAAATAACTGTAAAATATTTGGGTGAGCTTATATGCAAAAACTCATGCTTCCTGATGGGTTTATGTACAGAAATAAGCATGAATTAAGTGGTAAAGGGGCTTCTGGAAACAAGAGGGACAGAGAGGCAGTGGAAGTGAAAACTTCTGGTGTTGTGTTTGCTCCATCTCAGAATGGGAATGGCAAAGGTGTTGTAAGAGGAGCTGAGAAGGGTGTTGGAAGAAGCGAGGGTGTTTACATTCCCCCATTTAAGCTGGCTCAAATGATGAAAGATGTGGAAGACAAGAGAAGTGTGGAATACCAGTGCATGGCATGGGATGCCCTTCGGAAGAGTATCAATGGGTTAGTAAACAAGGTAAATGCATCTAACATCAAGAACATCATTCTAGAGTTGTTTGTAGAGAATCTCATCCGTGGGAGGGGTCTATTTTGTAGGTCTTGTATGAAATCCCAAATGGCATCCCCTGGATTTACAGATGTTTTTGTTGCGTTGGTTGCTGTGGTAAATACAAAATTCCCTGAAGTTGGCAGTCTGCTTTTGCAAAGAATTATTTTGCAGCTTGAGAGGGCATACAAACGCAATGACAAGCACATGTTGATAGTAGCAACCAAATTCACAGCTCATTTAGTGAATCAACAAGTTGCACATGAGATCATTGCCTTGGAACTTCTCACCCTTTTACTAGAGAACCCCACAGATGACAGTGCATAGGTTGCTGTTGGGTTTGTGAAAGAATGTGGTTCTTTGTTGCAAGACCTTTCACCCAAAGGTCTTTATGGGATTTTTGAAAGATTTAGAGGTATTCTCCATGAGAGGGAAATTGACAAATGAGTACAGTTTTTAATCAAAGGCCTTTTTGCATTTCGCAAAGCTAAGTTCGATGGTCATCCAGCTGTGCATCCAGATCAGTTAACACATGAAGTTTTCCTAGAAGATGAACTTGATCAAGAAGTTGGTTTGGATGTTTTCAAGCCAGATCCTAATTTCTTAGAGCATGAGGCAACCTATGAAAAACTGAAGAAAGATATCCTTGGAGATGCTTCTTCAGATGAAGCAGAAGGGGAGAATTATTCAGGTGATGATTCAGATGATGATGATGATGAAGAGGAAGGTGAGGAAGCACTGAGAACATGGGATGAGACAGAGACAAACTTGGTCAATTTAAGACGTACAATTTATTTGACAATCATGTCAAGTGTTGATTTTGAGGAAGCTGGTCATAAGCTACTAAAGATCAAGCTTGAACCTGGTCAAGAGAGAACATACCTTCATTATTATGGTCTTCTTGGGCAAAGATTTTGTATGATCAATAAAATTTATGAGGAATTTTTTGATAAGTGTTTTGTACAACAGTATTCTATGATACACAAACTGGAAACAAATAAACTGCGTAATGTTGCAAAGTTTTTTGCCCATTTACTTGGCACAGATGCTCTTCCATGGCATTGTCTTGCTTATATATGTGAGAAAGAGGAAGATACTACTTCCTCTTCCCGTATTTTTATAAAGATTCTCTTGCAGGAGCTGGCAGAGTAGCTTGGTATATTGTTGCTTAATGAAAGGTTGAACAATCCAACAATGCAGGAGTCTTTTGATTCAATTTCTCCAAAGGACAATCCCAAAAATTCATGGTTTTCTATCAATTTCTTTACTTCTATTGGTCTTGGTGGTATCATTGAGAGTTTACGTGAGTATTTGAAGAATATGCCAAGGCTTGTAATGTAGCAGCAAAAGTTTATTCCTAAGTCAGATGAATCTACCTCCAATGACAATTCTTCTAGTTCATTAGGTTCGTCAGATTCTAATACATCAAACTCAGATTCTGAGAGTGAAACTGATAGTGAGAGCAGTAAGGAGTCACCAAGAAAGAAAAATAATTCAAAGCATGACAATGAGTATGAAAAAACAAAAAGAAAGAAAAGGGTGAGGGCATCTGACTCGGAGGATGGAAGTGACAGTGAAAAAATCAGAAGGAAAAAGAAAAGGAATTAAAAATCTTTCTAGTCAGTTATTCAAGGCTCCAGTAGACACCGTTTTCTTGGATTGTGACAAACAAAAGAATCACTCCCAAGTGCTTTGGTTTTATAACAAATGATTATAAGATGCTACAATGTTGTCTTATGTATTTTAATAGCCACGGGTTTTAGAGTTCTGTACTTGACAAGTAATGGATAAACAATGTTAGGAGGAGAAAATATTGAAGGCCAAGTGCAGATTGTGATAATACTAGATCAATGAATTTTATTATTTATTGAGTATTTCTTGTTTTCCATGTTGTGTGATGTACCATAAGCAAACTAGAAGTCTAAATTCAATAAGATGCTTTGTTCAATGATGATAATATCTATTTTCTTGCCTGTGAAGAAAGACCATGTCAGACAATATCAATGAACAACAAAATAAGGAGACAATTGCTAGATCATGGTCTAAATTGAAAAGAAAAGGTGATGGAAAATGTTATTGTCCGTGCAAAATTTGTAAGGGGTTAAAGACTAGAAGACTTCTAATCAAAACAATGAAGAAACATTGTAGGCTGCATGGTCACATTGAAGGTGGACATGATTATCATGCATTGGTAAGTTTCTCATTATATCATTTTGACAATTTATATACATAATAAATCACGTGATGATGAGATCATGATCACGGTTTATTTATGTTTATCAATTTTATATAGCTCGAGCACCCTGGAGCACATGGTATGGATCAACACAACCCCGAGAATATGGTTTTCGAAGTGGACGAACATGGAGGTGTGAATATCGAAGCTGAAGATAATGATCCCATGGAAGATGACGATCATGAGCCAGAAAACACAATTGAAGATGATGGTACAAATACATTGATCCATGACTCATTTAGTACTCACGCAGGTGATCATGATGATGAAGATGACCTTGATGTTGTTCATGATGTCCCTCTACTTGAGAAGGCATCTGAGGCCCTTTACGAAGGCTCGTTGGCAACTCTTCTCTCCGTTGTATTGTTGTTGGTGAACTTGAAGGTTATGAATGGTTTATCCAACATAACAATGTCATGTATATTAAGGTATGTCATATATGTCATAATAAACTATGAATCATGTTGTACCATTAATATTATTTATTATAACAAATTATATTTTTTCGTTGTAGATTGATAGGTGAGTTTTTGTTACCACCATCAAATATTAATTATCTGTCGTTATGGAAGATATTGGAATGGAGTATCAAGCAATAGATGCCTGTCCCAATGATCATATTATATATCACAAACAACATGAATCTCGAACTGAATGCCCTGAATGTCATATCAGTAGATATCGAACAGATCAAATAACAAAAAGGGTTCCTCGCAAGGTTCTTTGCCATATTCCCATTATTCCACGTATGCAACGATTATTCAAGTGTACTAGCTTGGCACAATTTATGGATTACCATGCACGCAATAGAAGTTGAGATGACATTATTCGAATGCCTACGGATGGTTTAGCATTTATGGACATAGAGAAAAAGTGGCCACACTTTAAAGAAGAACTTCGTAATCTCAGGCTTTCATTGGCAGCGGACGGTGTCAATCCATTTGGAGAGATGAGATCTGTTTACTCGGTGTGGCCTGTTTTTGTTATCAATAATAACATTCCTCCATGGATGTCAATAAAGAGGGAGCGCATAATGTTGGCAATGATTGTTCTAGGTATTTTATCATTTAAATATAGTCGTCTAAATTTAATTATAAATATTGTAGTAAAATTGTCATAATAATTATGTAATGTTTTTGTTCATTCGATTAGGTAAGTACCAAGTTAAAGATATGAATGTATATATCGAGCCTCTTATCGATGAGTTGCTGGAGTTATGGAATGGTGTCACTATGTATGACATCTCTAGACCAATAGGACAAAGACAATTTCAATTCCATGTGATGCTTCTATGGACAATACACGATGCCCTGGGGCTAACATATTTTTGTGGTATGTTATAGAGTTTAAGTTATGCATGAACATTATAATTCAAAAAATTATCATATTTAATCCAATTATACATTATCTTGTAGGTCTTCAAACAAATGGAAAATTTGCATGTCCCGTTTGTGGTCCAAAGATGAAATCTCATCATTCAAAAAGTTTAGGAAAGAAGGTGTTTGATGAGTATAGGCACTTTCTCCACAAAAATCATAAGTATCGAAATACTGAAAAACATCTTTTCAATGGGAAAGAAGAGAATACATCAAAGCCACGAAGAATGACACCTCACCTGTGGAAGTTGGAATATAATAGAATTAATCGTCAAGGTAATGTCATTCCATCTATTGGTTTGTCATAAAACATCTTTTCTATTTTGTTTTGTTTACTGATGATGTGATTGATGATCATGAAGGTCATGAAGGCATAAATGACCACCTTCCTAAGGGAATAAAAAAGTTATCCTCGACAATTTAGTAGGTTGCCCTACTACGAGTAGTTACAAATTGTTCATTTGTTTGATAGTATGCATATTGGAAAGAATATAACAGAGTCAGTATGGAAAATATTGGATGGAATGCATGACAAAGAAAAAATTGTCAAAATATGTAGTGACATTCAGGATTCCAATCATGCAATGATAAATGTCATTCAATCAAATAGCCATGGAGACCAGATTAATATAAGTGAGCTTCCTTGGTTATTAACGAACTAGCAAAGCAATGCTATAAAAGAAGTCATACGAAAAATTCGATTTCCCACAGGATTTGCTGCGAACATAAACAATCTCATATCAAAGAAAAGTGAATTTGGGCCAGGGATGAAAATGCATGATTGGCATACCTTCATTAAGGTAATTCATGTTCTTGTGTTTTTAGTATGTATTCAAGTACTGCGCGTACGTGTACTTTTCATTATGTTACAAAAAAATGAAAAGATAATTTTATAATTGTTGCAGTACGTTCTACCTCTATCTCTCCCAGATGACTTCGACAATAATGTCAAGCAAGTCATATATGATCTTGGAAAATACATGAGGTAAGTAGTGATATTTGTTTAGTTCGTTGTATAGATATTATATTTGCGATTTGTTTTACTTCTTATGTAATATATTTTTTTGTGTCTTGAATACCTTGTAGGTGGTTGTCATCTAAAGAAATCCATAAAGACAATATAAAATATTGGAAGAGAAAAATTCCTCATTTAATGTGTGAAATGCAAAACTGTCTACCTCCAGCTTTTTTCAATGCACAAGAACACTACCTCATACACCAAGTTGAGGAGATTGAATTGTGTGGACCTGTACACACTAGGTCAATGTGGATAATTGAGAGGCACTTGAAATTTTTGAAGGCTTTGGTTCGACAAAGAGCACATCCTGAGGGTTCTATGGTGGAGGGATATATGGTATACTAGACTATGGTGTACATTTCTGAATATCTTCCTAAGTTTGCAGCAAAGATCCACGCGGATCGCATTTGGGATCCCAACACCATTAACAAATTCGAAGGGGAGTACTTGATAGGGATTGAGGAAAGTGAGAGGTAATTATAAGATGTTATTGTAGTTAATTAATTCTTAATCTTCAAAATAAATCGATTGCAAGACGTCTATTTATTTTTTGTACAGTTGGTCGAGAGTGGGATGCACTACATTTGTATATTGCAAACAATCTTGATGGGATGATGGTATGGATTGAACGTTGTCAACATTTTGGATGCACGTTAACATGGGAAGGTGTGGCTTCATTGGTTAAAGAAGCACATCGTAATGGAGATTCCAATGTTACGCAAAGGGAAATTGATTTAGCATATGGTTTAAGAGATAAACAGGTACGTATAAATTTATTAATCACCCATATGTTTATCAACTCACAATGCAATAAATTTTACATGTTTGACATATCGTAGGTCAAACACCACAACGCCATGTGCTGCAATGGTCATACATTTCGCATAAAAAAATTGGATGACACGAAGAAAACTTGTGATTCTGGCATCACTGCAGTATTCTGGCATACGTAAAAGGTGGTACATCATATGTGAACTAACCCTTATCCACTTTTGATTTCATATCATTGCTAGAATAGTTTTCCTTTGATCCATTTCTTGAAGTGTAATAAATGTAGCTTCAGTTCATTTCTGAATCTAACAGGTTTGTTTTTGCTTTAAAAGGTGGAATGACCAAGAAAAAAGGTTAAAAGATGAATTGACAAACCAAATGGTTGAGTGGTTTGGAAATGACACCTTTGACAAAACCAAGCTCCTTGAAAAAGCTGGCACATATCTAAAGTATGTGAGAGACCAATATAGGACCCATTTGGAGAGGAACCTAAAGTACGAGCGTCCCCCCATGATTCCAGAGAGGGAGTGGAAGGACCTGATTTTGGATGCCAAGGAGAGAATTGAAAGGAAAAAAGGAAATATATCACTAGACACCAGAAGAAGGTACGGGATACTATTAAGAATGTAATTATGTACTAATTAATTACTCTTTATATTTATATAATCTAACATATTTCAAACTTTTTATATATTGAGTGACACGTCAAAGGCAACCAAGGCAAGGCGAGAAAAGCATGGACAACACAAACTCGGCTCTGGTGGTTACATGAAACTTGCTGCATGAATTGTAAGTATCTCATGTAAACGAAATATTGCATCAAAATATTAATAAATTGCAAACTTTTTTTTTATCAAACAATGCAAGCAAAATTCACGATACCAAGCAAAAATGCAAGGCTCTGAATTCAATAGAACACCCACAAAAGATGACAAGAGAATTGCCTACCAGCAAGGCTATTCAGCCATGGCTGATCGACTACGAGAATTGAGTGGGCATACACAACATTCGAGTGCATCCGTCACACAGGTAAATATGCTAAATGGAAGTTGTTTCAAATTGAATACTTTACCAATAATCTAATTGATGTTGAGTTCCAACATAAAGTGACTATATTTGTTTTAAATAAGCAAGCAATGATAATAATGTGCATGTCATTGGAATGGAGCCTGCTAATTGTAAAACACCACTTGCACATGAAGGTCCTGATGTGCATCCCAGTAGTGGAGGTATTCATTTGCTATTCAAATTTATTTATTTATATATTAATACAATTAAACATCTTAATTTGTAATTAGAGTAGTAATTAATGTAACCTTTTTTGTTAATATTTTAGAGCATGTAGTCGGTGGTGAGCAAGTGGAGCATGATCTAGGTACACAACCTCAAGAACGTGATGTTCCCCACTCAGGTAAAGAGGACCATTGTTATTGCTTTAAACAAATATAATTGCAATTGGCGTTCAACATTAATGTAACCTTTAGTATTTCAACTCCAGATGATCTAGAGGGTGTTCAACATGTTGAGGTTGAGGCTACACAAAATGATGTGGCCCCATCAGGTAAAGAGCACAACAATTATGTTCTCTAAATTAATGAAATACTTGTAACAATAATTTTTTTTTTTGAATTTAACCCATTTCTTTTTTATTGCAAAGGACCCCCCTTCGCTTCAGTGTCTTCGTCCTCAGTATAGGACTAGGCATACATTGAGATCACGAGCAGTTCGCGGAACATCTCAGAGTGGGGAAATGATGAAGAAATCGATGTTCCACTTAGTCTTTTCATAGCTTCAAAGAAAAATCAAAGAAAGAAATGATTGTAATCTAACTTATTTAATAATGATTGATTTTTATGTGTTAGTGAATATAATTGTGTGCTAATTAATGGTTATGGATGATATGTGTTAATTAATATTGATGAATGTTGCGTGTTAATTAATGTTAATCAATGTTATGTGTTAATGAATATTATGTGATATTATCAAATGAATGCTATATTTTATTAATGGTAGTTAATGAATGAATGTTATAAGATGTTAACGGGGAATTTAGAGTGATGTTTGGGGGGGGGGGGGGGGGGGCTGTTACTACTTATCAAGTTGCCATTAGTTTTATATCCAAAGTCATTCTATATACTCTAGTCGGTTACTACTATCGAAACATTCAGTCGGTATGCACAGAACAGTCGATTATAGAAGAAAGTAGTCACAGAGCCCAGTATGCACCGAGCTGTCTACCGAGTAACATTCCATATCTACAGAGTAGAAATAATGATACACCGAGTTGATATATACCGAGTGAAACGTGTTACCAAATTCATTGAATCTAGACACACATGGGAAAACGTGTTACAAGATCGAGGAACATAGAACCATTATCACATTGGAAATTGCACTTAAAGATTGTGTATGATTTTGAGGTCATCTAACCAATGAAATATTTTATATAGTTATTCATTCGATAAATCATGTTTGTAAGATCGAAGCAATGAATCAGATCACCGACATAAGAGATCTATTTATACAGCATGGATTAAGGAGAAAAGTGTGATAGACAGAGATATACAGAGGTGTATGAAGCAAGACATGTGTGATACATAAGAAAGCAGTAAGTGTTATGACTGATACAGAGACACAAAGGTCATTGAGAAGGATTTCAGAGAACAGTCAAAGAACAGAGTAAACAAAAGTGTTTACTGAGTTACTTTATGGGTTACCAAGGTATACTATAAGCAAGGTAATCTTATTTTGAGCACATAGAATTTGCTATAACATTCCAGATGTAAAGTTATGGATATTTGTAAAGATTTTATTGAAATATTTTGAAGTTGTAAGAGAAACCTTTAAGAGGGTAAAAGAATCTAACTAAGTCTATAAATTATAAAGCCTCTAACTAGGTGCAACATTTAGTTTAAGTGTTGTAAAATCCTTTAGCAAGGTAGATCTAACAGATCTTGATACTCCTAACAGGGTAAGCTATCAGAAATAGCTGAACATGTAGCTCTAACCAAGCAACCTTTATTATTGCAGTAGTGAAGTTGTGGGTGCTATCCCCACCGTAGTTTTTCTCTCTAACCAAGAGTTTCTGCGTAACCAAAATATATGTGTTATGGAGTGAATCATGTATGATTGTTATTTATTTGTTTTGGCTTTATGTTATGTTGTAGCAGTTTGTGGTTTATGCATAACAGTAAAAATATTGTTGATAAAAGGATTTGAAGTACTGATTCACCCCTCCCCTCTCAGTACATTAGCTTTCCATATTGGGCCTAATAGGGCCAAATGAGCTTCCACCTTCACATGGTTGGCCCTGTTAAGTAGAGAATATTAAACTATTCTCGAAACCAAGCAAAGCTCAACAAGGTAACACACTTTTCAATATTTCATTATGTTGCACAATTAATCTTATTGAATAATGTATATTGAATCTTAATTGTAGGGTCCAACATGAACAACAACACCACAAGTTGTTGGGTATAATGAACTCCCATATTTTCTTGTTTGTACACGAACAATATGAGTTGCTTCTAGTGTTGATATCCAAGGTAGGACTGCAAAAGTTATGAATATGCCTCATCCATGTAAGTTTTTTTATTACTTGTAAGTAATGAATATGCCTCATCCTTGTAAGTTTTTTTATTACTTGTAAGTCATGAATATTGCTCTTTAGTTGATTAAAATTAAATGAAAATCTTTAATGAATACACAAAACTATATACATATGCAGGTGCACCATGGTTGAGATGGTCCAACTCCCTAGTCTCACTCTACGACTAAGCTCGTGCCATATCTAAATCAAAGACATCTCATATACATGGTTGGTGGAAAGCTGCAAAATGTCATTTTCATACATAAGCAAGACATACACAATTGGGCACAATCACCAAGAGAACGGTAAAAAGTGTGTTTAAGATTGTATCATGGATGCTTTTAAGGATTGTATCATGGATGCAAAAAATATCTTCATTAATCCTTGACTCGTGATTGCTATAATACTTATTTAGACTTCTCATGTCATTTGTTGTACTTCTTCACTATTTTGGACTAAGTTTCAACTATGAATTTGCCTTGACTTATGATTATACCTAGCTTTGTCCTATCTTTGTAAGCTTCCTCTTTGAATTGTGGTTGTAGCTTTGATAACACCTTTTTAATGTTGCACTATTTGTAAGGAGGACAACTCCTAATGCATGTTGCAAATTGTGTTCTAGTGACTGAGACTAACCTAATGCATCTCAGAATGGCATAAATTGCCAGGATGGAGATATAGCAGATGAGTTCAAGATTGTTTTTGTAGAAATTATTCGATTTCTATGCTTGAAATTTATGTATATACACTATTTATAGTCTACTCTATATTTCCTACTCAGCTACTCCTATTGCTTTAAAATGAAATGTGAACTGATGAATTGTATTCTATAGATGACCAGTGCCTTTCTTCATTGTTTGGGATACAAAGTCTTTATATTTCTTTAGGACTTGTTGTGTAAACTTAAGAGACAATTTTTAAACCCACCACCTCTCGATGAGTCTATCAGTTACTATTTTTTATGAGCTCTACTTCAATTTCTATATTGTAAACCGCTTGAATGAATTTAACCCTAGCTTTTAAGAGACCATCCAAGGAAGAAATACCAGGAACAATTACAATTCGCTAGTAAATCTTTTTGATCCAAATCTACAATATGAAACACAGAATTTCACTAGAAGAACACGAATAACCTTATCTCCTTTAGATAATATCATAAGCAACTGCCTGTAGGAAATGCAATAATCCACAACATAAACGCAAAGGAAAACGACTATTATGTATATTTGCCAAAATAGTACAATGGTAAGCCTGAGGCTATAATCTATTCCTTCTCTAATTCTCTTTCATGTTACAAAAGCTCCCTCCTTTATATGAGAGTATACATTATTACCAAGCGTTGTGGCTTTTCGGCATATAACCGGTAACCAACATTTTTTGTTTAACAAACTGGAAGATAAACAAATTGAGTATTGTCGTCTCCTCACCGATACCTATCTGGTATCCATCAGTCCCTTTTTATGTCGAAGAAACCCTGGGCTTCAATGACTTCCTTTAGTTTTCCATCGAAATGCTTTTTCCATCGATATCACTATGCTCCTTTGATGAATGGGTCTGTTGTCTCACCGGAGCCCCTTTTATCCTCTCTTTGTTGCCTTCCACCAATAAAGTTATATCAATGAAACCATGTGTATCGGAGACATGCCTTTCAGTCTCCTCAAAACTCATATTCTCATCGAAATCTTTTTGTTGTCCGTCGGGTTTCATGTCGAAGAGACTTTGGACTTCGGTGACTTCTTTTGTCCTCCCATCGAAACTCATATCCTTATCGGTATCATTCATCGATGTAGTTTTCTTCTATTTTATCGATATCACTTTTTTGATGAGAATGCTTCTTTCGGTGAATCTTCTTTATCTTGCATCGATGATATTGTTTCTTCGAAAGCCTTTTCTCATCGGTGGGGGCCACCTCTGCTTTCTTCGATACCTTTTGTTGGTGGGACCATCTCTTTCAATGAGTCTTTTTGCACCAATAGTGTTATATCCTCGAAGACCTTTTGTTGTCGATGAGAACCATCTCCACTTTCCTTGATATCTTTTATCGATGGAGTTACTGTCTTCGATGAGTCCTTTCTGAAGTTGATCGGCGTTTGCTTTCTTCGATGCCCCTTTTATATCAATGAGACATCACTGGGTCTCATAAATACTATTTGAATCTTAGGTACTTCGATAGAATGCTTTTAGATTCATTCGATAACTTATGGGTTATTACGGTATCAATGAAAATGATGATTTCTTCCAAAGAGAGATGGCTTCTATGATTTAATTTCTCAAATCAAGATATTTTACTTAATTCAGATTTGATGCTCAACATAATGACTGCACTATCACCAATCTATCTTGAAGATTTGACTACTCTTTAGATTATGATTATGACTGTCATGATATTTCATGAGACTGCTCTATCCCCATATGAAACCCTTTGTTCCCACAAATCAATGCTTTGAACTTGACTGCAACTTTATAGTGATCACTGTCTTTGTACAGTAAGCTTGCTACTTTCTCAACTTTTGATATATTGGAGGCTCCTAGGATGGTTTCTATCTTATAGTCACAATACCTTGCTATAATTTGTAGCTATTCTATGTTTATTTGTTTTCCACTCTTAACTCATAGTTCAACCGAATATGGTTCATCTTGGAATCAATGCACATCGGTTGTAATCAGATTATAACCAGTCTCCATGGTTGCAAGACCTGAAGAAGGATTCTTATCATCAATTAGATGCATACTTTTGGGAATATAGAAAGACAAAAAAATATATTAGAACCGTATTTTTTGTTGAGTCATAATATGACGTGTTAATTTAGCTAAATAAGGGAACCAATGTTGTATTAGGTTTAATTCCATGATGACAGTTGAAGCTTGTTAGAGATAGGGGATTTGTAGCAGTTGGCTTGTTAGGTTATGTCACAATCCCATGAAGGTCCTTGTAAACTGTTAATGTCAGTAGACATGAGACTGTTATGTAACGAATTGGACCAGCTAAACCTAGAAGTTTTGTAACCAATGAATCAACTGACTCAAGTGTATGTTAATTATCTTATGATGGTCATTTATGACCGTTATTCTTAGTAGACATTAAGCAGTTCACTAGATAGTTGGTTAGTAAACCAGTGAGTTAGTTGGCTCAAGTGTATGCTATTTATCATATGATAGTCGTTAATAACCATTATTGTTAGTACACATTAAGCAGATGGCTTGTTTAGATGGTTGGTAACTAGTGAGTTTGTTGAGCTCAAGAATTGGATGTACAAGTCGAGCAAGGGAGGTGAACACTAACAACACATTGGTGCTTGCAATGTTAAAACCTTGGACAAGATGGTGATGCTTTATCTAAGTGATGAAACTGGCCATTTGAATTCCTTTCTCATATTGATTAAATTAATAATATTTGTTCAATTTTTTTTATCATTAAAAGATTACCTTCCTTTTAGATAAATTAGTTAGATTCTTATTATGTTGAAGAACATTTAGTTAGTTTTCTCCTTCAACTTAAGTATTTATGTTTTATTTTGAAATGCTCAATTTTTTATCTTAATATAGATCACAATTTATTTTCTTTAAGTATAGAATTAATGGAATATTACATATGGTATCAGAGCAACCAAGTTCGACATTGAACCTCAGGCTTTCCACCCATAAACAAAACTATATACATATGCAGACACACCATGGTTGAGATAATATGCAGGCGCACTATATACAAAACTATATTCACAAGTAAATTTTTTATTCAAATCCACAATATGAAACACAGAGTTTTACTGGAAGAACACAAGTAACCTTATCTCCTTTAGATAATATCACAAGCAACTACCTACAGAAAGATGCAGTAATCCACAGCATATACACAAAGGAAAGATGACTGATTATATTATGTATGTTCACAAAATGGTACAATAGTAAGCCTGAGCCTATATTCTACTTCTTCTCTAATGATCCTTATTGTTACAAAAGTTCCCTCATTTATATGAGGGTATACATTGTCACCAAGCATCGTGGCTTTTTGACACATAACTATTAATTAGCACTTTTGTTAACAAACTGGAAGATAAACAAGTTCAACATTCCTATGTGTTGAATGTACTTATCATCTTTATACATTAGAATGTCATTGTTTAGTGTCCTCATGTCACTTTCTGTTTGGAAATGATTGGATAGAATATGGTTAACACAAAGTGACAATTCTTTATCTTGATCCAACTCTGCTATTGCTCAATTCTTCTCATTAATGAACTCTTGTTTCCACTGTTCGAACGATACTAACTCATCATTACTATAAAAAGAGGGTACCTTAGGGGTATTCCCATCGTCCAGCCTCTGAAGCTCTTTCCTTAATTGATTTGCCAATTCATCATGGGACTTCAAGTAAGCCTTGACTTCAATTTTCTCACTTGGATTAATCAGACTGTTGTCATTCATCATGTCTTCCAATCGAGACCTGAGCCTTTCATGCTCTTTCAAAGCTCTGACTGTTCTAGTGTATGTTTTCCAATAGATTTATGCAACTTGCATCATACTTCTGAACCTATGTTCAATGATCTCTAGAATCAACTTATCCATCTTTTGTTGTACCTTTTCTACTTGCCGAGATGTCTTTTCAGCCCTGTTCCTCCAATACATAGCGTCTGTCAAGGCATCCATGGCATCTCTGTCAACACCGTATGTCATCCCTATTTGACTGGTACCTGTATCAATTTGAAGCAATCTTGCTTGCAGCCTCTGCTTTTCTTCATCGGTTTTCTCATATAGGCTTTTGTATGTAGAATTTTCTCGGACCAGAAACTCTATCTGATCTTGGTTTAGTTTAGCGACATCCAAATTTAGTTTGGCAGTTATTCTAGGGTCAGTCTTTCCAACCTGTTGCACCATCAAATGTCCAAAAGCTTCTTCTGCATCAACCAATATAGGTCTTTTATCTTTGGGATAAATAGTCCACTGTAGAAGAGCCTTCTGATCTGGATCATATCCTGATCCTCTAAAGAGTTTATCAATCTCTTTTGGCATCATTTGCTTACTTGGGTCCTATTTCTTGATGAATCCATCAAACAACAAGGCAGAGTTCATGTCCCATCCAGAGCATAATAGCACACCAACTTCCTTAAGCAACTGTCTTCCCTTCTTAGGTGTCATTTCTCTCATCACAAGATCCATCTCCTCTTGTAACTTTTGAAGCTGCTGCTCTTCTTCACTATTTCTCATGTTATTCCTAATTTGAGATCCTTTATGTTGATAGAGGAATGCGGTGAACTCCTTGGAAGCAATGAAGTCACTATCAGCAATGAAATCCTCATGCTCTAGGAATCTGATGTCAGCCACTTCTCAGACATTCAGTTGTCCTGTTGCCAAGTCTATCGGTGTATCCTCTGCATAACCAGGGGGGTAATCCTCTCAAGGAGTGAATGGAACGATGCCAGATGTGGAAGTAGGAGATATATGAGCCAAAGGCTCTGTATTCCTAATAGTATCAATGTAATCCCTAAAAACATGAGGCGAGACTCCCTCAAGTATTTCCAATTCATGCTCCATAAGTTTGTTGGCCAAATCCAAGGGGTCTTCAATATTTTGTAGCACGTTCTCATCCATTTTCCTTCTAGAAAGCTTCCATTTATAAGCCTGCATTGCTTTCTCAAACTTTATTCGCTTCACTTTGGCCTCTTCTTTGCCAATGTTCTTAATGAGGTCATCCGGTAGGTAAGATTTATGCTCTCTAGCCTCCAGCTTTTGTGATGACTGGGCTATCCTTATGTATCCTTTAGGATCGAAATTGGGCCTTGGATCCCCCATAGCCATGCCATAATAATCCAATTTTGTTTGCAGCGGGCCATAACTCTTTGAAATTTTCACAATAAAATCTGAAAATACTAATAACCCAGGTACAATTGATTGTTTCCCATGGCTTGTCAGATGTTCTGTACTCACTATTGACAACTGCCTCACAATTTCTAGACAAGCCACTCTATTAGGGACTATAAGTGGTAGTAAGTATGGTCTCCCTTCGAACCCATATACCTTGACTTGTGTGCAGTCTGAAAAACAATACCAATCTCCCCAATTGTGTTCAATTGAGGGATCTTCAGCGAAATCTTTTGGTCTTAGGAATCTTTGAACCTCCAGTGCAAGGGCGTGATCGCACGGGCATCCCAATAGTCTATATAATGGCTTGACAAATAACTCCTCAAAATGCCAATATTGATTATTCACATACCTCTGGTCCCATGAAGAAACCCATAGTTGCACTGGTTTTCTCATCCCAGCATTGTCATATGTCCTGACACATAACTCTTCTGGCCATAACCCTTCCTCTTGGCCCGCATACAATAGCATATGCATTAGTAAGGAATAATGCTTGAAATGAACATTGATGACATCCCCCTTTAACTTTTCTAACCCATGATTCAAAACCTCAACCAAATAAGTGGAAAAATCAAAGAAGCGGGGGTCCTTAGACTGTGAATCGACACAAATGACCATGGCTGCAATATACATGAAAGGATGGGATTTTATCCCTAGCACTTGGGCAACACAGTAATAGGTATACTTGAAATATGGATGAAAAGAGTTGAGATCATAGGGAGCCTTGTCATCTTGACCTAGTGGCACTAAGGACCTTGCATTCCTAGGTCTATGTATAGGGAGTCTCCATGTTTTGTAAATGTGCTCTAGGTTAAAATATTCAATTGTTAACTTCTTGAGGTCAATCAATTCTTCAAATCCCCAATCCAACTCGAACACGGTGTCAATAACCTCTTTTCTTATTGCAAGAATTGGCTCACCCATGTAGTT
The DNA here is from genome assembly GCF_030272615.1 of Cryptomeria japonica. Classification (NCBI taxonomy): domain Eukaryota; kingdom Viridiplantae; phylum Streptophyta; class Pinopsida; order Cupressales; family Cupressaceae; genus Cryptomeria; species Cryptomeria japonica. The sequence goes on from NC_081409.1 coordinate 178,682,391, forward strand.
ATATATTGTCCTGGTTTTAGGGTCATAATTGTTTGCCAATGCCTTCATGAGCTCCACATTCATGAATACATTAGCCATAGCTAACCTTCCTAAGTTCAATCACCATAAATTGTTGATAGGTTGAGGGGCAACTCTTCTGTTGTACCCATATATGAATAATTCATACCCTCTCAATTCTGTCCATATGTCTCCAAGATCCTCAAACCGGTCCTCCAGGCCTTCCTCATCAGCTCTAATCTTCTTGGACCTCAAACTGGATGATGGGTACTAGTCAATTAGGTCCTGGGCCAAAGAACGCTCTTCCCTTTTCTGTCTTTTAGGTTTTTCTTCTACAACGATAGGTTCTTTTCCCTTTCTAGTCTTATTAGTTTTAGATGATGATTCCATTTGAATTTTAAAAAACAGGCCTGTGTGCAAACAACTTACTTGGAATTACTGAGCTTTATCTGTGAATTCGCCCAATTCTTGCTTTCAGTTCGTCGCCTATGAATTCCTTAATGTTGTGTCCTTTGATGTTGATCCACTACTTATGGTGTATTTAATTAGTTAGTAATGGTCATTTTGGACAACGGTCACTCGGGCACACATTTGAATTTAATGACAATGTGACCTTTCATGGGATTTGTTTCTGATTTTTGCGGCAATCAATAATCATTTCGATGAGGATATGTCTTTCGATCATTTGTTTCTTTAGTCCATCGATCTCTTCGTTTCTATCGACAATACTTTTGTTTCGAATATTACTTCGATCAAGTATTTTTTCCCTTCATCGAAATACTGTATTCAGTCAGTATGGTTGTCTCCTCATCGAAACATATCTGATATCCCTCAGGTCTTATGTCGAAGAAACCTTGGGCTTCGGTGTCCTCCTTTATTTTTCCATCGAAATACTGCTTTCATCGATATCACTATGCCCCATCAATGAATGAGTCTATATCTCACCGAAGCTTTTCTTTATTTTTCCTTATCGTTCTTCACCGATAAAGTTACATCGGCAAAACCACGCATATCGAGAACATGCCTTTTAACCTCCTCAAAACCTATATCCTCATCGATATCTTTTATTGATGTAGCTTCCCTTTGTCTAATCGATATTATTATTTCGATTAAAACGCTCCTTTTGGTGGGTCCTTTTTATGTTGCATCGATAGTATTATTTCCTCGAGAACTTTTCCCGTCGATGAAAACCCTCTCTGCTTTCTTTGATATCTTTTATCGATGAAGTTATTATCTTCGGTGAGTCCTTTCTGGAATTCATCGGCGTTTCCTTCCTTTGATGGCTCTTTTATATCGATGAGACATCGTTGGGTCTCATCGATACCTTTTATTGATGTAGCTTCCTTTTGTCTGATCGATATTATTCTTTCGATGAAAACGCTCCTTTCGGGGGTCCTTTTTATGTTGCACCGATAGTATTATTTCCTCGAGAACTTTTCCCGTCAATGAAGACCCTCTCTACTTTCTTTGATATCTTTTGTCGATGAAGTTATTATCTTCGGTGAGTCCTTTCTACAATTCATCGGTGTTTCCTTCCTTCGATGGCTCTTTTATATCGATGAGACATCGCCGGGTCTCATCGATATCTTTTATTGATGTAGCTTCCTTTTGTCTGATCGATAGTATTCTTTCGATGAAAACGCATAATCGGTGATAATAATTTTTTTTTTTTGATAAAATTATCATTGTCAGAATTACGACGAATACCAAGCTTTCGACCGATGACTTCTTTGACCATCGGTAGAGTCCATTGGTTGTCAAATTTTTTATGGGCATGGCATCGTCGACCAATCTGACACTGAGTTTTCGACGGTGGATTTCGTCGACACTCCAACGAAAATTCATCGCAAATCCAACAAACTGCCGTAAAAAATCAGCTCCGAATGGACTAGTGTTTCATGAATCAACAAAATCAACCAAACCAGCAAATTCCATCTTTTATGCCTACCAAGTCCCAAAAAATGATCTTCGGGAGTTAAAAGGGATGTTGAATAATTTCAATGAGAATAATTAGCAGATGCAAAAGACTTTTCAGGGTTTTGGTAATAAATTGATCAATATTGAAATTAAAGCAGGGTAAAATTCTAAACCTTATCAGCCTCCTTACCAACAAAATCAATAGAATAGGCAGCCTTATCAAGCCATGAACTATAATAATAGGACTAATCAGCCCTATAATCCAAATACTGCCTCATATTCTAGGGAGATTATTCCGGTTCAAAATAATATGGTTCAGGATGCTCATTGGTGTTTTCTGTGTCATCAACCGCATAATCAGTTGACATGCCCTTGGGAAGCTCAGTATAAGGATTTAATGCTACAAAATACTTATGGGAATCAGCCTCGGCCTCAAGAAGAAATGAGTCAAGAAAATCAGCAAGATGAGCCTGATATTGTGTTAGTTAATTGACAAACTAATGATTTTTGTGGTATAAATGGTACACTCAAGGTCAGAATCAGTCATCTATAGCAATAGCAGTGAATACTAGATCAAAAGAGAGAGCACTAGATGTCGGACAACAAGCTGGTACTGCAGGATAACAAGTTGGTCCTTCTGCATAGCCTGCTGATAAAGGAAAACAACTTGTTGCTACAGGATAATATGCTGATACAACAGCTTCAGTGGCCCCAAATATTCAAATTTTGTCGTGAGGACTGAACCAGCCACTTCAGGCATCAATTCCTAAGGTTCAGAATATCTCAAGAGTATAGCAAAAGGTTAGTACAATTGTGTTTAATATAGTTGATCAGATGAAGAAAGCACATGTCAATATTACTATGTTTGATGCATTGAAAATTTATGGGCAAACAAATTTATTGCAAGAGGCTATAGCCAAAATTACAATATCTGATACTGATTCATATCAGCCTAGTGTAGCCCTTGCTAATGATGATCAAAAAGTTCAAGTAGCCAAAGAAATTAAGCCACTACCTTTCTATGTTACCCTAGTGATTGGAGATCATCTATTGCGTAACTGCATGATAGATTCAGGAGCTAGTAGCTCATTTATGCCAAAGCAGTTAGCTGATCAACTAGGGTTAACAGTTGAACCTTTATCAAAAAGTGTTGTTCAGTTAGATGGGTCACCTATTAAGTCAAGCATTGTGATTAAGGATCTTCCACTCACATTGCACACTTGTCCTAATTTCTCAATTCTTCAAGATATTTATGTGATAGACTTACCAACTTATTTTGGAATATGCTTATCTAGAGACTTTACAGCCAAATTAGGTGGCTATCTATCATTAGACTGGTCTCATATGTTTTTCAAAACCAGATATGGTACCAAGGTAACCATTAAATCTGAACCATTAGCTAAGGATCATTTAGAACCATATGTACCAAGTCCCATAAATGCAAATCTAGTTATCCAAGAGGAGGAGGAGCCAATTCTGATTAAAGAGCCTAATACACCCATTGATAATATATCAGATACCAATTTAGACAATCGGGTAATTGAAAATCAGGAAATTGATCCTCTCATTCACATAGAACGAGCTGAGCTAGGAGTCTATATGATTCATGAGCATGATGCAATTATCCCAAATCTGATTAAGAAAGAAAAAGAACCAGAACAACAAGGTAATCAGCTTTGGAAACTATATTTTGATGGCTCAAGGAGTAAAACCGGTGCAGGTGGAGGGGCTATGCTGATGTCACCAGAGGGAGGAAGGTATTATTCAACTTTCAGATTCACTTTCAGTCTAACAAATATTGCTGCATAATATGAAGCTCTAATTCATGGCTTAGAATGGGCCAGAAAGAAAGGTATTAAATGCTTGCAAGTATATGGTGATTCTGAATTAGTAACAAATCAGATTAGAAATCGACATGTAACATAAAAAAATTTGTTAAAGATGTACAAGCATAGAGCATGGGATTTAATAGAGGATTTTGATGCTTTTAATTTGTTGAAATTCCAAGGAACCAAAATAAACATGTTGACCTCTTTAGGGGCTCAATATGATGTTCCCGCTAATTTAGAAAATGTACATGTACAATAGTATGTCAAAGTGGTAGTTAGACCATCTATACCAGATAATATAACAAATTGGCAAGTGTTTGACAACGATGAACAAATCATCAACTTCTTAATGTAGGAAGCAGAATTTGTTGTTGGCAATTAGAAAAAATGGCAACAACAATATGATGATCAGATAGTGCAACTAAAAACAAATAAAGTACCGAAGGGTTTAGTCGCCCTAGAATCAATTTTTAGTTTTGATGATCATGCTAGAAGAGATAAAAACAACATGATTATCAAGCAAGATCATTTTGGGCAAATTCAAATTTATGATAACAAGTTGCTCAAGCTTGGAAAGGTATGTAATAGTTCAGAACAACAAGCTTTTATTTTCTTTTATCAATAATTTAATGACATTTTTGCTTGGGAGTATGGAGACTTGAAGGGTTTTAACCTTGTACTAGCTTAACATACTATTGAGTTACAACCAAATGCAAAGCCAATCGGGTAGAAACAAAGACCCCTGAATCCCAAGCTTGAGCACTTGATGAAGGCTAAATTGAACAAGATTGTTGAAGGTAATATCATTTATCCTATTAAGCATAATTCTTGGGTTTCCAATTTAGTACTAGTTAGAAAGAAAAATGGTGAAATAAGGTTATGTGTTGATTTCCGTGATCTAAACATTGCTTCACTTAAGGATCATTATCCATTGCTCTCCATGGAACACATTTCGCAAGTGGTTTCTGGTTTTGAGAGATTTTCTTTACTAGATGGATATTTAGTTACAATGAAATTCTAGTAAAAGAAGATGATCAACATAAAATTGTATTTACAACTAAGTGGGGTACAATGGAGTACAAAAAAATGCCATTTGGATTGTCTAATGCAGGAGCCACTTTTCAAAGAGCAATGTTTATGGCTCTCAAAGGGCTTATTAATAAATTTGTGCATGTATATCTAGATGACATTACTATTTTTTCAAGGAGTGTTGATCAACATTTTGATCATTCAAGATAGATTTTTGAAAGATGCAGGGAGTTTGGAGTCTCTTTAAATCCAAAAAAGAGCATTTTTTTGTTCATGAAGGTAAGCTTCTGGGGTACATTGTGTCAAAGAAAGGTATTTCAATAGACCCAGAAAGAATTACAACTATTCTAGCATTGCCACTTCCAGCACATAAAAAGGGCTTGCAAAGTTATTAACTTTGTTAGGAGATTTATACCTAACATTGTAGCATTATTGCAACTGTAGTCACATAAATCTGTCCACTTAATTAAATGAATATTTAGTATTTATTTGATTATTTAACCATCAATCAATAAAAAAAATTAAATTAATATATTTAATTAATTCATCTTAACCCTCTTCTCCTATTAATTAAATAAATTATTTGATTTATTTGATTTAATTCACTTAACCAATTTCAGACCATTAATTAAATAAATAAATCATATTTATTTAATTAAACATTCTCTCACATTTAAATAAATTAATATTTATTTAAATTCCCCCAAAATCCCACCTCTCACATTTAAATAAATTAACATTTATTTAAATCACCTTTATCCTCTACCCACTTGTATTTTCCTACAAATGCAAGTTGCACAACTATTTTAAATAAATCATTTATTTAAATCACCTGTATCCTCCACCCACTTGTATTTTCCTACAAATGCAAGTTGCACAACTATTTTAAAATAAATTATTTATTTAAAATCCTATTTATCCTCACCCACTTGAAACCTTTAATGGTTTCCCTTAAAGTCTTCAAACTTAATGGCTTCCCTTAAAGTCTTCTTAAGACTTTAATGGCTTCCCTTAAAGTCTTCAAACTTAATGGCTTCCTTCTAGAGTCTTCTTAAGCCTTTAAAGGTTTCCCTTAAAGTCTTCAAGCATTTAATGCTTTATCTTCCTTTTTCTCATTTAAATAAATTAATATTTATTTGAAATGCAAATTACACCATTTAATTGAAATGAATGATTTTATTTCAATTGAAAATCCCAAAATTCCTCCCACTTGCATTCTCCTACAAAATCCACTTGCATGCCTAAATCTCTTCTAGATTCTTCTAACTCATTCTAATTAGCCTAATCCATCCCCTAAATATTGTCACATTCTTAAGCAATTTGGAGTCACTTCTCAAAGCCCTCAAAGTCTTTGAAAGGCATTAAAGGCTTTATGTCTTCAAATGGTTAACCTCTAAAGTCTTCCAAACCACTAAAGACTCTTACATAACCATTTATGGTTAACTCACCTTTTACCTTTGGTTAGAGACTTTCCTCTAACTTAACCATCCTTTTGACTCATGGGTCTCTTCAAAGCATTTATTTCTTTGACTAAGGTAACCATTTAACCCTTGCACATTCATTTATCCCTTGGATAAAAAGAATATCCATTAACCTAACCCTAACCCAACCCCCTAGGGTAACCATTATGTCTCCTCAAGCATTTAATGCTCCTTATCTCTCCTCTCAAGCCTCCTCACAGTGACACTTGTCAACATGAGATTGGGTTGAAAGTCTCACATGGATTGAATATCTTTCAATCCTAACCCTTGTTAAGATTGCTCAATCTTAACCCTTCATTTCCCCATTTCTTCTATAAATAGAACCCTTCTCCTCAAGCAAAGGAGGAAGAATTAGAGTATTGTTGTTATACTGGTATTAGCATAGAGTTTTTTCATAGCATCACTATCTACACTTGCATAACATAAACTTGAGATCATCTACAATCTTGAATCTCCATAAGCATCCATAGTGCAAAAAGCTGCTGAGAGCTACACTATTTTGGAACTTAGAGAGGAGAGGAACAAAGGAGAAGGAGCTAAGAACATGTTAAGAGGCATTTGGAGATGCCTTCTTATATTTGTGTCATTTGTTAAATATGTTAGCATGATCTTAGTATCTCTTTTGATATGCCTGCTTAGATTAGTTCTTGGTTGAATAACACTAACAATTTCTTGTGTGTTTTTGTGTGTTATACGACCACAGGTTCTAGTCTAACCTTTGGGTATTTTGCAGAGCATCAGCAACCACTAACAACAATGCTTAAAAAGAATGCAATTTTCAAATGGACCAAGGAAGGTACCAAAATTTTTGCAGATATCAAAGAGGCACTTGCATCAGCCCCAACCCTGATTAATCCAAATTATGAGGACTTCATAATATATGCTTTTGGAGGTGTTGATACTATCTCAGCCATGCTTTGTCAGCAAAATGAAGAAGGACAAGAGCAACCAATTGCATTTTACAACCATATATTGCAGGACTGTGAGGTAAGATATTCCTTCATAGAAAGCATGTACTTGCAGTTATTAGGAGCCTCAAAAAATTCAGGCACATGTTGTCCAATAATCAAATTCATTTGCAAGTAGCTCATCCTATAGTTGAGGAATTTTCGCTTAATAAAGACATCAATGATAAGAGGGCAGGATGGATAACCAGAGTTATGGAGTATGATGTTGACATTAAAGTAACAAAACTAGTTAGAGGCAAAGGTCTATGTGAATAGATGGCAGAAGATGCAGAAAACAACCATCAATCAGAAGAATACGTTGCCCTTATACTCGCGAAGGAAGAAGAGGATGATGCCTCAAATGTAGCAACTGATAACATAGTTTTTGAGCCTAATTGGATCTACAAAATGATCCATTATTTACTTATTGGTGACTGCCCTGAAGGATTTGACAAGTCCAGAAGAAGGTATTATAGATTACAAGCAATTTCTTATGCTCTTATAGATGATGTGCTTTATAAAAGAGATTTTCATGGAGTTCTGATCATATGCATACAACCATATCACATTGATAGAATTTTAGAAGAATTCCATAATGGACCTGCAGGAGGTCATTTAGCAGCAAGAGCAACAACCCTGAAAAATCATGAGAGTCGGATACTACTGGCTGGATTTATTTAAAGATACACAAAGGTGGTTAAGAAAATGTGAATAATGCTCACTTTTTGCAGGAAAGCAAAGACTTTTAGCTTTGCCACTTCAGCCAATACAAATAGAACAACCATTTGGTAAAAGGGTATTAGATTTTATTGGACCTATTAATCCACTTTCGAATGTAGGACATAAGTGAATCCTAACAGCAACAAACTACTTTACAAAATGGACAGAAGTTGTTGCACTTAAAGAGGTAAATGAAAATTCAGTTTTGAATTTTTATCAAGATCTAGTATCCAAGTTTGGTACCCCTGATGCAATTATATCAGATAATGCCTTAGCTTTTATTGGTTTAAAAGTATCATATTGGTCTGTCAAGAATAATGTTTTTCTAAGTGCTTCCTCAAATTATTACCCCCAGGGTAATGGACAGGCTGAATCAACTAATAAAAATCTGATTAAGATCATTAAAAAGTCTTTTCAACATAATAAACTAGTCATGCCACTCATTCCTTTGTTTTTGTATGAATTTTTTAAGATAGACTACTTCCATCCTCATTTCATCTAATGCATTTAGCTAGTGTAAGCAATCTTGTTGAGCTCTACTGAGGTCCATCCCTAATTGAACTGCTATGCATAGTGTTTTATACTCAAACTCAATTAGAAAGATTTCCTTTTAGCCATAAACCAATTCATGGGGTGTGAACCTTGTGGTGGTTTTCCATGTTTTGTACGCCCAAACAACTTCAGGTAACTTGGTTGCCCAATCTCTTTAGTGAAGCTGAACTATCTTTGGGAGTATCGCCTTGAGGTCTTTGTTCGTCAACCCAACTTGATTATTAGACCATGGGAGATAAGGTGTAGACTTTTTACGCATGGTATCATATTCTTTGATGAATTGAGCTATTAAGTCTGATGTAAACTATGGACCTTGGTTTGTTACTTCTTCTCCGGGCACACCATATCTTGTAAATATCTCTTCATACAAAAATGTAGTTACCTTTGTATCTCTCGTAGCTTTAAAAACTTTTACTTCCACCAACTTCATGAGGTAATTAGTAAAAACCAATATTTAGGATTTGAAATTTGACATTGACTCTATTGGACCAATAAAATCAAGGCCCCACTTATCAAATGATGCAATCACCAACTATGGTTGTAAGGGCATCTCGTCACTTTTAATTGGCCTTCCCATCCTTTGACAACGATCACATCTCTTGGTGTATTGAGTTGCCTTATATACTGTGGACTAATAATACCAAGTGTTGAGGATCTTTATTTTTATTCTCTTAGCAACAAAATGTCAACCACAAGGCTCATCATGACAAGCCTTGAGAATGTCAAAAACGTTGTCCTCTCTTATATATGTTTGTGCATAACATTGTCAACCCCTATGTAGAAAAATTAGATAGTTATCCATGAATATGGAAAGTTGCATTCAACCAATTGGTGCTTCTCCCTTGGTGATAGGTGTGGGGGTGTTTTCCCTGCAACCGAGTAGTAAATAAAGCTATATCTACATACCAAGGTGTATCCAGAATTAGTGAAAATAAATTTTCATTAGGGACAAAATCATTCACAATACGATCCTCTATTGAAGTCCTTAGCCTGTATAGAAAGTCAACCACCATATTGGCTTTACCTCGCTTGTAAACAATAGTAATATCAAACTCTTGTAATAATAACAAGAATCTAACAAGTTTATCACTAATCATTGGTTTGTTCATAAATAATGTATTATTGCATGATCAATATGAATAAAAATAAAATAACTAGTAATATAGTGTCTAAACTTGTTTATTGCATATATGACAACCAACATTTGTTTCTCAATTATTTTATAATTGAGCTTAGCCCCTTGCAATTCTTGCTGATATAGTAAATTACTTACTCTAAGTTCTCTTCTTTCTATCGCAATATAGCTCTAATTGCAAAGTCAGAGGCATTAGTATGAATGTGGAAGGGAAGTTTCCAATTAGGTCTTCTCAAACAAGGGCTTGTGTAAGGGATGATTTTAATGCTTAAATTTTTTATTGAAAAGATGGAGTGCATTCAAATTCCACATCCTTGGTTAAAAATACAAATAAAGAGGCAATAATTTTACTA